>NW_022107431.1:88573529-88577943 GCF_000313985.2 Echinops telfairi | reverse complement strand
GTGGGGGTGGGGGGTGGGGTGAGACAGTCCAAAGCCACCGACTGAGGTGTGTAAAGATTTACAGTCTCTGGAGCCCTGTGTAGTGTTGCTGTGAGTTTGAATAAGCTATGTGACACTGGGTAGTGACTGTGCAGTACATCCAAAATGAAAGGAAGTCTTGCCTTTGACAAACACTAATTATGTCTGGTTTTTATTGCATATTGTAAATCAAGAAAAGTGTTCTATGCGCATGTCACTGGCCTTTCTTTCTCTGAATGAACTAACAAACTCCTCCCTGGGGCCTTGTTGCAGCAACAGAGATAGCCAGACAAGCTCAAGGCCGAGCAGTTGTTTATTAAGCAGAGATTACGCTCAGAGGGAACTGCAGGTGCCCTCAGTCACGAAGCAGGTCCCCTTCCAGATGTGAGGAAGACAGGTCAAGGGGAGTGGCATCAAGTTTTATAGGGATCAGTGGTGGGACCCTGTTCACCCAAGAACTGATTTCTTTCATTAATCTTAACCTTGGTGTTGTGATTAATCAATCAGGTCTCCTGTGGCAGGTTGATAATTAGTCATTTGGAAAGCTTCCTGGACTCCCAATTTTCATGGAATGGAGGAAGTGGGCAGCCCAGGGATGTCACCTCTTCCTTCTAGCGTTGGCTGCTCAGCATTGTGCTGACCCTGACAAACAGCACTGGCACCTAAAGCGAGTCCCTTGAGGAAGCTCACAGACCCTATTGTGACATTGGGACCACACTTTGGAAACTCCTGACTAAAGTGGGGACCTTTTGAAATTTGAATGTATTCTCACACAGATGATGAGCCTTTGCTTTGAAGTAGTTCCACCAAATGGCAACGTTTTTCAATCCTAACAAATGTCAAATCTCCTGTTAAATCTTGTGAGATGAACTTCGGACCTCAGCTCATACCCTTCCTCAATACAAGAACATGTTGTTCTAACAAACTGGCACAATCACTGAAGACAAAGTGGGTGCATAAACAAATGTGGTGAAGAAAGTGGATGCTACTAAAAGATATAGCATCTGGGGTCTTAAAGGCTTGAAGTTGAACAAGCAGCCGTCCAGCAGTGAATCAACAAGTACACATGGAAGAAGCACACCAGCCTGTGTGATCATGAGGTGTCATCGGGAGCAGGTAACAGGCATCAGAAGACCCACAACAAACAAACAAACAAAAACATATTGTTGAGAATGAGGGGGGTCAGAACAGAGACCCAAAGCCCATCTGTAGACAATGGGACATCCCCCCACAGAGGGGTATCAGGGAAGGGATGAGTCAATCAGGACACAGTAAAGCACCAATGGAACACACAATATTCCTCTGGTTCCTTGAGGCTTCCTCACCACCACCCGGCCCCACCCCCCGCCCCCCAGTATCATGGCTCCAGTGCTGCTTCTCACGCTGGACTAGACTGGAGCATGGACATTGATACAGATAAGAGATAAAAGCTCACAACACTCAGAGTCCAGGAACAGAAATGGGAATAGTGATACCAGAAGGGTAGGGGGGAGAGGAGCAGAGAAAGGGGGAACCGAGCGCAATGATCAACACATAGCCACATACCCCTCCAGTGAGAAGAACAACAGAAACCATGGGAGAAGGGACACAGTGGTCGGTGTGAGATATGAAAATAATAATAATTTATAATCTATCAAGGACCAAGGGGTCACAAGGGTGGAAGGGGAAGGGAAAAAAGCAGAGCTAATATCCAGGGCTCAATAGAAAGTAAATGTCTAGAAAAGAGCGATGGCAACATATGTACAAACATGCCTGATACAATTGATATATGGGTTGTAATAAGAGTGGTAAGAGCCCCCAATAAGATGATCTTTGAATTTAAAAAAATGTTATCTACATTATATGCTCTTTTCTTACATGCTATCTCTCCTGTGATCACTTGGAATTGATTAATGGTTGTAAAAGTTATTTGATTTCCAACATGATATTTGTCATCTCACTGATTTGTAAAGAGAACACTAAAGAATAAGGAGAACATTTGGGTCTGTTGTTATTGCACCACAGTATTTTCTAGCTCTGTAGTTGTTCTGAAACTACTGCACAACCAGCCTTATTTTATTGAAATCTAAATTGTTTTGCTTAAAGATTGCCTAGTATGGTAATACCAAATGCTAATTGACTTTAAAAAATTAAGACTTAAATCCAATATAAAGTTAATTTGACTTGGGAGAACAAGTTTCAAATTCAAAATTCATTGTTAGACATTCCTATCAGAGAGATGAGGGACACTGATGGGGAAGTCAAGTCAGGAGAGGGCAAAGAGAGCATTCCCATCCAGGAGAAGACAGGTGCATGCCAGTGGGTAAGAAAAGAGGGAGGACGAACTTCCTAGTGGGGCCAAAAAAGTGACTAACAATACTTTCAAGGACCCTAAGAAGGGAGGATGCCTGGTAATATACTTCTAATGAGCCACATTGATCTGGGTTTCTGAACATGCCCTGGGGACCCAGATCAAGTACCATAGAACACTGGGGGGTTGAACCTGGATCTTCAAGGTGCACAACATGCTCTAAAGGCCATAACAGAAGGATCTAATGTGGAAACCCCAATAGGTTAATTAGACTGTACCTCAAACACACCTGTAACCTGAGGACTACATGGTGTGTGAAGAGACAGAGAATTGCTATACTAATAGTATTGAATCTTCAGTAGGCAGTCTAACATTTACTTACTACTTCAATGCCCTACTTGCTGTATGATGATGATGATGATGATGATGATGTATTACAGATATGTACTATTCTGGCAGACCTGTGTCTGACATTGCCAGTGAATGTTATTTTAAGTTTTGCCTGTGTAAAACTTTGTGTAAACAGTGTTCAGTCACCTAAGGATTTATTTTGTACAGGTGAATAATCTAGGTATTGCAATATGTAGTTACCTTACACTTGTTCACTCTCCCTCTCTGAATAGTGTTTCAAAATTAGTGCCATGGGCTAATCAGTGACACTACAAACAGAAGGTCCTTATGCTCCAGGGAGATGATTGATAAGACTCTTTAATGTAAATCAACAAGGATGTCTCTAAGGTGAACAGAAGCAGATATAAAACAGACTCAGGAATGGATTTTGGGTTCACACTTAATCCTAGCTCCAAACTAAGAACAATTAGTTCTTACAACATGACCCTGCTCAAAATGCCCCTGCATGAAAGAATCACAGAAGATATGGGTGTTGATATCAAAGTGTGGTGAAGAAATTACATAGTGCCTGGCTATCAGATGGAATAGCCTCTGGAGACTTAAAGGTTTGTTTCCAAGCAAGCAGCCATTCAAGTGAGACATTAACTAAGCCCACATGGAAGAAGCACACCAACATCCGTGATCCAAGGATTGGAAATTACACAATGCAAATCCAAAGGAAGGAATAGCAGTAGTGTTTAAATTGTGAAATTCTGTTATGCAGAAGGCTATGGATGACCATGGAAATTCGTAATACATTCACAGGATCTCTGCAGGGAATAAGCCTCTGGTGATTTGTCACTAACCATGATTGAGGGATGAGAGTAGCTTGGTTACCAGATAGAGTGTATTGGAGAGACGACAATAGTAGATTGAAATGATAAACCTGACTTGAATGGCTAAAACTTTGTCATCGGATCTCCCTTCTGATACACTTTGGGCTTGATCTAGTTTTTAATATTTTCTGCATGTCCCCCCCGCCCCCTGCCGACACACACACATTGGGGTTTATCCCTGTTGTATTTTGTCATTGTTGGTTGCCAACGTGATTTTGTTATGTTTTTCTAGTTTATGAAACTCAGTATCGGTGAATTTATAGCGACAAGAAGAATAAGTGTTTCTGAGGGATACGTGGGGGAGGTGGGAAGGGGTAAGGAGGAGCTAATATCAAGGAGCTCAAGAAGGAAGAAAATGGTTTGAAACCGATTTTGGGAGCAATTGGACAACACTGCTTGATATGATTGAACTATGAAATGATGTGATACCTGGATTGGCTCCTAGTAAAATGGTTTGGGGGGAAAAATCATTGCAAACGTTTTTCTTAAATCATATGAAATTCTGGGTACTGATGTTTAAATTCGTTTGTTTTGTTTTAAAATTTAAAAATATTGCTTGAAGGCCAACAAACTGAAACATTAGCAATGTATGTGCAAACCTACATCCATACTGATTATTGGTTGAGCCATAGCAGCACACATCTTGCATCTTGGAATCTCAAAGTGGTAACAGAATGGCAGCATAGAAACTGTTTGCTTGAATAACAGCACACCTACAATGTGGTGGGACCCAGATTTAAGCCTCCTTTCCCAAATTAGAATCCTTTCTACTTCCATTAAATAAAGGTGTTTGGAAATGTCTAATTTACGTTTAACACACACACACACACACACACACACACACACACACACACACACACACACACACACACACACACAC
>NW_022107431.1:88567888-88572676 GCF_000313985.2 Echinops telfairi | reverse complement strand
GGCCAGGGTAGAACTGCCCCCTGTGGGCCCCAGACTAATCCAGCGGTCCTCAACCGGTGGGTCGCGACCCCTTTGGCGGCCCAACGACCCTTTTATTGGGGCCGCCTAAGCCCATGGGAAAACACATTCCCATGGTCTTCGGACCGCGACACCAGTTCTGCCCATATGCTGATCTGGTGGGAAAGAAGCTATCTCAGCCTTCTCTCAGATTGGGCCTTTTACGCATTCTGTCGCAAAATGTGGCAAAGTAGTTTACTGTTATAGTAAGACTGTTAACTCATGCTACACCATGCTTCAAGACAAAATTTTATTTATTTGTAATTAGACAAATATTGAACAATGTATAATTATATATTATTTTGTGATTTATCACTATGCTTTAATTACGTTCAATTTGTAACAATAAAAATGCATCCTGCATATCAGCTATTTACATTATGATTCATAACTGTAGCAAAATTACAGTTTTGAAGTAGTAACGAAAATAATTTTATGGTTGAGGGTCACCACAACATGAGGAACTGTATTAAAGGGTTGTAGCATTAGGAAGGGTAAGAACCACTGCTGTAATTTTTTTCTCTTACTCTCACTGCCATGTCTTTTATAGGAGTAGAAAGCCCCTTCTTTCTCCCATAGAGTGGCTGTGGTTTCGAACTGCTGACCTTGTAGTTAGCTGTCCAATGCATAACCACCCATCACCATTAGATAACCCTGCATTTGATATTTTGGGATAATGTTTATCCTTTATTCAGTACATTCAAGAGATTAAAATATACTTTAAAATATTTTAAACTCTAGTTTTAGAACTTCAAATGATTACAATTTTGTTCCTTTTTGTCAGAAAAGTGGGTTGAACTAGATGACTATAGCCACTATTTATTGAAAATGTATTATCTCTTTGTAAGGTGTTATCTCATTTAATCCACATAATGGTCCTAGCTATAAATACTATTTTTTATACAAACATGGAAACAGCATCAAAAAGGTTAGGTTTAGGCCACTTACTCAAATTACACAGCATGTAAGTAACAAAGTTGAAATTGGAGTCTGTGTTAGCTTACCCCTAGCTAGTCAAAAGTCCTGTGCGTCTTTCCTACATGTATTTATACTAACCTGAATTATATTTTAGGCATCGGCCCCAGGCTTCAAGCTATTTTCTTATATCTTAAGATAGTGTGGCGAGTAGGTGGAACCAAAATAACAAAATGTATTTATACTCATGAAAATAGTTTGTTTTATAATCCCCTAAGTCTTAAAAAAGAAACCCCAGACAAGAACCAACCCCATTGCTCCAGTCTTGTTGAATCTGTTCCTCCGAACAGTGACCCAGTAGGGCAGAGGGGAGCCTTCCTCCAGGGTTCCCAAGGTTGTACTACCTGTTTCATCTTTCTCCAGAAAAGTGTCTGGTCACCCACTCATGGGTTAGTAACCAAACACTTCAGCCTCTGTGCCACCAGGGCTTCTTAAATTCAGGCCTTTTGCCTGATGTGGCCCAGAATTGAACCTGGGAAGGCAACTATACTAACCGTATCACCAGTGCCTTAACTGTAAAAAAAAAGCCTTCTGTTATTGGGACGGTTCCTTCTCATTAACGTTCTATGATTCTTGACAGGTCTGGCTAGCTGCTTGTGAAAAGTCAGAGCATCATTCTGCTGGGTTCACAGGGCTTCCCCATGAGTCACCCTCGATTTGATAGCAACTAACAAAAACATTTTTAAAGAGTGTAAAATAGTTTATCGTAGAGAAGCACATGAAGAGTGTGAGGACAATGAAGAAGAGTAGCAGCATCTGGGTGGGTTGCACAGCCAGTGCCAGCCACTGGGCGTCTTGATTTAATACATATTTTTGCAAGCCCCCTTCTTCACTCACCCCCAAGTTACTCAGGAGCAGTGCAAAACAAGTTCCCACCACCCTTACTAGTGTGGGGGTGTGTCATCTGGCTTTGGTAGTGCAGCAAATGGGATCCTCCCACCCCCAACTTTAAAAGTAAACAGATCTTGAAAGTGAGTGTTGCTAGAGATTAGACAGTATCATATGCAAATAAGTGTTAATTATCTACTGGGAAGGGGGTGGTAAAGGAATAATTTGGAGCTGATGATGGGAGGCTTTAGGAAGTCCCAAGGAAAGTGAGCCAGATGTTAACTTTTTGTCATCAATAGGGTTCATTTGAGTGGCGATGTCAGAAGAGGTTATTGCTATGCTCTGCACTTAGTTCTGCAACTTTAAAAAATTGAATTTTTGTTAGCTCAGTAATTGAAAATAGCTAACAGCTTTTACTTATAAATCAAGATTACTTTTAAAACAGAGAACTGTTTTCCCATGAAGTACTGGTGATTACACATCTCCGAAGAAGCTTTGCCTTCTACATTATTTATTTAACTGACATTTCTGGAATTTCAACCACAAGCCTGCATTTACAGCTCTGTGGGCCATGCATGTGAATTAAAGAGCCTTCTATGTGACAACAAAAAAAAGTTTTTTTGGT
Organism: Echinops telfairi; assembly: GCF_000313985.2. NCBI lineage: Eukaryota > Metazoa > Chordata > Mammalia > Afrosoricida > Tenrecidae > Echinops > Echinops telfairi. The sequence continues at coordinate 88,570,191 of NW_022107431.1, read as the reverse complement.
GGAACATGTAGTGTGCTTCAACCCCCAACCCAGTGCCTAGAGCCCAGTGCTCAACAACTTGCCCCACCAGGGTTCCTTAACCAGGTATCCATGTTGTACCTTATTCATGGACTTTCCGTTGAACTCTACTTAGATCAACAAAGAGAACAATGAGGGAGCATGCTTCTCTAAAAATGTACAGCCTGGGAAACCCTCTGGAGCAGCTCTACCCTGTATTTTTAGAATCACTGTGAGTCAGAACCTGTCTCAATGGGTGGGATGCTGAAGCTTGCAGTATAATAGATATTATCTTGAGTCTTTATACAGGAAATGCAGGTTCTCTTAAGGAAAAGAAGGTCCAGGAATCTTGCAATTAAAATTGCACCATTGTATTTGCTACTGTTGTGTGCCACTGAGTCGATTCCAACTCATATAGCTAATGAAGTGCAAAATACTGCTTTTATAAAGTCTACAAAATGGAAGACCCAGTATATGATGAGTATTTGTGGAAACAAAGCCACATTGAGGAATTTGCCAAAGTGTTTAAATTTGAATGTTTAACTCTTGATTTCAGAACATTTACTGTAATGGAGTTCTTGTATTTCCCCCTATGAATTTTATTGTCATAAAGTTAAGGCTTTCTTTGGAATGTTTCTGCCTCATCCTTTGCCCTCTTTTTCCTCTCCCTGCCCCCTAGCCTTGGCTATCAGGAATAAAAAGAATAAGCATTTGCCTAGTAGTATCCAAGGAGCCTTAGTGGTGCAGTGGTTGGTAACCAAGAAGCACTGATAACAAAAAAAGTGACTGGTTTAAACCCACCAGTCACTCCTCTGTTTCCATAAAGATTACAGCTTGGAGAACCATATGGGATACTTCTGCTCTGTCCTATTCGGTCACTATGACTTGGAATCAACTATGATAACTTTTTTTGGGAAACCTTACCCCCTTCCAGTCTATAGCCCCAGTCTTGCTCCGTCAGACTTCCTTTTGTTCCCCATGTCAAAGTACATTTTAAGGGGTATGTGTTAAGAAAAGAAAAATAAAATAATGCATTTTCTTATTAAACAAGATTTGAGTCCTTTGAGGATGCCAAAAACCAGCAATGTATAAAAGAGCGCTGAATCCTCTGAGGAAGGGTCAGAGAAATGGAAGCAGTTTATTCAGTCTATAGACCTAGAGAGGATACATCAAGAAACAATAGCTTCACATTTTGATGTTTTTTGAAAAATAATGATTTCTATGGTTTTATACTAGTACTTTTTGAATTAACTTTGTACAGTATGACTTAGATTGACAAAAATTGTACAGGCTTTTGTTAAAGTAGAAAAGCAACCTTTGCTAACCTCATGGGTATGTGTTAAGAGAAGAAAAAACTAAATAATGAACCATTTATTAAAACAAAATCATGAAGTACCATTTATAACATATGTACTACACAAAATAATAAAATAACTGACAATCATTTTTGGTATTACTTGGCCTGGAATTGAAAAAGGACGAAGATAATTATTTTCAAAAGAGACTTAAGAAAGAAGCAGCCAGCCATTATGAAGGGAAACAAGTCTCTCATTTTGTTTTTAGGTAATAAATCATCGGCAAGATGTCTTCAGCACCTGAGCCCCCAGCCTTTAAAAATGAAGCTCCCAAAGACAAAGATTTTCGAAACCCGGGTCTCAGAGGGGTCCGCACAACAACTTTATTTCGAGCCGTGAATCCAGAGCTTTTCATTAAACCTGTAAGAAATACATCCAGAACAAGGCTTAATGCTTAATCTAATTTAAATATCAGAAGTAGAAAGTTTTTATTTGTCTGTAACATGTGATTCTATCATGGAGATTTTATATTGCCCAAGATGACCTGGAGAAGTCTCATTGTGCAGTGGTTAAAGCATTAGGTTGCTAAGTAAAAAAGCTCGGTGGTTGGAACCCACCTACATCTTCATAGGAGGAAGATGTAGTCTGCTTCTGAAAAGATTTACAGCCTTGAGAACTTTGTGGGGCAGTTCTACTCCGTCCTATCAAGCTCACAAGGAGCAGAATCCACTTGACAGCAATGGTTTGGTTTGGGTTTTTTGTTAAGACAACCTGAGAATAAAAACAGATGGAAGGAAAATAATAAAAATTAGACATTGCTATATAACAACAAATTTAAAGCTAAAGGTTTTCATAGTGACAATGACAGCAGAAAAGTTACACTTTATCAACTCCTCAAACTATTTAAAATGTCACTTTATTAGCTGCATTAATTTGAAGGAAATTATGGTTTGATGTTGTACCATTAGGTCAATAAGATGATCCATTGATTTTTTTTTTAAATGAAGAAAA
>NW_022107431.1:88565237-88566288 GCF_000313985.2 Echinops telfairi | reverse complement strand
AAAAAAAAAAATCAATCTCTCCACAAACTTTTTAAAATCACTTAATAGGGTTTTCAAGTTTTTATTATCAATATTTGTATCCAAAGGATATTGTGAACATTTTGTGAACAATTCCTAAAGATATTTTAAGGCCACCAATTTATGTTCTTGTTGAAAATTAGTGAATATATTTTATTTGATGAATTTTACTTTGAAATAGATGTACATTTTCCATTTAAATAAATGTAAATGAAGTCAACTTACTATAAAATATGATAAAAATTTAAATGCATTAAATGTTTATTAGAATATTAATTACATAGCTGTCAGTGTAAATTACTTTAAAGTTGTAAAGGTCAGCAGTCAAATTTTTATATCAAAGTAAGTTTAAAAACATATACTTGGAACTAATGTGATTTTTAAATTGCTAATAGCAGTTCAAGAACTACACATTTAAACTGTTCCAAACCTGTGGCATTTTTTTTCTTTACCTGTGGCATTTTTAAAATGTCTATGCAAGTGAGAAAGTTTGACCCTTAACTTTTGATAAGATTCAGGTTTAAAATAGTAATTATGCAGCAAGGATGGTAGCAGAAACAGAAAACACAAATTAGTTAAATAGGGCAAAGTGTGTATGACTACTGCATATTTCCACTGCCTTAATGAAGGCCAATTTGTTGAGTGTACAGAACAAAAAAAAGAGGATTTGAATCTGAGAGAGTCACAAAGGGTAGTGGACAAGATAAGAGAGTTCTATATTTTTTTCGAAGTTAACAGCTCCTTTCGTTTTAATTCAAAGCTACATCACTTTGCCTCTTGAGGTTTTGCATTTTCTAGCAGTAAGTTGAGGTTATTACAGTAGCATAGTGTCACTATGGTTTAGAGCCCACCCAATGCACCTAACAACAACAACCTGGTAGCATACTACCTGTTCTAGTCACTACCTTTTTTGAGTAACAGGATATAGTTCATAGCTTAGAGAGTATACTTTGTCATTATCATTGTGCCTGATATATGAGGGTGCTTCAAAAAGTTCATGAAAAAAGGGAATTAAAAGATGATGGATTTTTTT
>NW_022107431.1:88549610-88565137 GCF_000313985.2 Echinops telfairi | reverse complement strand
TTTTTTTCATGACCTTTTTTAATCTTCCTCATATATCATGAAAGCCTTTTTGCCATTTCTGCATGATTTGGGTGAGAAGCATAGCACGTGTACTTCATTTATCACTCCCCAATACAATGAACTCTTTTGACATTTGCAGATGGGGAAATGTAGGCCCAGAGGAATTAGTGACTTCATGTCTCACAGTGGAGGCCTGAGAAGTTCAGGCTGAAACAAGGGAGAAGAAGCAAGAATCGTATGTAATTTCTAAATACTCAGAAGTCGACTTGACTGAATGAATGCAGAACTGGGCAAATGCTTATAATTGAAAATATTGCATAGGAATACGGTTGTGATTTAAAAAAATCGACATGGCCTTTTAAAAGGAAAAACTCCAACAGATAGCTTCCTCAGATGATTAATTTTCATGTAGTTTGTAATTATTTTTCTCTTTGACAGAACAAACCGATGATGGCTTTTGGATTGATAACCCTTTCACTTTGTGTGGCTTATATTGGTTACCTACATGCAATGCAAGAGAATAAGAAGGACCTCTACGAAGTGATTGACAGTGAGGGCCACAGTTACATGAGGAGGAAAACATCTAAGTGGGATTGACAGTACTACGGAGTCTATTGCACCTGCAAAATCTTCAAATGAAAGGCCTTGTGAGTCACGATTCTGTTTCTCGTTCTAGAACAGTTACTGAGGAAAGAAGGTAGCAGTTGCAACCAGACCGCGGCAGTAAATGTGCCGTTTCCAAGCTGTAGCCATCATCCTTCTTCTTACAAAAAGAGCTTCGCAATGTTTCTCTTTATTAAGTTCTCTTTTAAAGTGCCATGAGAATGGAAGTCATTTTTGTAAATTATTAAGTTCTCTATAATAAAGGTACTCAGTGCTGTTAAGTTTGCATGGGATTTTCAATATTTTAAGATGAACTGTGCATTTATAGTTGCTTGGAGGGTTTAATTGTGCTTTGCTATTTGCAAAGGAGATGTTCATTTTCTACCTCACATAAACACTCTTATTTGTGAAGAATTATCAAATCCACTGCCATGCTTCCAACTCATAACAACACTACATAGGGTTTCTACGGCTGAAAACCTTCATGGGCACAAATAGCCTCCTCTTTCTCCTATGGAGTATCTGGTGGATTTGCACCATCAGTCTTGTGGTTTGCAGTGCGCACTTACCTGACAACACAAGCAGGGCTCCTTAAGAGGAAGTAGTCATTTTAAAGCCAACAGGTGTGAGAAATGAAAACTGAGCTGGCTCTGATAAATAGTTTTTTACAGAATCACCAATGTTGGTTTTCCATTTCAGCTAATTTAATTGTAAAGCTGCCCTACTCAACTACAAAAATAAAGATCAAATAGAAACTGAAAGTAATTTGGGGTTGTTGGGGTTTTTTTTGAAAAAAATAGGACACTATATTGATGTTTTTATTTGATCACAAATAAATATTGTCTATAAGGAATACTGAAGTATAATTGATGCATTTGAATTATGATGTTGGTGAAAGATATTGAATATATACTGTGGACTGACAGAAGAACACACAAATCTGTCTTGAAAGAAGTACAACCAGAATGTTCCTTAGAAGCAAGGATGACAAAACTTCATCTCACATACTTTGGACATATTATCAGAAAAGACCTGACACTAGAAAAAACACATCATGCTTGGGCAAAGTAAATAGTCAGCAGAAACGGGGAAGATCCTTAAAGAGATGGATTGAGGCAGTGGCTGCAGCAATGGGCTCAAACATAATAAACAATTGTGAGGATGGCGCAGAATCAGGCAGTTAATTCATTCCTTTGTGCATAGTGTTGCCATGAGTCAGAACCTACTTTATCTCAACTAACACCAACAATTATTACCTATTTTAGTTTTGTAAGTTAGTGTCCAAGTGACTTTGTGGACATAACAACAAGTGTTTCTTATAGTTATGTAGAACCAGAACTACCCAATAGATAAGAAACAAAGGTCTTACTATCCTGAGTTTACCTTATATAATTTAATTTTTTTTACAAGACTTGTGTACCTACCTTAATTCCAGATGTTTACCCTTTTTTCTTTTCCTTAAAAAAAAAAGTTTCATTAGCACTTCATCCACATGTCATACAGTTCAATAATTTAATCAGATCAAGAAGAATTGTACAATTATCGCCAGTCAATTCTAGAACATTTTTCCTTCATAATATTCATTGTTATTCATGTAATTATTTTTTTCTAGTTATAGCCAAAATATACACAGTAAAACATTCTCCAATTCCACAGTTCTACATGTGTAATTCAGTGCCATTGATTTTACTTTCCATGTTGTACTACCATTATTGATACCCTTTTCCAAATTATTCCACCACCATTAACATAAACTCAGTGCCCCCTAAGCAGCAACTCTTCCTCCTTCGCTCATGGTAGCCAGGGTCAAGTTTTTTTTTAGTAGTTTGCTTGATATAGTATTCACATATCACACACTTCCATAGTTAAATCGCTTTGGAAAAGAGTTGTATATACATCATCACAATCAATTCTAGTGCTCCCTCCCAACTCCCGCATTCCTTGTTTGCTCCTCAAATTCCCTCACCTCCCTATATCCCCATGAAACCATTGCATCAGTTTTTGTGTGTAGGCATCCACTCCTTTTGTGCTTCACAAACTGGGAAACCCAACAGAAGCAATAAAAAAACAAAAACAAGGACATGAGGAAAATATAAAGAGAAAAGATTAAATTTTCATCTTAAATCAATATTTAGATTTATCAATATTAAATATCAATATTTAAATATTAATCCATATTTTAAAAGCCAGAGAAGAAATTTCTATCATGGAACAAGCAAAAAATACTTGAGCCTAAAACAAATTCAGGTTGGGTCACGAGAGAGGTCAACTGACCAAGTATCTACCCTTTTTTTTCTAAATCATTTTAATTGGTGAATAGTAGTAAATCTCATCTCTGCAGTTCGTTTTCACTCATTATTGCTAATAAAATGGCACAGCAGAACTATTATTCAGTTTTCATTTGTAGTTCTTTATTGTGGTTTTGTAAGCTACAAAAATGCAATTGTATGTGATTTTTAGATATTAACAATTAAGTTCATCTATAGGTACCCACCACTGATCTGTCAGTTTGTCCTGTGTGGCTCGTGTGTTACTATGATACTGAAAGTTTTGCCATCGATATTTCAATATTGAAGGATTTTATTGGAAAAATATTGAACAACACAGAAAGCATCAAAAGAAGATGGAAGGAAAACAGAATCACTGCACCAGAAAGAAATTGATCAATGTTTAACTATTTCCGGAGATAGTATGTGATTGAGAAATTGATGGTATTGAAGAAAGAAATACAAGCTGCACTGCTGGCACTTGGGAAAAACATGGGTAAAGGAAGCGACAGGATACCAGTGAAGATGTCTCGACAGACATGCAGCACTGGAAGCACTCACTGGTCTCTGCCCCCAAGCATCTGATTGGAAGCCACATTTGTGCCTGTTAAAAAGAAAGGCGACTCAGCAAGATGTGGAAATTATTCGACAATGTCACTAATATTACATGCGAGAAAAATTTCATTGAGGATAATTCAACAATGATTGAAGCAGCACATCAGCAGGGAGCTGGCAGAAATGCAAGCTAGATTCAGACGAGGTGGCCCAAACGCTATGATTACGGATGTCAGATGGATCTTGGCTGAAAGCAGAGAAAAATGTTTACCTGTGTTTTATTGATTATGCAAAGCATTCACCTCTGTGCATCATGACAAATTATGGGTAACATGAAAAGAATGGGATATCAAGAACACTTAATTCTGGTCACGAGGAACCCCAATTGGCAGCTCTTAGATCAAGAGAGTACTGGATGGTTTAACATTAGAAATTGTATGCTTGTATTCTTTCACTTACTTATTTAATCTGTATGCTGAATCAATGATTTGAAAAATTGGACTATATATGAAGAACACTATCAGGCTTGCGGACTCATTAACAACCTGCAATATGCAAATAACAGCCTTACTTGCTGAAATTGAAAATTGAAAAGGACTTGAAGCACTTACTAATAAAGATCAAAGACAACCTACAGTCTTTACTCTTCATTACACTTCAATAGAAAGCAAACATTTGTCAAGTATTTCATTTTACTCGGTGCCACAGTCGATACCCATGGAAGCAGCACTCAGGATATTAAAAGATGTACATAATGCTGTGAGCAAGTCTGCTGTACAAGACCTCTTTGTTAAAGAACAAAAATGTCACTGGGGACTAATGTCTGCCTGCCCAAGCCATGGTATTTTCAGTTACTTTGTACGCATGAGGAAGCTCACCAATGAATAAGGAAGACTGACGAAGAATACAGTTGAATTGTGGTGTTGGTGAAATACATACTATGAACTACCAGACGAACAAAACTATCTTGGAAAATGTACAGCCAGAATACTTAGAAGTGAGGATGGCAAGACTTCTGTCTCATGTACTGTGAACATGGTTCTCAGCAGTAATCAGTGTCTGGAGGAGGACATCATGCGTGTTAGTGAAAAAGAAAGATCCTCAATGTTACGGAGTGATGCAGTGACTACAGCAGTGGCTCACACAGCTAAAACTGTGAGGATGGTGTCAGGCCAGCCCTTGTTCTATTATACGTCGGACTGCAGTGAGTTAGAACCAACTCAACAGCGCCTAACAACAAAACGAGCCACGAAATTAAATCTTACTGAAGAACTTAATAATTCTCTACTATGCCTCGTAGTGTAGTAGATTTAATATGGTTTATTTAATTTGTTTTGGGGGAAGGGGGTTCTAAGACTATAATTTTATTGGGGGGCTCTTACATATAACAATCCATCATTCGATTGTATTTAGCACACTTGTACATATGTTGCCATCAGCATTTCCAAAACATTTCTTTCTACTTACGCCTTTGGTATCAGCTCCTCTTTTTTCCCTCCTTCCCCTCCCCTCCCACCCATGTGAATCCTTAATCTATTATTATTATTTCGTATCTTACACTGTCCCTTGTCTCCCTGCACCCACATTTCTGTTATTCGTTCCCCTGGGGAATGGACTGTATCTCCAACCTTGTGGTGGGTTCCCCCTTTCTCCCTCTTCCCATCCCCCCCATCCTCTCTTAATATGGTTTAATGTGAACTCCCAAACCAAGACATTTTGCTGTTGAATCCATTCTAACTTGTAGCGACCCATAGGATCTCTGAGGCTGTAATCTTTATGGAAGCAGACTGCTACACTTTTCACCTTGGGGCAACTAGTGGTTGAGCCAAGCACTTAACTGTACCACCAGGATGGTGTAAGATACTTAAAAATTTTTGAAGTATTCTTTTTTTCATTTCCTGTTTATTACTACAGAAATGGTTTCTTTATTTTACAGTTTAAGCATTTTACTCACACACTGCTGTTTTTTAGAATTATCGTACTCTTCAGAAAGAAATAATAGATATTTTGCAGTTGGTTATTAGTTGAGTGAACTATCAAGAGATTATTGTAGCACAGAAGGACAATAGAAACTGTAGGGCACAGCCCTAAGCTATGGGAATCTTTGTGAGTGAACAATGTTAAAGTAGATTCAAGCACAAAGGAAGAATAGCCAGTGTGAGGGAAGAATCACATTGAATTTTAGGGACAGGTCCCTAACTATGATTATTTTTTACAAAGTGGTTACAGGTTCTTGCACAACCTTTGTGTATGTAGAAGTTCACAGGTTGCATGACAGTGTGCTGATATTTTCATCCATTCTTTATGGAATGAGGGCTAATTGATAAAAAGAAAGTCTCTTTAATAATAGTCCTAGAATTTTTTAATATTAGACTTCACCTGGTCCAATCCCATTGATAGGAACATTAAATATCAAATATACAAACCACCTTGTTTTCAAAAACTCATAGTCAAGTGTGAAGCATATGTATAAGGTAAGAACCATTTTTTTAAAAGAGAAACGTTTTAAAATAACTTGTTTTTGTTTTGAAGTGAAATGGGTTTAAAGTAAAATGTAAGTTAACACAGATGCACCTTTTGCATGTACAGAGATACAGCCAGAAAAGCAGCCTTCGCTCACTTCTGGAGCGAAAGCAGTCCAGACAGCTAACTTTCAGAATTTCGGAATTCTGAAAGCTGATTTCTTTGACAAACTACCAAGCTGTAAGGAGAGCACACTGTGATTGTTTGGGGTGAGACTTTCACTCCCTGAATCACAGAGCATCACCGCATTGTGGTGCCAGGACACTGGGAGTCAAAACGCAGAAGAGGAGCTACATCTGGTATATCATTGGACCAGTAACCACAAACCCAGACACCTCATTTTTTGCTTTGCTTTGTGTGGGCAAAGTTTAACAAAGAGACTGCTCCATGTCTGCCTTCCTCTTAACTAATTCATAGGACCGTACAGGTCTGTGGGTTCATATATTGATTTGTTATCCAATTGGACAAATAAATTTCACATTGTAGAAAGACACAGTGTTAGGCTGGGTCGAAACAAATCTAGTGGCATTTATGTGTTAGTCTGGGTAGAGTAGAGAAACAAATTCACAAATCTACATATGTGAATAAGAAAGAGCTTATATACAAGAGCAGTTGAATATTGAAAAAACATCCCAGCCAAGTCCAGATCAAGTCCATCGCTTCTCGGCCTTTTGGCTAAGATCAAGTGCAAGTCCAGATCAAGTCCATAAGTCCGATATTAGCCCATATGTCTGATACCAATATATAAATTCCTCTTCAGACTCACAAAACACATGCAATGACACCAAATACAGGAAGATCACAGGCCAGTGGGTGGGAAGTCTTGTGGATCCAGTGGCAGTGGAAGCATCTCAGCACTGGCATGGGTCTCCACATGGCTCCTGGGCTTTAGCTGCATCAGTGTAGCTCCATCAGGCTTGTCATCAATAATGTTTCTCCGGGAGTGAGCCTGTGCCCTGCCTCCAGTGAGCTATTTATCTCCTTAGCGTTTATACATGATGTCTTCAAGGTTTGACCTGATTGACAGGCTAAACGTCATCCCTTCACTCTTAATTCTCAAATTGAAAACAGGTTATGTAACTATCACTATTCATAAGTATAAGAGAGAGCTTTATATCAAGAAGTAATTATATATCAAGAACACATCCTAGCCAAGTACAACTCAAGTCCATAAATCCAATACTAGTCTATGAGTCCCTCTTCAGACTCATGCAGCCACATACAGTGATGCAGAATGCAGGCAGAGTGGGTGCAGAGTGGTGTGGATCCAGGATCGGTAGAAACATCACTGCAGGACTCCAGCAGCTCTCATGGTGGCAAGCAAGCAGGAATATGAAAGGGGAGAGACTGAAAGGGGAGGGGGGGGGGGGAGTTCCCGGGCCCCTGCTTAAGGCCACAACTCCAAGGACACAGCATCAGGCAGTGAACTGATTGACAGGTTTGCCTCCACCCCTAGCCAGGAATATCTAGTTGATATAAAATCATATGACTACCACAGACACAATATTATGTCAGTTATTTTAAGCAGCTTGTTCAGTTATGGTTAATAGGCTAAGAATGCCTGGTTCTCACTCTGAAGCAGTGGTTCTCAACCTTGCTAATGCCACGACCCTTTAATACAGTTCCTCATGTTGTGGTGACCCCTAATCATAAAATTATTTTCATTACTACCTCATAACTGTAACTTTGCTACTGTTATGAATCATAATGTAAATATCTGATATGCAGTATGTATTTTCATTGTTACAAATGAAACATAATTAAAGCACAGTGATTAATCACAAAAATAATATGTAATTATAGTGAAATATTTCTAATTACAAATAAATGAAATTTTGTCTTGAAGCATGGTGTAGCATGGGTAACAGTCTTAATATAACAATAGTAGACTACATTGCTACATTTTGCGACAGTATGTGTAAAAAGCCAAGTTAGTGATAAAGTTGAGATAGCTTCTTTCTCACCAGATCAGCATATCTGCTTGTGGGTGGTGTCTTGGTTCCTAAGACCATCGACATACGTGTTTTCCAATGGTCTTAGGCGAGCCCTGTGAAAGGGTTGAGAACCACTGCTCTAAAGTCTAGTGATATGTTTACCACACCATACTGCCATTATGTGTAAATGTTTACTTAGTAAGAGGCCACATTATTTCTTTGGCCAGAGATATTTCTGTATTGTGAAACAATTATATAAATAATGATTGACTAACAACTCACACACCCCCCAAAAAAACCCCCAACAACATCAGAAGAGCCTGTTGATCAGTACAGTTAAGTTTATGAACCCTACTGCACTAAGGGACAATGGCATTTTGACAACATTCTGTCTTAGAAGAAGGTGGTTGGGAAGCGATTTACCTTGTTTTCGTGTCTCGGCTTAAGTGGTTAAAGGAGGCATTCTCAATATGAGAATCTGTCAGAGATCAGGCAAAATTTTTTACTTAATTGATTAGATCTAAAAGCAAATCTTAATATGTAAATTCCTGTGTAATGAAGTGATAAGCAATCTTATTAGATTGAAAAGCGACTTATTACCCTGATAAGGAAAGTGTAATTGGCAAGTTGATTTTCAGAAATGTTCTGAAGTTATCAATTTACTTATTGACTTACAGGTTTTTTGACCTGTAGATTGACCAACAATCCAAGTTTTCCCAGCACTGAGGGATTCTTGGGATGCAGAACTTTCCATTTTAAAACAGTCCTGGTGGGGGGGGGGGGCGTCCTGGGTAAACCAATACCGACTAGTGACTTTCTGAGCAGGACTTTCCTGCAACAAGTTGAAGAGTCATGTGGACACCAGTGGTCTCATACGAGTGCAGTGGTTAATCTGTGTGGCTGCACCTTTCACTCTGTAGGAATTCACCTAAATCTTTATTGCCCAGCTCCAAAAACCCATGCATTCCTTTTCTTTTTGTAAGAAACTAAATCTGGTATCATTTGGTAGAGAACTTACGCTACTTGTTAGATCATATGAGTTAATGTAAGTGATTCATGGGAAAAAATTATACTCTGCGTTTGTGGCACACTTTTCTCAAGCCTCCATGGGAGTTTCATTGTTGAAATTAATGTCACTATTGACATCGATTCTTTCTGAAATCAGCCCTGCTCAGTACATGCTGGGCACGACATTGTGGAACAGTTTTAAAAATTTCAGAATTACTAAATCTGTTATTCTAAAATTATGGGAATAAATTGGTTGATGACATGATCTTCAAAACTAAGCTAAGTAATTTTCAAAGCTAACCTAATGAATGTAATTTTCCTTTAAAACAGTATTTTTTTGAGTTTTAATGCCATGACACAAAAATTTCACATTTATAAGTAATCTGAAAAAAAAACCAAACAACTCTCTACAATGCTGGCCACAGAAGAAATTAGTTCTTTACATAACCCTTTTAACAGAGAGCATCAGGCCAGCTGAAAGGCATTACCAAACTCCCTTTAGTCATTATTGCAAGTAGCTTTTGTGAGCAAAGCTTTTCTTACCTAGCAACAGTTGCTAAGTATGTTGACAAGTTGACTTTACAGACTGGGAGGGGGTCATTGCTATATCTGCTCGAATACAGCGCCCCTGCTTTGTGCTGCAAGGGACTTTGTGCACTGTTTTTATTTGAGGCACTTGACCACTCGCTAGCCGTGGCGGATCATGTCATCCTTGCCAACATCGAGTCTTGTGCTGAAATCGTGAACTTCTTTCAGCCTACTTAAAATTTCAGTTTTTCTCAATACTGCTATTTCGGACCTTAAGAGCATTTTAACTATACATAGTAGAAGAAAGCTTAAATTTAACTATGATCACCAATCAGAATTACTCGAGTTTTGTTTGCTGTGCTATTTGTAATAAAATAATCCCCCCAGCGCCTGCAGGGGATGCCTTCAAACTGATCCACGATTACAAGCCATTGAAGACACGCTTTTACACTCACAAAGACATACTGGGTAAGTGATTTTTATGGTTTTCCTTTGTTCTAATGTTACATAGCATTAGTATATATAATTCTCCCTATTACCCAAACTTTTTTTTCAGTCAGTTCTTCCCTAGTCAAAGTCACTTTAGGACATCCTTATTACATCCTTATTTGATGTAATAAGAAGACTCTGACTTGGAATCCTATTTTCTCTACTCGTGACTTGTGTGCCCTGGGCAAGGGAATTAGGTTCTCAATCGGTTTACATGTGAATAGAATATTAATATCTACCTTGAAGGTTGATATGAGGTGTTAATGAAATAGTTGTACCTATTATACAGTGTAGGAGCCTTGTGGTGTAGTGGTCTTGTGTCAAGCTGTGATCTGAAAGGTTAGCAGTTCGAAACTACCTGCTGCTCTTCCGGAGAAAGATGGGGTTGTCTACGCCAGTAGACTGTTAGTCTTGGGAATTCATGAGGGCAGTTCCACCCTGCCCTGTAGGATGGTATAGACTCGATGGCAGTGAGTTTGTGTTCACACAGCGTAGGAGCCCTGGAAGCGTAGTGGGTTACTAGCTGCTAGTAAGAGCTGCTGCTGGGCTGCTAGCTGAAAGGTCAGCAGTTAAAATTGATCATAATAGATAATGAATGTTCATTCTTTTCACCCACACCATACTTGAGTACCTTCCATACACACAATAATATCCTAAAAAATGAGTGAAAGAAACAATCAGCTTTAATTAGTAAACGGTGATATAAACATAGGTACACAGTCTCAGCAACATGAGAGTATTTATTACTTATACACCTCTCACAAGCAAATCAAAGTGTGGCTGCGTGTATTCATCTTCTTTCCCTTGTTCCCATCAGAATTTTCAGACTGATCATGAACCTTATAAGTGAAGTTGTGCTATATGTTTTTCCGCTTTTCCATAGATGAAACCCAGCATTGATGAACCTAAAGAGAAAGCAAGTCGAATGAGGGTTTCAGTGAAGGGGAGCCCATGTCCAGGAGTCCATGTAGAAAAGGAGTGCTTGGAAACGGATTGTGGTAGCAATTGTACAATTCCGCTGGACATAATTGAACTCTGGAAGGATATTATATATGCTATTTTAAAAACTTTTCTTTTTTTAAAAATTTTATTAGGGGCTCGTACAGCTCTTATCACAATCCATCCATCCATCCATTGTGTCAAGCACATTTGTACATTTGTTGCCATCATCCTTTTCAAAATATTTTCTTTCTACTTGAGCCCTTGATATCTGCTCCTCATTTTTACTCTTCCCTCCCTTCCTCATGAATGAACCCTAGATGATTTATAAATGTCATTAAAAAATATGTTTTCTAAGGATCTCAAAATACTTATTTGATCCTCGCTGCCTTTGGCATGATAAATTAATGGTAATTTGATGACACTCTTGAAATACTTGAAGAAAGAGACTGGAAAACATTTGTAGGGTAAAATCAAATTGAATCATCCTCTAAAATTTTGCCAATACCAAAATGGTTTTAAATTTTTATAATTATTTAGTGTGTATTTCTTTTTTTTTAACTATATAGGAAGGCCCTAGGTTGCAAACATTAAACTTGGGTACAATCTCTAGTTACAAACCAGTAGAAACAACCCCTCCCCTAAAGGTCTATTATTAAAAATTCAAGTTAATAAAAGGATTCATCATAATAAATGGGCACTACTTTGCAATGTGAATAAAAATATAAATTGATTATGCTAAAGATGGTTTAGTGTATCTGGACTTATTTCTTTAATAACTTTATGCACAGAAAGTTACACTATACTAGGGGACTTAAAAAAACATGGAAAATGTAATTTAAAAGTAATGGAGCATTTCCATAAACTTCTTGGAGCCCCCTTATATATTAACTATACAGCAAGGCAAACAGTGATATGATGTGAACTGCTCTGACTTGCAAACAAGTTTGACTTGAAGACAGATGTAAGAGCAGATCGCCTTCCTAATCCTGGAAGCTCCTGGAGTCTCTCAACTGAATTTTGGCTTTTCAGACTAAGAAAGTATATCTCCATTCTTAGGTAAGAAGCGTTCTGATTCTTTATATCTTACATCAAAAAAGCCCAAGCTCACTGCTATATAGTTGTTTCTGACCCATAGCAACCCTAATGGGTTTTCTGGGGCTGTAATTCGTACAAGAGCAGGTATTCTTTATCTTTCCTGAGGGGTAGTTGGCAGGTTGGACTTTGCAGTTAGCAGTCTTCTACTTACCCAACATCACCACCAGGGCTTCTCATTGTCATTTATACATGTATATATACCTTATAGAAGATCTTAATCTTAGTTAGAAGTTAATTTTTTTAAAATCATTGTACTGGGGACTCGTACAACTCTTATCACAATCCATCCATCCATTGTGTCAAGCATGTTTCTTTATTTGTTGCCATCATCATTCTCAAAACATTTGCTTTCCACTTGAGTCCTTGGTATCAGCTCCTCATTTTTCCCCTCCCTCCCTCCCTCCCTCCCTCATGAACCCTTGATAATTTAGGAATTATTATTGTTTTGTTATGTCTTACACTGTCTGATATCTCCCTTCACCCACTTTTCTGTTGTCCGTCCCCCAGGGAGGGGGTTATATATATATCCTTTTGATCGGTTCTCCCTTTCTACCCCACCTTCCATCTACCCTCCTGGTATCACCATTTTCACCACTGGTCCTGAGGGTTCATCTGCCCTGGATTCCCTGTGTTTCCATTTCCTGTCTGTACCAGTGTACATCCTCAGGTCTAGCCGGATTTCTAAGGTAGAATTGGGATCATGATAGTGGGGTGGGAGTAGGAGGGAGCATTTAAGAACTAGAGGAAAGTTGTATGTTTCATCGTTGCTACATTGCACCCTGACTGGCTCATTTCTTCCCTGAAACCCTTCTGTAGGGTATGTCTAGTTGCCTACAGATGGACTTTGGGTCCCCACTCTGCACCTCCCCCTCATTCACGATGATATGATTTTTTGTTCTTTGATGCCTGATACCTGATCCCATTGACACCTCATGATCACACAAGCTGGTGTGCTTCCTCGATGTGGGATTTGTTGATTCTGAGTTAGATGGACGCTTGTTTGCCTTCAAGTCTTGAAGACCCCAGACGCTATTTCTTTTGATAGGCAGACACCATCAGCTTTCTTCATATTTACTTATGCACCACTTTGTCTTGAGTGATGATGTCAGGAAGGTGAGCATCGTGGAATGCCATTTTAATAGAACAACGTATTCTTGCATATATACTTGAGTGGAGGCCCAATGTCCATCTGCTACCTTAATACTAAACCTATACATATATGCACATAGGTCTCTTTTCCTGTCATCATATATAAATATATTTACATATGTACATGCCTTTATTTAGACCTCTATAAATGCCCTGTGCCTCCTAGCTCTTTCCTCTATTTCCTTTGACTTTCCTTTTGTCCCACTATCATGCTTAGCCTTCATTTGGGTTTTAATAAGTCCTCTCAAGCCCTACCAGGCCTCCTAGACCCTCCTCACCACCAATTTTGCATCACATGTTGTTCCCTAGTCCCTAGTCATCTTATACCTCTTGTGTTGGATGTTTTCCTACTTTCCTTTCTCATTAGCCTGTTGTGCATGTGTGTTTGTATCATTCTTGAGATCTTTTCATCCTTAAGCCAATGCTATCTTGGGGTCTGTTTTCTCTTTGTTGCCCTCTGGGTGAGGTTGTTCTATGTGGAAGATTCTTATTTATGCTTGGTGGGTGTTGTTCTTCCGCCTATAATGGATAGGCAGTGTGTTAGACAGGGTTCTCTAGAGAGATAAAACCAAATTGTTGATAATTTAATATATTTATTTATAAAGATAATTCGATATATAACAAGATATGAACTGTTAAATCATATACTGATAAATATATAATACAAGAAATAAACAGTTACATTATAAAGCACTACAGATGGTTCAATGCCACTCACTCCCGTGAGAGAGAGTTGTGAGAGACTAGCAGTCCTTCAAGTCTAGTCTGCTGCCAGATATTCCTCTATTTATAGAGAGAGCTAGGCTATGTCAGCACAGCAGCCAATCACAAGGCAGGTCACCAACTGCCAGTCCCCAGCTCCAGCGATCTCTTAAAGGGACCTCAACTTACAGCGACACAGTCCACACGCTAGGCGTCCCACAGGTAGTGTAGCCTTTAAATTGAGGCACAGGACAAGCAAGGCAGCTGCACACTGGTCCAATGATCAAAGAGCGAGAGACAAGAAAGGCGAGACTCACCAAGCCATTTATCTCTCTGCCCTTCAGTTAATCCCACTTGTGTTTATCGGCCAGGCTGGCACAATAAACTATCTCAGCCAGGATCTTTTGTAGGGCTGGGTTTCTTCTAATGTATTCTTTGAGTTTTCCTTGTCTGGAAAGACTCTTACCTCTCCATCTATCTTGATCGATAATTTGGCTGGGTAGAGTATTCTTGGGTTTGTGTTGTTTTCCTTCAATTTTTGGAATATTTTACTCCATATTTTACTCCATATTACTCCAATATTTACTCTCTCCTCTTCTTCATAGTTTCTGCTGATAGGTCTGAGCATATTCTTATTTGGGAACCTTTATATGTGATTGCTTGTTTTTCTCTAGCTGCTCTCATGATTTTCTCCTTTTCCTCAAAGTTGGATAGTTTAACTATTATGTGCCTTAGTGACTTCTTGGGATTCAGTCTAGTTGGTATTCTTTCAGCCTCCTGCATGGTTGCCTGGTTTTCATTCATTAAGCGTGGGAAGTTTTTCTCCAAGAATTCTCTCACTATTGTTGCAGATGACTTCTTTGTTGTGTCTTCCTCTGGTAAGCCAATAATTCTAATGTTGTTCTGCTTGATAGCATCATACATAGCTCTTAGGTTTTCTTCAGCTTCTCTGATGATCTTATTAGATTTTTGTTAAAAGTCTGTGTGGCTGTCCTCCAAGAATCATTGATGCGGTTCTCTGCTTCTGGTTTTTGTTATCTCTTTCCCAAGCTCCTGTATTTCTGCTACTGGTTTTTGTTATCTCTTTCCCAAGCTCCTGTATTTCCCTTTGGTGTATGACCTTTATCTCCTCTATCATTTCATCCTTTTTCTGTATTGTTTCCCTCATATCCTGTATGATTCCAGGCAGCATTCTGAAAATTTATTTCTGTGGCAACTCAATGTCTGCTTCTTCTATGCATGTCATTATGTCCAGGATATCTTCTGCCATTGCCTTTTGTTTCTTCTATTTTTTCGTTGAGGTCTTTGGGGCTGATGGCTGTTTGTGTTGCATTGTTTTAGAGGAGCCAGGTGCCATTTTCCAGGGAGTCGAGGAGCACTAGTAGGAATGCTTCGTTAAAATGTCTAAAGCTAATTTCACTATGATATTAACCTACCACTTTATCCTGCTGTAGCTTCCCTCTCAGGGGAGTGCCCCAGATGGCTGGTGGGTTGCCTGCTTTGGTGTTGCGGAGGTTGGGCAGAGGTTCCTGCAACAGCTTGGAATGTTGATGAGTGTTGACCAAGCTGCCTTATGCCCCCAGGTACACAGGCAGGAATTTCCAGATGAGAAGTTGGGCAGAGTATCCCCTGGAGGGAAATCAGGGCTTTCCCCAGGCTTGGGCTAGCTACACATGTGGAGCTCACCTAGCTGGGTGTGGTGCAGGCGTAAATGCCCTAGGCTAAGGGGAGT
>NW_022107431.1:88543637-88548325 GCF_000313985.2 Echinops telfairi | reverse complement strand
AGTTTCACCTCTTCCTCAGGTGAATACCTTTATGCATACACCCAGTCCATCCTCTTCCTTTTGCGTGTATGCCTCTAGACCACCCCCTTCTATTACTGTATGACCTATGGTGCAGCCCCTTCCTGTGACATATGTCTTTACCTGTAATTGGTGGGCTTGAAAACCCCCAAAGGTATATAGGCCTAGGTTAGCAATAGAGAGCTCTCCCTCTCCCCTCACTCTCTTTCGGCTCCTCTCTTGACCTCTCTTCTGCTCCCACTCCTCCCCTATTTCCCTTTCCCCTTGTCCTCCTTCCCTTCCCACGCTCTCTCCACGTGAACCACCAAGCAAGGTTGAGGTGGGCATTGCTACCATGAATTGTGTCTGACTCCATTATTTCAATATTTCTCTTCTATCTTTCATGCACTCTATGACTTTACTATACTCTTTACTTATTATCGCTGTACAATTGTACCTACTGGACCCGTAATGATGTGCTAGGGGCTGGCTTCCCCTTGCATGTGCCAGCATATCAATCATGAGTCTCTCTTTCTGAAATTAATATTTTATATTCAACTTTTATTTGCCATTGAGCTGTTTCAAGTATAAATGGCTTAAACGTAGATATGAAAGCATGTTGGAATGGGTATAAAAGATCTGTGTGTTTCATGGGACAGTAGTTTGCAACTCCAACCGTGCACTGTAGAATTTTCAAAATTTTTGTTATTAACATAAAAATGCCAATATGTGCTCATTAGGTTTAATACAAATCCAACAGCAAACTATTAAATTAGATTCTCCAGACTGTTGCCTCTGGGGTGTATGTTATATCCTTCAGTAACTTTTAATTTGGAAATAATTTGAGACTCACAAGTTGTAAATAGGACAGAGTTCCAGTATACCCTTCATCCAGCTTCTCCCAATGGTAATAGCTTACACACATTTGTCCAAACCTAGGAGCTGGTATTGGAACAATACTATTATTGGCTGAGGCATAGATTTTATATACATCTTTTGTTCCTTGGGAGAACGACTGGGCCTTCTACTCCCAAGAATGTTCCAGTCTTGGGAACTCACAGGGGCAGTTCTACCTTGTCTTGTAAGGTTGCTATGAGTCGGCATGGACTCGATGGCAGTGCAATTTGTGGTGGTTGTTCCTTGGTGTGTAGCTTTATGAAGTTTATCAAATGAATAGATTTGTGAAAACATTGCAATTGGGACGTAAAATTGATCCATCATCAAAAAATTTCCACTGTTACCCGTTTCCTTTCTCACCCCTAGCAACCATTAATCTGTTTCCCAACACTATATTTTATCACTTTGTAAACCTTAATGGAAGAATACAGTGAATAACCCTTTGAGATTGGCTCCCCTCCCCGCCCAACTTGGATAATGCCCCTGAGATCCATTGAAGTTGTTTGCATCAAGAATGTTAAGCATATACGTTTTCAAGAAGCTCTGTAGGAATCCATTTGCACAATTTGGGTTGAGCACTGCTAGTTACAGAGTAATGGGGCTAAAACGTGAAAAAGGAAAATCGCAGCTCACTTGTAACACATTTTTCCATGATGGAGTTCAGCACATTGATGGTTCATGTCTAGTGTGTTAGTCTGGGTAGACTAGAGAAACAAATCCAGAGAGACACTCATGTGTATAAGAAAGAGCTTTATATGCAAGAGCAGTTGATTATTGAGAAAACATCCCAGCCCAGTCCAGATCAAGTCCATAAGTCTGATATTAGTCCATATGTCTGCTAACAATCTATAAAGCTCTTTTAGACTCATGAAACACATGCAATGACCCTGAATGCAGGAAGCTCACAGGTCAGTGAGTGGAACATCTTGTGGATCCAATAGTGGTGTAAGCATCTCAGCGCTAGTATGGGGCTCCATGGGGCTCCTCCGGCTCTAGAGCTCTGGCTGCATCATTGTAGCTTAGGCTCATTGTTAGTAATGTCGTACAGGGGGTGAGTCTGCGTCCTGCCTCCAGTGAGCTATTTATCTCCTTTGCATTAATAAATGAGGTCATCAAGCTGTGATCTGAATGACAGGCTAAACTTCATCCCTTCATCCTTAAGTCTCAAATTGACAACAGGTTATGTAACTACCACACCTAGTTACATTTTTTTTCTTTTTAGATTATCTTTCATATACCACTTGTCTGTCAGTTTGTTGGACTGTGATGTCTTTTGTGTTGCTATAATGCTGGAAGCTGTGTCAGCCGTATTTCAAATACCAGCAGGGTCACCCACAGTGAGCAAAGTTGTAGCAGAGCTTTCAGACTGAGACCTGACTACAAAGAAGGAATGAGCTGGCCACTTCAAAAGAAGTGGCCTCTGAAAACATGAAGAACAGCAAAACATTGTCAGAAACAATGCCCGAAGATGAGCCCCTCAGGTCAGAAAGCCTTCAAAACACATTTGAGGAAGAGCTGTCTTCTCAAAGAAGAATCCACCATAATGATGTGAATGGTGTAAATCATTTGGAACCTTCATTTGATGATGTGATATGACTCAAATTGAGAAGAAACAGCTACAAACATCTATTAATAATTGGAACTTGGAATTTATGAAATAATCTAGGAAAATTGCTAATCGTCAAAAATG
This sequence comes from Echinops telfairi, assembly GCF_000313985.2. Classification (NCBI taxonomy): domain Eukaryota; kingdom Metazoa; phylum Chordata; class Mammalia; order Afrosoricida; family Tenrecidae; genus Echinops; species Echinops telfairi. Next base: position 88,545,741 of record NW_022107431.1, on the reverse strand, counting down.
AACTGGAATGTATAAAAGATCCATATCCTATGCATTAGTGAGCTGAAATGGACTGGTGTTGTTCATTTTGAATCATAAACTTATGGCTATGCTGGGAATGACAAATTCAAGAAGAACGGTGTTGCATTCATTGTCAAAAATAACTTTTCATTTCAAGATCTATCTACAAGTATAATTCTGTCTTTAATAGGATAATATCTATGTGCTTATAAGTATATTATGTTAATACAATTATTTTTCAAATTTATGCACCAATCATTAGAGCTAGTGATGAAGAAATGGAAAAATTTACTGATTTCTTCACTCTGAAATTGATCAAACATGCAATCAAGATGCATTGATAATGGTGATTGGAATGCAAAATTGGAAACAGAGGAAGGAATAATAGGTCCAAAATATAGTCTTGGTGATAGAAATGATGTTGTAGATCAAATGATAGAATTTTGCCAGACCAACAATTTTTTCATTGCAAATACCTTTCATCAACAACTTAAATGGTGATTGTACACATGGACTTCTCTACATGGAATACACAGAAATAAAATAGAATACATCTGTGGGAAGAAATGGTGGGGAAGCTCAATATTAGCACCTAAAATGAGGCCAGATGCTAATTGTGAAACAGACCATCAGTTGCTCACATATAGACTAAAATTGAAGTTGAACAAAAAACAAGTCCATAATAGCCAAAATACGACCTTGAATATATCCCATCTGAATTTCAAGAAAATCTCAAAAACAGATGCGACTCATTAAATGCTAATGGCAGATGGCATGATAAGCTACGGGATGAGATCAAGAGCATCACACATGAAGAGAGCAAAGGGTCATTAAAAAGACAAGAAATAAAGGAAAGAAATATATGAAGAAAAACTTGGCATCAGGATAGGAGAAAGGCTTATTAACAAACTGTGGAATACAGATGATGAAACTTTGCTGCAAGTGAGAAGGACTTGAAATGCTCACTGATGAAGATGAAGGATTGCAGTCTTCAGTAAGGACTGCACTGCAGTAGAAAACTGAAACCAAACTCACTGCCCTGGAGTCAATTCTGACTGATAGTGAGTCCATAGGACAGGGTAGAACTATTCATGTGGGTTTCCAAGACTGTAACTCTTTACAGGAGTATAAAGCCTAGTCTTTCTCTCACAGAGCAGCTGGTGGTTTTGAACTGCTGACCTTGTGGTTAGCAGCTCAATGTGTAACCACTACACCACCAGGACTCCAAAAATCCTCACTATTGGACCAGTAGGACATCACAATTAGTGGGGAAAAGATTGAAGTTGTCAAGGATTTCATCTTGTCTTGTATCCACAATCAATGCTCATGGAAGCTATAGTCTAAAAAAAGAACAAACAATTGAGTGAATCTCCTGTACATTAATTCTTTAAAGTGTTGGAAAGCAAGGATGTTACCTTGAGGACTAAGGTTCGCCTGACCAAAGCCATGGTGTTTTCAATTGCCTCATGTGCATGTGAAAGTTGTACCTTGAGTAAGGAAGAGTGAAGAATTGAGACATTTGACTTATGGTGCTGGTGGACAATATTGGAAGTACCATGGACTGCCAGAAGACAACAAATCTATCTTGGATAAAGTACAACCAGAATGCTCCTTAGAAGAGAAGATGAGGAGACTTCATCGTACACACCTTGGATACGCTATCAGGAGAGACTTGATCCTGGGCGAGGATATCCTGCTTGGAAAAGCAGAGGGTCAGTGAAGAAGAAGACCCGCAATGGAATGGATGGACACGGGGGCGGCAGCAATGGGCTCAAACATAGCAACAGCTGTGAGGATAGCACAGGGCCAGACGGCATTTCATTCTTTTGTACACAGGGTGGCTGTGTGTCCGCACTGACTGGATGGCACCCGACAGCAACACCGCCTTTCATAATTATAGCTGTACTATGCCCTGGCAGTGCTGCGGGTTAAACATTGGACTGTTTTTGTTCATGTTGAGACTACGCAATATCCATATGCCGATGTCATACACCTAGATTCTTGCCTTGCTTTTCAGACTCATCCAATGATCTCCTTTCAAAGACTCTTAATGCCACCAAACAAGTACTTTCAATTGCAGGTGACAGAAAAAAAATTAGACTAA
>NW_022107431.1:88457232-88541868 GCF_000313985.2 Echinops telfairi | reverse complement strand
TGGTGAGAGTGGTAATACTGGGAGGGTGGAAGGAAGGTGGGGAGGAAAGGGGGAACCGATTACAAGGATCTACATATAACCTCCTCCCTGGGGGATGGACAACAGAAAGGTAGGTGAAGGGAGATGTCAAACAGTTTAAGATATGACAAAATAACAATAATTCATAAATTATCAAGGGTTCATGAGGGAGGGGGTACGGGGAGGGAGGAAGGGGACAAAATGAGCTGATATCAAGGTCTCAAGGAGAAAGCGAATGTTTTGTGAGTGAGGATGGCAACAGATGTACAAGTGTGCTTAACACAATGGATGGATGTATGGATTGTGATAAGAGTGATTATAAATCAATAAAATGATTTAAAAATTTTTTTAATTTAACTTTTTAAGCAGAGAAACTCAACTTGGATCTGGCCCTGGCGACTTCAAGGGCTTTCAGGCTCTCCACACGTATTCCCTTTATGTATCACCCTAAACCTTTCCTACTGCAACCAGGTTTCCTCCAGCAGCAAGGAAAGGAGATGATGTGGACCCATATGCTCTGAGTGTCTAGTTTTTCTAGTTCAAGAAACCCAGGAAAAAAAGCTGTGATCACCTCACATCCTTGTATAAAATCCTTAGTAAGAGCCTAGTAAGTAAACATGTACCTAATCCTAGACCAATTATTGTGGTCTGCAGGATGGAATGATGGGATGTGCCAAGGAGGTGAGTTGCTGTAATGGGACAGGAAGTCCCACCAGTTAGCATAAGTGAGTTAGCATGAAGTGAAGCAGGGACATTTTTCTGATAAATGTGTCCTCTTACCTGATGGAGCCAAGATGTGCTGGGCAGATAAACATGCATGTTCGCAAATGTCTTACTTGTGCCCATCCCCAAGCTAAGCTTCAGGAAAGATACACTTTGGTATAAGATGCACACTCTAATTTCAGAGAGTTGATCAAGGACCAATCACATGAATAAGTATTCTAATAAGTGTATCATGTAGGAATCTAATGGAACGAAGATGAGAAGTTTGGAGACAGAGATGACTGTGTGTGGCTTCAGCAGCTCTTTACCTGCATAGAGGTCCTCGGCATCTCTAATGCACACTTTGGCAGGAGATGGGGAGAAACCCAGCGCCCTGCTCAAAGAGTTCAGGTCTCCTCTCCAGGTCCAGCTCTGTCCCTACAGATCTGTTGTGTGTACCTCTAACCTCTCTAGACCTTTATTTTCTAGTTTGTAATATGTAAATATTATTAGTTGAAAATCAAATGAGATCAGTGACGTGCCTTAAATCACTATCCAGTTGAAAGAGCTAAACCCAGGAGACTTCCACACTAAGCCAGGGCATGTTGTTAGTTGCTGTCAAGTGTAATTCAACTCATGGCGACCCCACGTGACAGAAGCCTCATAGGACTTTCTAGGTCTTGGGGCTGTCGTGCGTTGTACGTTGGGACTTAACCACTAGTTCAGCGCTTCAAATGCACCAGCTGCTCCACAGGAAAAGGATGAGACTTTGCTCCCTTACAGATGTACAGCCTGGGAAGCACACGGACAGTTCGACTGTCCTATATGGTCACTGTGAGTCGGAATTGAGGTTTGCGTTCAATGCCTATGGGAGTGGATTGCCAGGCCTTTCTCCCATGGAACCCCTGGGTGGGTTTGATCTGCCAACTTTTGGGTTAGCCACCACGTATTTTATTCTTGCACCATCTTAAACCACAGTATATGGTGGGTCAAAGAAGGTACCCATCACCACTTTTCTGATGGAGATAGTACCAGCACCCAGATGGAAGGAGCGCGAGAGGAGTTGTATGATGTTCTAATACCTCTTCAAAATTGAGTCCCTGTCCTCCTCTGCGTGTGTAAAATGAGCTCCCTTCCTGCGGGGCATTGATTTCACTGTAATTCCCTAGTTGCTTGCTGGGTGGACTGGTGTGTTGAGGGGAACAGCTCACTCCATCCAGACTTAACAGTACTCTGAGTTCACGCTAACCAATTAGGGAAAAATTTGCCCCTGTTGTCATTTTTAAAGAAAAGATTCAAGTCTAAAATGATACATCTCTTCTATAGCCCTTGTTAATAACCCGGTGTTGCTGAAAAAGAATCTAGGAAACAGGTTGTGGATATCTGTGATCATTTCTCTCCAAATGCACAGAGATTGGGGAAAATATTCAGAACAAAGAAGAGGAATTTCAAGAAGCTCTACTCAAACATCGCATTGCAAAAGCAGAAGCAGACTTGTGGGTTAAGGTAAGATAAAGGAGAGTCAATTCCTGGCTAGAGGGGATGCCCGTGTTAAGAGGGGTGAAGGGGAAAACAATATACAACAAGAGGAACGGTAGTCAAAAATGCCGAAGGCAGAGGGAGGTACTGGGAGGAGTTCAAGAGTTAAAGGCAGCAGAGACAAATACTGTTATATACCTGGTCTTGCAATAGTAGTCAGTAATGCATAGATACCTGGATCAACAGACATGTAGACTGAAAGCTTACAGGCTTGATGGAGGATATTTGTATATATGTATTTACCTTTGCTGGAAATCTACCCGCATACAGGGGGAAGAGTGATGAAAATGTCTTTTACAGAACCAAGAATCTTGAGACAGTAAGCCAATGGCCTGAGGGCTCAGAACCATAGTGTCCGTGGTCACCAAGGGGAGTTAGCATAACGGAGTCCACAAAAACAGTGTTCTACATTCACCTGGGGGTACGGCTGGTCTTAAAAGCTGTACCATCTAAGGTACAACTATTGGTCTCTCCCTGTCCAGAGGAAGGAAGAGGAAAAAAAATTGAAGACACATGGACATAATTAGTCCGTTGGACTAATGGACCCTGTGCACATTGTTCTCGACAAAACAGACCAGAACTAGATGGTGCCAGCCACCATTTCCAACGTCTCTGAAAGGAATCGCATTCCGACATGCTAGAATGAGTGGGAGAAAACTGGGACAAGACTCAAAATCATGAAAAAGACCAACCAGGCTTACTGGTCTGATAGACACTGGTGGAACCACAGACACTATGGCTCTTGGTCTGTAAATAAACCCACTTCCAGGATCCAATTTTCAGCCAAATAGACAGGTCTCTGAGGGGCAGTGTTTCATTCTGTTGTGCACAGGGTCTTTATGAATCAGAACAGACTCAACGGCACCGAACACCACCACTAACAATAAGGGGAGCAATAACTCTAGCTAGATGCACACACCTTAGAAGAATCAACCATTTACAGTATTTGCCCAAGGACAAAATTCACATGGGTTAGAAACAAAAGGAATGGAAACAGGAAACAAGGAGGAAGTGGGATAAGTGACGTGACAGTGTGAGGATCGTAATCAAAGCCATGAAACAAAATGCGTAAGAATTGTTGTTGGAAAACGTACCTGCTCTGTAAGCCCTCACCCAATTCAGGCATAAACAAAACTTGTTCTAGAGTTGATTGTGGTGACGGTTGCACAACTCTGTGAATCTGCTAAAAACCAATCAATTGTATACTCTAAAAAACCAACAAAAACAAAAAGTTATAATCTACCTAAAATGCATCTATATTTCTTTCACTGTATTGATTTGTTTCAAATGGTAACAGCACAGTCGACATTCTTGCATGACGCTGATTTTTCATGTAACAAACTGGTCTTCGGGACCTAACTGTGATGTGAGGAATTGTTATATCTATTTTGATTAGCAGGCAAGACGTGACGAGGAGAAAAGAAGCTAGCCGCCTTTAGTAAAGCTGCCTCCTTAGCAACATCTGAAGCAGTAATAGAACCCAGATATGGGGATATCTTAAGCATCTCTGGCAAAAGTAGCTACTTAGCTATGGAAAGTTTTAAATGGGAACAGAACAAGTAATTACGGGCCATATAGTCATTGTTTATTTATAGTAAACTTGATAACCTGATTTACTAATATCCTAAATAGTGGTGATTTATTCTACATTCATCATGATGGATTTCTCCCCCCATTTTAAAGGCCGAGGAACACCAAAAACAAGCTGTGGAAAAAGCACTTGAAGAAGCAAATGAAAAGCACAAAATTGACCTTCTAAATATGGAAGAGACACATAAAAAAAATCTACAGGTTTTTAAATGGACTTTTGTTGTCTTTTAAAAAGTATTTAAGTTAGTGAAAGCCTTGGCAAAGGTTGGTGTTTGGAGCCCTGTTGGGGTAGTGATTATGCTTGGGCTGCTCACTGCAGGGTCAACAGTTTGAAACCACCAGCCACTCCATGAGAGAAAGACTGGGCTTTCTTCTTCCATAAAGAGTTACAGTCTTGGAAACTCACAGGGGCAGTTCTACCCTGTTCTATAGGGTCACTAGGAGCTGGCATCGACTCGACGGCAATCAGTTAGTTAGTTGGTGAGGTTGGTGTTGGTGATGCTCTACTAGTAATCACATCATCAGAAATTAACCTAGATTCCTTAGTCATAAAGACCAGGACCCATCCAAAGGTGATTCCCTATGAAGTAGAGGTCAAATGAACATCTTCTCTCCAACTTCTTTACCATTTCTGACTCTTGCTGCCCACCCACAGCATTCTCTATCTCCCTGCTAGGTTCAGTAATTTGTTGTACTGGCTATACAGAATTCATAGACTATACTTAATTCAGTGATTTATTAAGGAAGTAATAGGATACAACTTGAGATCAAGATTAACAAGCTACAAGTCCGGATCAGGATCAGGAAGCATGTAGGCAAACAAGCCCCCTCTCCACCATTCATGCCCTCTGTTAGCGCTGCAGGCCCCGCTCAGCCTCCTCTGCACAGGCCTCCTCTTGGCCCTCTCTGGAAAGACCTCTTGGCGCTAGATGCCCCCATTCAGCTGTGCAAGCCTCTTTGCCATTGACTTGCTACCCTCCGCCTCTTCTCCATTGCTAACTGGAGCACCTTTGCTCAGCTCCAGCGGCAGCTTCGTCGTCACCACTAGCTCTCTCTCTCACGCTGTCCCTCCTGGGATTCTCTCGGCCAACTCTGGCACAAGACTTCTTCCAGGAACCACGCTGTCCTCAGTATTGCAGCTCTTGATTCGTGCGAAAGCTTTTTGGGAGGATCATTTATCGCTGTCTTTTTCTTTGTGCCTCTCATCTTTTCTCCTTTCGTTTGTCTTCTTTATGGCACCTCTATGGATGTGCTAGATATACTCCTATGTGCACACTCACTATTAATTTCAAGGCATGGCCCTCTGCAGTAAATGGGGTGGGGACCCTATTTGGCCTTTTCTGGCTTCTCTATTGCCACAAAGCAAAGGTCAGACTTACTTCCACGGGCCATTCTTCTTATTTTCTCTTTTCTGAAAACAAGTTTTCTTTACATGAAAAGTTCAACTGTATTATATAACATTCACACTGACGGAGAACAATAACCAGTTGCCACTTCACATGACATTGGGCAGCGGTTGCCAGTGAGTTGAACATTCTACAGCTAGTACATCAGTGGAACATTTGTTCTCTTGTCAAAAGCTAACTCTAGTTGAATGGTATGCTCACACTCTGGTGATCGCTGGACACCCCTTAGCTAGGATATGTCTGGTCAAAAAGGACACATGAGAAGCTAGATAGTCTTATCACCTCACCGGAGGGAAAAAGGCCTCTCCTAAGGTTGGACCAGGGGATCTTTGGTAGCAAAAGTTCCCTCTAGAGTACAGCTGTCTCATCCCATCCCCTCCTCTTGGGTCTCTTGAAAGGGTCCAGATGGAGGATGCCATTTCTGAGGGAAGGGGAGCTTCTGTCCAGACATAGCCATCTGAGAACTTGGGGCACCGAGCTGGGCGGAAATGAGGTTGTTTTTTTCAGATTGGGTTACTGTCTGGTGCCTGCTACTTGACCTGCTTACATGAGGGATTTCAAGACTGGGCAGCATGGCTCTGTTCAGTTTATTGCATGAAGGCATTGCACTAGTCCAAGTTAGACGTGAACCCCAAATGGTTACATTACACAAGAGTAAGACCGAGAGTATTGCTGTGCAATCATAAAGCCTTGACCAAACAAAAATATCAAAAATAAAGCTACTGTTTACTGACAGAGTCTGCATTTTAGTCTATACACTTAAAAAAATCGGTCTGTACACTTCTGTAGGTGTTGCTTCTAGCTCTCTAACACTTCTTCCCCAAACTCCCCTTCCTCTGATTTATGCCATGTCAAAATGGCAGTTTTGCATCCTTGAAGGATTCAGATAATGTCCCTTTTAAATGTTCTCATTCTTTCCATAGAATCATCTTCAATAGCTTTAGTCTGGCTTAGAAGACTGATGGAAAGACCAGGCCTTTGAGCCAGCTGATCTTCCCACAATGCATTCGGCTTCCGTCAAGCCAAAAGCTGGCTGAGTCCCATTCATTTGGGTTAAAACTGAAACTGTAGAATCACGTGGGATCTACGGCTTTAGGAGCTGTCAGCGGTCAATCTATTGTCATCGGCCCATAGTTTCTAGACTTCAGCCAGTTTCTTCATTTGTTGAAGTTGATGGTCTTCCATTTTTTGACTCATCTCTGAGGTCTTCCTGACTTTCCTTGAAATGCTTTATCCATTTAGAAACTGTTGTTTTCCGGAGAGTGGGGGCAGCATTCCTGTCAGCTTGGTGCAACGCTTCATTGATTTGGGGATATGCCCACTTGAGTCTGATTAAAAATTTGATTTAACCTTGACCTCAAAACCATTTTTCTCATGGCACAAAAATATCTTTTTTTTTAAAGTTCCACAAGGCTAAGACAGTGGATTATTGAGGAGAATCAATAACTCCCTCGCTGACTGCTCGTATCGATGTCCATGGATGACCCGGAGCCTTTGCAGCAATACTTTTAACTAACTGTCCTACATGCTGTGAGATTTAAAACTCATGACAAGGGACAGAGGGGACATTTCTTCTCGTTGCAAGGAATTCCTCACTTAAGTTTCAATGAGCCGCAAGCACTTAAAACCCATGAACCTCCAGCTGGTCGTCCTCAGCCAGTCCAGTCTCCACAAGAAACTGGCCTATGTGCTTGTGCTGGTCACCCTGTAGCTGAATCACTTCTCCATAGTCTGATCTCTAGCCTCTTTCATCAGCGATCCTCTGGACCTTCCTGCCATTTCTTTGTTGAGCTCTTATGTGGAGATAATCCTTGGTCACAAGAGGAAGCATTACCCTTACTCGCATCAACAAAGGGGTCGAAAGAGGGGAAGTTCTAGAGAGTGGACGTTTGACTCCCTTTCTTTATGGCCTGAGGAAGGCAGCAGCTGCAGGGGAAGGGGGAGGGGGGCAGGGACGACGGGTACCAACGTTCTGCGTTGTCAGCCTTGACTCAACAGCGGGCCACGCATGCTCTATCCTCCTTTACCGATCCCGACACCAACTGCTCTTCACCTCTATGCCGAGTTCAAGAACGCATGGCAATGGCCACACAGAACTCACAGACAACACTCACGATGAAGGCGGTTTATTGGAGGCGGTAGGAAGTGATCAAAAGGAAGGATACAGCCATCGGTCCACAGCAACGCCTCTCCGCAGCCAGCCTCTCAGCCTCTGCCTTCCTGGACCAGGAAGCCTGCCTGGGGCTCTCAAAGCCCATAGGCTCAGCACTGAGCCTCTCTCTCGCTACTGCCTCTCCCCTGTCTCACTGCCTATCTTTGAGCCCTCCATCCTGAACACACCACACTCCTAGCTTCATTGTGTTTTCCAGAATGTTCTTCCCGTGCCTCCATCTGGCTCACCATCCTTCAGACCTTAGCTCAAACAGAACTTCCTAAGGGGAGCTTCCCAGGGCTGAATTCGAGATGGGTGCTCATACGTTGTCCGTGAAAGCCCCTTCTTGGTTATAGCAGTCAGTGCAGTTGTGAAGATTGAGTGATGTGTTCAGTTGTTTAACATCCCACTCTTCCCCCATGACTGCAGCCTCCCGAAGGGCACACCTGTCCTGTCACTGCTTTTGCCTGTGCCCAGCACACGACCTTGACTCAGGGTTTAAAGAGTTGTTGGAGGAATGGAGCAAGCTGTCCTTGTCCTTCCCCTGGGTTTTCTGATTGCATCCAGTCTGGGAATCGACATTTCCCACAGTACAGAGAGGGAAGCTGCATTCTCCCTCAAGTATTTCCTTCAGGGCCAGAGGTCAAAACGGGAGCGGAACGCTCTCTAACCTGTGAGTGGCTCAAGCACCCCAGGCTTGGTAAACAGTAAGCTTTCTGGGCAGAGAACTCTGAGCATAGTTCAGTACCTGAGTTATAAAATCTGTGAGAGCAACACGATACAGAAATCCGTTCTCCTTTAGTTTGGCTGACAAAAGGGCAGGACAGGATGTGGTTCAGGTATGCTGATGCATGGACGGAGGCCGGAAGGCAAGTGGCAGAGGCCCGCCTTAGGTTTGACCTCACTTAATGAGAACATCATCAGCAAACAGGTCCGGATTACCGGCCCATCTAGTCGTGTGGCAGTCCGTTATTTATTGTTCAAACAGTGAGCATCTACCATAGTTCGGATCTGAACTTGGTGAAAACCTCCTTAGCCACAGAAGTGGGAGCATTGATGGTGCAGTTGGTTACATGTTGGGCTGCTAACTGCAAGGTTGGATTTTCAAACCCTCTTGCCACTCTGTGGGAGAAAGTGAGGCTATCCATTCTCATAAAGATCTACCGCCTCAAAAAAAAAAAGTCTCAGAAACCCTAAGGAGTTTGTACTCTGTCCTATAGAGTCGCAGGGTCGGAATCAACTGAGGGTGGGGTTGGTTCTCTGAAGACTTGCTGACAGAAATGGGGCTTCATCCCTGGCTCTCAACATGGTGGTGTAGTGCTCACTCCTTGGCTCCAGACCAGTCCCTGAGGGTTTGCCTGAGTAGCCCGCTGGCTATCTTGTTGCAGTTCAAAGTATGAAAAGTGTATGCAGCATGTCTTAGGCAGGTCTCCTTCTCAGCTGGCAGGTGTCAGTATGGTCATACTGGTTCCTACAGGATGGAGAGACTGCTCTGTGAGTTGATAATTAGCCACGCCCCAAGCCTCCCACCATCTGGGTTCTCCTGGCTACTTCCCTGTGCTGCTCCCTGCTGGCCATCTCCCCACCTCCATCACCTCCCTCAGGCTAACAATTATAAAGGAGAACTCTTGGCAGGTGTCTCCAGAGCCCTGACCCAGCCCTGCTACAGCCAGGGCCATTCTGCTATAAGCTATCCACACCCTACCTTCCTTTCATCATCCGATTGCACCCCATATAACCTTCAGGTGGAACTGATGCATTTAGTGCTGCAGTGGAAAGAAATCCCAAGACTGGGTAGGCAAAACATTGTAGGGGGGTTGGCCTTTCTGAAATTGATGCCTGTGGTTTGAGAGTGTATGCGGAAACCATCTCCGGGGTGTTTATGAGGCACTGATTTGTCTGGAGGACTGTGCAGGATTGTTATTTCATCTGTGAGATGCACACCTCAGTGGAGCACACTAGGGGCTGCCTTTAAACCACCAGCTCACCTGGGCCTTCACCTGCAGGTTTCTGGGCCCTCTCTGACCTACAGAAACAGAATCGCCCGCAGCATGTTTCACTCATGGCCCAGGTGATCCTCAACGTCTGAGATGTCCAATCTACAGCATGACAAAACCAAAACAAAAACCCCAAGTTCTTTTAGAAGATCAAATGATACATTCTGGTATGTAGAGACTAGTGAGGATCGTTTTTCTATCATGTTAGGAGTTGGATATGTCTTAGAGGCTTACTATTAGATAAAGTTTAGCGATCTTATCCCAAGGACAGGTGGTGCTTTGAGAATGTTGTTTATATTACCTTGTTCAAGGGCAGTAATTTTAAAAAGGAAATGAAAAAGATGGAAGCTAAGATAAAGTAAGAATAAATAAGGTCGGAAGAGTACTGAAGTCAGGGTCAATTTAAAACTCGGTGGAAGCCTGGAGGTGCAGGGCAGTGACCACTGGTGTTTCCTGGAGCTTTGTAGCCAAGAATGCCAACAGGGAAGGTCCCTGAGTCCCTATGACTGATACGAGAGGCGTTGTGACGCCTGAGAGGAACCTCCCGAGTTGGCCGAACAGCTCTACAGTAACCATGGTGGGTTTCTGGAGGCCACTGCTTATAACATCTTGAAATGTGAACTGGGGCACTCGAACTGCGTTCGAGTAAATGTAATTTCATCAGGAAACCCATTGTAGAACTCAAATTTTGAATTCCTTTTGTAGCTTTAAGTGTGTATAGGTTTCCTTCTCTACCCCCAAATTCAGGTGCTCCTATAAAACCTTTTGTAACCCAAATGTCCTAAAATAATGCCAGCACCGTAAAAGTAAGCTGGAAACGAGGTACGCATGGTGTCGTTCTCCAGAAAGGCGCTGGAAGGTTTCCCATTCGCTGCTGGGTGCATGCACCCTCTAGTGCTCACTGCAAGCTTTGATTCCCCCCTTCACATGTCTCTCAAGTTAGTGAACACGGGTCCTTTAGTAGGCCCTCTTTCGCAAAAGCAAAGTGGCACAAGGTGAACTTTTGAAAAGCAGTGGATACTTGTGTTTCATGATCTCTGTGACCTCTTTAAAAGGAATTTTGGTTTTGCTAAATCACTACATTGAGGAAAGGCTACATTTTGCACTCTTAAGTGATAGCTTAGAATACTATAAAAATAAAGGGCGAGGATACAATTTATGGATACAGGATTCAGATAGAAATACATTCTTAATGGCAATATTTCACCAAACTGAATTTCAATGACCTAGCAATTCCAGCTATTGGTAGTCTAATTAAAGTCCAGACATAAGTTAAAATGTCCCCTAAGGAGTCAGATAAAGGCCCCTGACTCCAAAATAAACCCAGCCTTGTCTAGAGCGGAGCTTCTCTATTCCCCACTCAGACCTGCGTCAGCTCACTGCACAACCTGAACCTCCCCGACTGGGCTGTTGAATTTCCCCTGTGGGAGATCCGTGAGATACTGGGCACTAGCAGTGGTGGGAAGAGCCCGACTGGCCGCAGTAAAGATGAAGAGTCCTCCACTCGATGGCCTGGGAAGAATCGGGCCATTCCTAAGAAGCTGCCATCAAATCTCCAAACGCACACATCAGAGATCCTTTAAGTAACAGACAAATGGCCCTACAAACTTGAGCAATTACTGTGTATAAGTCCACATTTTTCCCTCCACACAATAATTCATCTTTGTCTACGAAGCCTGGACCATCATGAAAATGTGACTTGTGTTCAGATGTTCTATTTTATGTTAAAGATCGAAGTGTTGCGTTTTAGAAATATTTCCATACAAAATCTTCATTAACAGAAAAAAAATTTTTTTTATTGTGTAAAGGGAAACCCAGCTAGCACTTAGAAGCAGCAAATGTTTTCCAGAAACTAAGATTTTCTGAATTTATGAAATGAAGCACTTTGGAGAAATTTTCAAAGTTGATTTCTATTGTCTGTTTACTTCTCCAACCCTCCCACTTCCCACTTCCCGCTCTTGAACTAGTCAAAGTGAAAAGGTAAAAACTTTCTTCCTGAAAGTCTAACTAGCAAATGGAGTTTGTGAGTGGTACAGTTTCAGCACTTGGCTGCTAACCAAATATTGGAAGTTTGAGCCTACCCAGAGGAAGAAAGGCCTGGTGATCTATTTCTAATTAAAGAAACCATTGAAAAATCCTTTGGGAAAAATCTCATCTAACATACATGGAGAAGCCATGAGTCAGACTTAATTCAACAGCAACTACTTTCATCGAGCAAACAGTTTAGTTGTTGAAATGCTTACCTAAGGAGCGGAAAGCTTTTTCCATTTTCCTCGAAACCTAGACTTCTCTGGACTCTTTCCTCAGCTTCAGCTGCAGAACGTCTATGAAGACATTGCAGGGCAGCTGGCTTTCTCTGGCGCCACCACACAAAGAAGTGGTGATGGGTGAAGGGTATGTGCCGCCAAGAGAGCTCTGCTCTTATTGATTTTCTTTCCACTTGCAGGTAAGATTTCATTTGAAGGAGGGATTCTGCAGCTATGAAAACAAACAAACAAAAAACAATTGTAAAGGTGGCATCTTTTAAGACAATGATTTCGAGAATGATAAATAAGCTGATGAGCCTCTTGAAAGCCTATTGCTATCCCTCGTTCTTCCATAGGTTCACTTTGTGATAGAACTTGGTTCTATGATGTTTTCTCAACATCATCCCTAAAATAGATGTAACTATTCACCTCTAAATGAACATTTGAAGCTCCTTCAAAACAAAACCCCACTGCCATTGAGTTGATTCCAACTCCTGGACTGAATTAACCGATCCTCCTTTCGGGCATACATTTCTATCACAGCACACTGCACGACTAGGTCAGGGGTCTCTTCTGCTAGAGAACAAATCACTTGAGCATGTTCTCCTCATTGTGTTGTTTGGGCTGGACCCTGCAGAGGGCCTGGTGCACTGTGGCAGAATAAGCATTTCCCAACTGACAACAGGGTTTCCTTTGGGGTTGTGTGAGCCTGTTCTCATGAAGTCCTGATGATTTGGCTTAAACCTCTCCATGGTACTTGTAGCCAGGGCAGGGTAGCAGGCCAATTCTGTGTTACTGGGTAGAACTGTTTGGCAGGGGCTTCATGGCTGTGGTCTTTATAGAAGCAGATTCCTAAGACTTTCTTTCATAGTGCTGCTGGCTGTGTTTGAACCACCAACCTCTAGGTTAGTGCACACCACTTGTGCCATTCCCAGAACCTCCACTTGCTCCTGTCCTCTCCATTAATCAGAAAGGGCTGCTTAACACAATTGTTAGAAGAAACCAGACTCGAACAAGTGAAGGGTCAGTAGGCGCAATTGTATGGTTATCATATATAAAAACCATAATAAAGTCATAGAGGATAGGAGAGAGTACAATAAAGGAGTCAGATACATTTTATGGTAGCATGCTCTCCTCAGCCCCTCTTGATGGTCCATGTGGAACTGGGAAGAGGGGGAGTCTTTACTCTCTTGGGATATTTATAGGTAGCCATAAGACATGCATATTCAATAGTTACACACATCACAAGGTGGGTGGAATCTACAGTAAGGTCCCTGAGCTCACAGGTGAGGAAACTTAATACCTGCATTGGGGCAAGGGATGAGAAGGGCTGGGAGGAGATAACAAGAGGACATCTGCTTCTGTAGGGAGATGAAATCACCCATGTGCTCACTTTAAGGCAGCTTAACTGTTGGGGGAGAATCTGTGGGAATGATTTAAAACAGGATAATGTATTTGGACTTTAACTTAACCAAAGTGGAGGCTTTCCTACTGTGGAATACTAGCTTTCCAGATTTCCTCTATTATAAGTTAGGGAACATAGTCCTTGTGTGCCAGTTTCTCACAACAAATGAGGAGCAGGGCTGTTTGAATGCAGGTGGGGGCTGGCAGGTGGTCTCCTGCCTCTGGAGGAGTGCACACCTGTTTTCTACATGAGTCTTAGGATCCTTCTTCTCTAGGAAACACTAAAGAGACCCCGTAACTGCCTCTGCCACTTTCCAGGACTGAGCTCTTGAGGTAGAATTGTATAATATATTTTAAATTATATATAAAGGTAATACAGCACTATCACTATAAAATATTTTGACAAGGGGTTGGGGGAAGACCATATTATTCTCCCCCAATACAACTGTTTTTATTTTTTAATATTCCCTTCCAGGATTATCTGGATACATATTTATCAACATAGCTTGTGCCTTTTTGGTTTTACTAAACACTGTATCAATGAAGAGTTTTCATGTTGTACAGTTTTCTCCTCAGTTCTCAGTATTAAAAGGGGCATATCCCATCTAGTAGATGAACTATGACTTAAAGAACTTCTTAGTTTGCATTTTTCAATTTCAAAAATTATAATATTGAAACCTATGTTTAATGTTACTTAAGGATTTGATGGATAAAACCAGATTAGAGGTGCATCAGAGCATGGAAGAAGAAATGAAGAGAGAAAACTTGGCTGCAGAACAGCGCATGGTCCACAGAATCCAGAGGATTATGATGGAGTGCCACAGGGAGAAGGTGCAGGCGGTGCAGGCAGCCAGGGATGAGGAAAGACGTAAAGCCCAAGAAGAAATCCAGGCTCAGAAAAGGTATTCCAGAAAACACATCAGCAAAATTAGTGTTTTGCTTTTATCAGAATGAATTGGGGCACAGAGATGAGGTTAAGGTATTTTGCCCTGTCTTTGTGTGGTTTTCCTTTTTACTATGAATTACATATAAAACCTAAAGAGCCCTACTGATGCTGACAGGTAAGCATTGCCCTGCCAACCACAAGTTCAGTGGTTCAAACTCATCAGCTACTTCATAGGAAAAAGATGAGGCGATCTGCTTCTGTAAAGCTTTACAGCCTCGGAAGCCCTACGAGTCACTACAAGTCAGAATAGACTCGATGCCATGGGTTTATATAACACACATAGAAAATATATAGCATATTCTAGAATATGTATAACAATGATTTACAGATAAAGACCATAAAAGATCAAAGACCCACTGTGCAGTTTAAGAAGGTGAAAATTACCAATGCTTCTAAAGTTGTGATATGCTCTTCCCCAAAGTTATCTCATCAGCAGCTCGATGGCAATGAGCTTGGGTTTTGGTGGTTTATGTGTGTGTGGTCATTATCCTCTTAGTGACCCCTTAGGACAGAGTAGAAGGCCCCTTGTGGGTTTCCAAGACTATAACTCTACTGGCTGGTGGTTTCAAATCACTGACTTTGCAGTGAGTTTACTTTGGAGAATCATAAACCATTTTATATAAATCAGATTATATGTAGATATAGTTTAAGAATACATATGGTCCACGTAGTGGAAGATAGAACCTTCTTTACCTTTCTCCTCCTCATCTGCCTGCCCATCCATAGGAGCCCTGCCCCTCCCAGTGGAGCACACACCAAGTCTCATGTTCCCCACCCCTCCAGTCCTTTCATCAAGTTTGAATGGAGACGTTTCAATGGTTGCCTTTATTGAATCACTAGGCTAATATCTGAGGGCTTCCATGACTGCCATTTAAAAGTAGCTAACTCAGTGCCTGTTTTGTTCACCGATGTGCCCTAGGTGCCTTGAAGGGAGCTGGGCATGATGATGGCATTCTTAAAATTTGGCCAAGAGGCCCACATCTGTGCCACTTTGCAGCATATCAGATACTGTATTTAATCTTTGCTCAACTCCAGCATTCTTTAAAGTTTGTAAAGACTATATATATGGAGAGAGGGTGTGGGGAGAGGTCTAGATAGATCTTTGACTATGAACTTTTTCCTGATAAATAAGGATTACATATGTAAAATTCGTTAAATGCACAGAGAACTTTTTTGTGGGTTGAACTGATTTGATTATAAACAAATTATGCAGGAGACACTGGACTCTCTCTTGAAGTAAAAAAAATTCAGACACCTCCCCTTGAAAGATTTTTAGTCTAAGGCAGGATCCTGATGCCTGAATCTTCATGATCGCAGGGAAATCTCCTCATGCCAACTCCCCTCTCTCGGGCATCCAGCACCTACGTGGAAGGCTGCTGCACACTTTGCACACCACTCTCCTCACATTTCTTCCGGTGCTCAGTGACATTCAATCACCAGCTACAGTTTCAGCGGAACCCTCTGGGCCTTAGAGAAAGAGTAAGGAACCCGTTAAGGACACCTGGAAAGGAGGTGGCTGGGCTGGACTTGACACAGAAGCTTCTGACCTTGCCTTACGCTACCCTGCTCTACAGATAGAGAAGTCACATGAGCTATCTAGTGTTTCCCTCTTTAATGGAATTGATGCGGTTCCTTGATGCAGCGGATCTGGCACCGAGGCTCTGCCATCACGAAATAAGGGCCCTTCCTTAAGGTGATGTGAGGTAACCAAAGCATGACGGCCCAAAGCAGCACACCTGGTGCTGGAAGAGGTCCAAGTCCTGGAGAAAGCAAGCAGAGGAAGGGTGAGGTACATGATGAAGTACATTCATCTTGAGTCGAGCCTTAGAGAGAAGAGAGGGACGAGGAAGACCAGCATGAACAAGACGGGAGGTGTGATATGTCATGAGGTGCAGCCAAAGGAAGGTAGCATATAAACACACTGCTGGAGGTATCACCCACACCCTTCCCATCGGGACCTCTATAGTACCTACAGCCCCAGCTTAAGGGTAACACTAATCCTTCTTCAAACCCGGGAGAAACGGATTCCCTGGTAAAGAAATCAGGATATATTTTCCTTATAAAAACACTTGTTAGAACTGGCAGAACTAGTGCTGATAGTCCTGTTGCTCAAGTGAAAAAATAGATCAACAGTTCATTTGGGACTAAACATGCAAGCTGTATGCTGTGTTCAACATTGCTTCAATCACTTCATGAGCAAGGAGTGCGCACAACAAAATCTTCCATAATTTCAAAATTGCCTATGAGGAAATGAAGCACTGTGTTTCACTCTCTTAAGATGGTTTTTATTAGTGGACATAGATGAGGTTTGAAGCTGAAAGTCAAATTGAAGTTAGGTGAAAATTCACTTAAAAGTCAAGGAGAAATTTCTCTTTAGATCTGTGAGCCATGAATCGCATGCCATTTCAAAAACCTGAAAACAGTGAGCAAGAGAGCTAAGAGAAGTTCTAGAGGGAGCAAAGGGCAAATGAATTACTCATATAGATTCTCCATGTTTCATTTCCACAGAGCCAGTGGAGTTTTGGTATAGATTGGAAATTATTTTTTAATTTAGTAACTTTAGAATTTTTTTAAAGAGCATTTTATTGGGGGGCTCTTACAGCTCATAACAATCCATACATCAATTGTATCAAGTAGATTTTACATATGTTTCCATCATTATTTTATAAACATTTATTTTACTATTTGATCCCTTGTATTAGCTTCTCTCCCCCCCATCGTTGTGACCCCTTGATAAATTATAAGCTATTATTATTTTCATATCTTAACTCCAGCCTTTGTTAGAATTCATTTTTTAAAAACACCAGACTAAATCCTATAGATCTGTGAGTCTGTAAACACACAGTACAACTTTACCAAAAGAGGTAAATCTCTGACCAACACCAATATATATATATATATATATATATCACTGACATCGAGTCAATTCTGATTCATAGAGACCCTGTAGAACAGGGAAGAACTGACCCTGTGGGTTTCTGTGACTATAACTCTTTATGGGAGTGGAAAACCTCAACTTTCTCTCACAGAGAACTGCTGACCTGTGGTTAGCAGCCCATTGAGTAACCACCACATCACCAGGGCTCCTCCTAGCCATCACACCACTGTGAAAATAATATTGTAAATATGTCAAAGACTGTGGCACATGAAGACAGAGAAGGCAGTCACTACCGCACTGTGTAGGCAAGGAAGCAGACATCCATGTTGCTTTGGAAGGGGCATGGGAGGTCATCTGGCTGAGCTGTCACACCTGCTCAGCAGCTTCCTGAGTGACAGGACTTCACTGCAGGTTGAGATGGTTGCCTCAGATGCTGACAGCAGCCCTTGCCATGTTCTTCGTCATGGGGATCCAAAAGATGCTTGGCCCCACCTTCATTTCCAGCCTTTGCTGCTAGCTCTGCTCTTGCTGTACAGGTGGCCATTCCTCAGATATTTCAGGGCCGACATTTTCACCAGCCTTTAGTTTGAAGAAGGGGGAACAATACTTTAATTCTTCTTCATAGGATATGATTTCTAAGCCTCCTCTTTGGGAAAAACACAAATAAACATGGGTAGATTGTATAAATTGACAAGAGTTAACCATTTCATTATGGTGACTTTTTCATGGTGAATATTTAGACTTAAAAAGGAATTTTTTAAGTGTAAATTCTTTACAACTTTTGTAATGCCCTAGTTTGGGATGACTTAGCACCACAAAATGCACTAGAATTTAAACTGTATTAAGTACTTCCTCCTAAGTACTTCTTCACTATACTACTGGTGTGTGGTGGTTATGTGTTGGGCTACTGACTGCAAGGTCATCAGTTCAGAACCACCATCTACTCAGAAAAAGAAAGACACGACCTCTACTCTTGTAGAGAGTTCGTCTTGGAAACCCAGAGGGGCAGTTCTACTCTGTTCTGTAGGATCGGTATGAATCTGAATCGGCTTGATGGCAGTGAGCTTGGAATAAGCATCCGTTGGGTTGCTAACCTCATGGTCAGCAGTTCAAACACACCAGTCCCTCAAGGAAGAAAGATGAACTTTTCCTCTCCCAACTCAGAAACCCACAGGGGCAGTTCTACTCTGCCGTGGGGGGTTGCTACTAATCGGATTCAACTCAATGATAGTGAGGTTTGGTTTTGGACGCAGAACTGTATCTAGGATGCGGCAGATATAGCACGCGCCTGGGTGCCGTTTTATGGGAGGCACCGCTGAATGGTCTTTATTAATCTGGTAAAGCCCACTGTCCTTCTCCAAGCAAGATAGACATAATATAATGAGGGGACAGGGTAGAGGGAGGCACTTGCCCCAAGTGCAAGTCCAAGGGGTGCCAGAGGATGCACCCAACTACATTGGGAGGTGCCACAGTAAGCGAGGTGCCTGACTGGGACAGGCAACAGGAGGGAGGCACTGTCTGTTGACCACTGTCTGTTCATCTTGAAGTTGGGGGAGAGGGTGCAGCACTGTTCTCCTTGCTGTGTCCCAGCAGGGGCACACGTTCAGTACTTGCCAGTTGAGCTGTTTCCCTTAGAGACCACTGACTCGAAGGGCAGGCTGGGAGATACTGGAAAGAACTCTCAAAATACGCAGGATCCTTTTCGTGAGGACGTGAGGACAGGTGTAGGCTGCAGGGAGTTTAAAGGGCTCTCATGGAGGGTAGGGGGCTGGGCTCAAATAACGGTACATTTGATTTAAATACTAGCTTTACTTGAGGTCAATTGGGGGGGCTGCTCAGTCTGTCCCAGAGGTGAACAGGCTCTGTGTGGGGGTGAGGAGAAAGGCAAGCCAACCTGGTGAGATGTGCGATTCCAGAGCATGTCGCCGGGGGGCGCTCCAGCCAACCTTTTCCGTAGAGACTGGCTGGGCCAAGAGAGATTCCTTCCAGCTCTTTCTGTTCTAAGCTGTAGGTGCCTGGAGGTCTGTGTGTCAGGGGGGAGAGCCCCTAACACATCATCACAGGTCCGGTAGGCGCAATTGTACGGCGATAATAAGTAATGATTAGTAAAGTCATAGAGAATAAGAGAGATAGAAGAGAGATTGAAATAATGGAGTCAGACACATTTCATGGTAGTATGCTCACCTCAGCCTCACTTGGTGGTCCACATAGAGAGAGAGAGAAATTTATTGCTAACCAAGGCTTATATATCTTTTGGGGACAAGCAAGCCCCCTAATTACAGGTAAAGACATACGTCACAGGAAGGGGTTGCACTATAGGTACTACAGTAATGGGAAGGGGACGATCTAGGGGTAAGCACTCAATAGGAAGGGGTGGTATTAGGGGTACACATGTGACAAGATGGGCGGATCCTAGATTCAGGAAGGCAGCGTAATTTTGGATGTCACTGAGCTGGGTTTGAACTGTTCTCTGGCTCACTATTGAAACCATTATCAGTAGGGTGTGAACTCCACCTATAGGGACCAGACTGATGGCCAAGAGTCTTCAGTGAGAAGTAATCCATTGTCCTTAACAGCAGGCCTGTCTTGTGGGACCAGACAGTAGTCTGGAGGTTGAAGGCATCTGACTTCTCACCATGTGCTGCCAAATAGCCTCTAATGTTTGGCATATCTTTGGGGAAGTCAAAGCTTGGGGAAAAGTCTTTTTATAATCCCACATCTGGGAAAACCTCCTCAGTAGCTCAAGGATTTTATGAAGTATCAGACTAAATCCTGAAGGTGTGGGTGGGTGGCATGACCCCCACCCTCTCCATCCATGGCATCACTCCTACTTAAGGGTACATCATTCTCCAGTGGCCCACAGTGAAAGTCAAGAAGCTGGTTTTGATATTCCCCTTTCAGCCTCCTCAGGGTCCTAGCAGCCCTGGTGGGCTGTTGACTGAGAGCCAATGCCTTGCACTCACCTACCAGCTGCTCCTTGGAAGAAAGATGTGGCCATTGGCGTCAGTAAAGATCCAACCCTGGAGGTCCCAGGTACCATGTGGGCCCTCTCCTCTGGGTTTGCTATGAGTGGAAATCAACTTATTGACCACGGATTAAAGTCCAAACCCAAACCCCCTGTCATTGAGTCAATTCTGACTCGGTGACACTGTATTCAGGTTCTGAGACTGTAATTGTTATGGAAGCAGATAGCCTCATCTGGGCCCCTCCTCGTTAAGTCATACCCATACTATTACAAAATAAAGCTGGATGGTTTCTCTACCCTTTACCTCACATCACTAAGATTTATTCAGCCAGTGATACCATACTAGCAAACCTATTATAAATAAGCATTGCTATTGAAGCTGATAATGTTTACAGGGATGAGTTCTCCCACCTGCGCAATTGTGTGACCTGAGATAAGGACTTAGGGAAATGTCTTCACATGCTGTATCGGAACAATAACAGATACAAAGAGGACCAGCTTCAGTGGGTTATTATGAAGATTAGATGAGATATACTACCTGTGAAATGCTTAACACTGGGGCAGAGTAAATGCGCAATAAATGTTAACCTCTGATATTCACAGTGGGCATCATGTAGTTGTTGACAGAAGAAAGAACCGGTAGCAGAGCGCCCGAGGAGCTAAAGACAGACAATGTGTACCAAGATTCAGAGGGTCTGTGGGTCTGAGAGTTGATAGGAAAGAATCCAAACAAAATGAGAGAATCACATCAGGACTGGAGGAAAACCTTTATTAGAGGAGCAGGGAGGGAAAGAGGATTGTTCAATAGCTATAGATGTTGGAATTCCACATTTTCAGATCTTTCTGTATCTCAAATTGTTGAATATGCTGCTTGGACCAGGTCAACCACAGACATCTCTGGAAGCGTAAGCTCAGGGCCTAGCTTAAGCTCATAATAACCCACTGAAGCTGGTCCTCTTTGTATCTGTTATTGTTCCGATACAGCATGTGAAGACATTTCCCTAAGTCCTTATCTCAGGTCACACAATTGCGCAGGTGGGAGAGCTCATCCCTGTAAACATTATCAGACCTTTGCTCTGGACTCTTGAGGTGTGGGCTGGTTTTGACCCTTACTAATTAAGTGAACTTGGGCAAGTTACTAAACTTCCCTGTGCCTCGGTTTTCTCATCAGTAAAATGGACACAATAAAATACAACCATCTCATGGAGTTGTTTTTAAGAACCATTGAGGTAATGCATGTACTGGAGTCAGCCTCTCTGGGTGTCATTTGATGGGAGGCATCGCTGAACAGTCTCTATTAATCTGGTAAAGGCCACCGTCCTTCTCCTAGTGAGATAGACATAGGGGTAATGAGGGGACAGGGTAGAGGGAGGCACTTGTACCGGGTGCACGTTCTATAGTTACTATAAGTAGTGACACACATTATAACCAGAAGTCTATGATTTCTTACAACAGTGGTTTTCAAAGTGTGGCCCGAGAACCTGTTGGTCTCCTTTTAGCAGGCTCACAAAGTCAAAGCTACTTTTAAAATAATACTAAGATGTTGTTTACTTTTGCAGTCTCATTTTCTCAAGTATCCAAAAGCAAAACTCCCTGCCGTTGAGTTAATACTGACTCCTAAGACAGGGTAGAACGGACGCTGTGAGTTTCCAAGACTATTGACCAGAGTAGAGAGCCCAGACTTTCTTCCGAGGAACACCTGATGGTTAGGAACGGCTGACCTTGAGGATTGCAGCCCCGTTCATAATGACTATGCCTCCAGATGCACAGGAGACTTTTCCAGGGGCTATATAATGCAGATCACAATAGATTATATTAATGCAAAAAATATATGTAACCTTTTGTTCTACTGAGTCAGACATCAGTTTTGCAACAACAACAACAAAAAAAAGTGAAATAATGCCACTCTTCTTATAAAATACTCTTTTGCTTTAGAAAATATTTTTTTGATAAAAATTGTTTTTTAAATGTTATGTGTTGGATTTTATTTTAGCTTACATGAATTAATAAGTATATTATATATATATATCACTTTTATTTTATTATTAATGTCAATAGATATTACCCATATAAAAGAAGTCATTTGAGACTGAGTTATTTTAAGAGTAGAAAGGGGACCTAAAATGTAGAGACCTGTGATAGAGTATTGCTCAGAGGAAATTAAGATTAGAGCTCAACTGTCTCCTCTCTAGCTAAATTTACATAAGGACATACTTCCCCTAGGGGGTTGGTACTCTGACTCTATTTCTTGAATTTTAAGCACACTAGCCTTTTGTTTTTCTGGTCAAGGTGGCCGCAGATCGCCAACTTTGCTATTAGACACTCAGACTAGTATTTTCTCTGTAGCCCACAGTAGCGGGTTGATTGCTAGCTAATGCAATCCAAGACTCACTCTGCCAGCCTGTGCACAAGGCAATGGTTTCCCAATCTGTGGTTAAGGATGACTCATTCTGTTTTCAGGAACTAAACCATCTAATTTGTAAACTTATATTATCATTTGCAGAAAGGCCATGGAGGAACTTTTGAGTTCTGGTGTGTCCATGGTTAAGGATAAGAAGAAGAGTGTAGAACACCTGATAAAGGAAAAAGAACAAAAAATGAATATCTACTATGGTATAGCTCAGAGGCAGACTCAAGAAGAAGTGCAGGAAGTACTTCAAGAAGCCAAGAAAACACATCAAATCACCCTTGGGAATGTGATGGATAAACTGGTGAACACTGAAGGGGAGCTACTGTCCATAGCAAAACAACTGGGAATCATGACAAATTGGAAAGATTTTCTCGAGGAGGAATTACAGGAGACCAGGGCAGCATTTCAAAAATACATCAATTATACTTTTCCTAATCTTTCTCCAGGGCAGGCTGATTTTATTCTGCCAGAAAGAAAGAAAACCCCGTCCAACCTGGTTATTAACAAGAACAACTCTTAACTAGAAGTCTTCACCTGAAATGGCACTACAAAAGATATCATTCCAAAGACCAAATAAATTCACTCCAACATTTTTTCCTTTATCCACAATTAGGTGCAGTGTATCATTGGGTTGTCAAGGTTTGGATGGAAAAGCAAAGTATTCCAAAGTGCACGACCCCCATAACCAAGGGGACTTTGGAGGTTGCTGTGATGGGGCGGGCCAGGAGAGGGGATGGGGCAATGGGCTGAACTATTGATGCTGTGGCTGTGGTGACTTGGAGGTTGGTGGCCCATGGGGCGGGGCCAGGAAGGTCAGGGAGCGGGTGGGGGGTGGGACTACAGGAGGATCTGATTGGTGGTTTGGACTGCTGAATGCAAAGTTGATGGTCTGAGAGCCCATTCCAAACCCACAGATGATGGCTCCTGAGCCAGACTGTTATCTATTGTTTGCACAAACTCTAATGAAGAACTTGAACTTGGTGTCTCATTTGTTGACTACATGAGTATGTGTATGAGTGTCTGTGGATGTATGTATGCATGCATAAATGCAGTGAGAAGGGCATTGGAGA
This sequence comes from Echinops telfairi, assembly GCF_000313985.2. Lineage (NCBI taxonomy): Eukaryota > Metazoa > Chordata > Mammalia > Afrosoricida > Tenrecidae > Echinops > Echinops telfairi. Next base: position 88,518,545 of record NW_022107431.1, on the reverse strand, counting down.
GTGGGTTCTGGAATGAATATTGGGAGAATATATTTTATCCTCTGTGTTGTTGGCCTATTAACTTGTTGGCCTATTAACTGCAAGGTCAACAGTTTGAAACCAACAGCCACTCTGCGCGAGAAAGATGAAGCTTCCTGCCCCACATAAAGAGTCAGAATTGACTCCGTGGCAGTGAATTTGGTATTTGTTTGTTTGGAGAATTAATGTATATAACCTAACAGGACGTTATACCTATTGATTGACTGCAGTATTTAATTTATTGACATCCTCCACTAGACTAGATCTGAGCTCAGAGCACCAGGGAGCAGAGGACAACCATCATCTGGAGGATTTATTTACGCCAGGACTGCAGTTAAAGTGTTTCTCCTTCAGTGACATGGGGAGTGACATGAAAAGAGGGAGGTGAATTCAGTTTTGGTTTAGAAAAGTCACCTTCCAAGTCTCCAACTAGAGTAAAAAATAAATGAAAACGCCCATGTGTTTAGTATTTTTTGTTCATACTCCAGTTCCTGCTCCTGATCCATTCTTTTGAGAAGATGTTTGGGATCTTATTACTTTCCAGATCCAGAGTTTGGGATCTTATTACTTTCTTGCTGAGCTTAGCTTGATGACTGCAGGGCTTCCTGCCTACCCAATGACTCCCCTGCCCTCTAGCCTGCAGTCTCAGCACTGCTTATGCCTTGGGCAAAGTTGGTGACCAGAGCCAATGCTCTCAGGACAGGCTGACCTGATCCCAGCCCCCCTTCGCCACTCATCTCTGGAGTCAGCACCTGGATAGCCAGAGAGTAAAAGACACTTTCTGTTCAGAGGAACAAAGAATGACAGCCAAATCCTAAATGAGCCAGAGGACAATGAAACCACATCTTTAAAGTACTGAGTGGAAACAAACAAAAAGGACAGAAACAACTGTTAACCCAGTATTCTATACCCAGCCAAAGTGCTTCAGAAAATGAAGGCAAAATAGACATTTCTAAAAGCAGAGAGAATTCATTACCAGTATATCAGCAATACAATAAATATTAAAGGAAGTTCTTTAGGCAGAAGGAAAATGTTATTAGGTGAAAAGTTAGATCTACAAGAAAAAGAACACTGGAATTAATAGATAGGTGAATATATGTAAAATGTATTCTTATTTTAAGTATCTTAAAAGGGTAATTGTTAAAAGCAAAAATTAAGCTATCATGGGTTACATATATACATAGAAATTGTATTGTGAAAATGATACAGGAAAAATTGAAGAAGGGAAATAAAATACAGTTTTATAAGATTATTATGCACCTGAGTAATGAACCAATGGAAAGTGAAAACATATTTTAAAATATCATGTGTAATAGTATTTAATATCTATATTTTGGGGGCATAATTTTGGTAAAAGGTATGTAAGGATTATACAAAAAACTATAAAGAATTGCTCATTTATATTAAATAAGACCCAAACAAATAAATATAGATATACCTTGATTATGGACCCCAAAATGAAATATTGTTAAAACATTAAGTATCCCCATATTAATCAATAGATTTGACATAATCCTTATAAAACTTCTAAGGAATGTGTATCTCACCAGTGTTATTATTCCCCTTATAGCCAGTATCATATTTGGCTGAAAATTGAGCCAGTTTTACACCTGAAAGGTGGTGGTGGGAGTCAGCTGGTTCTCAAGAACTGGTAGATGATTTGTTTTTGTTGAGTTCAGTGAACTGGTTGTTTAAATGACACTCGTAATCAGGGTTTTCTGTAAGGTGGGTGGCTGCCCAATGTGGAAATCACAAATTTACATTTTTTACTCTTTTTAAAAAAAATGTTCATTGTGCAACAGTGGTGTTCAGATATCATATTGAAATAATAAAGTACCTTTCAGTATATCTTTTTTTAATACTTAAAATGGTCATTAGGGCAGCAAACCAGATAAATTATTTGAATCGCACCACTGTTGAAGGGTAACTGTGGTCCATGGTCCTGGGAGTTCTAATAGACTCTATCATGCCAGCAAACCTAGTCATTTAAAAATGACTTTTAGTTTTGTTCCACAATATTCTTTCACGCTATGCAGGACATCTTAATGGGGCATGTGATCCCTCTTGGGGCAGTTGGCAGTCCTAGCCAGGTATGATCTAGTTCTGCTCTCAGGACCATGGAAGCTAATGTTCGTGTGGTGCGTTGGTCCCTTGAACTAATTGCTTCCATGCATCTTCTATGTTCATCCCTCTCCTTTCCTCTAGGTGGGAGAGACCAAGATGGGCACTTTAGATGGTTGCTCATCAGCTTTTAAGTGTCCCATCTCTACTCAGTAAAAGAGGATCTAGAATATTGCCTTCGGGGACAATGTTGTATCACTGGACTTTGGTGTCCGAGGAGACTTTGTCCTGAGGCTTCAGGCTCAGAGACACAATAGTTATGTCTAACCACTAAGGAGTTTTCAAAAATTTTCCCCTTGTATACTTCACCACATTCATGGCTATAGGAAAATGTCTATTATCTCTAATTCCCTTTTCCACAACTCTTTCACTAACCATAAAGCACAACAGTGATATTCCTAGGTACTTCCCAGAGAGAAATTAAACACAAGTCCACCCAAGGATTGTACTCAAATACGCACAATAACTACATTTATAATGTCCCTAAATTGGAAATAACCCAAGGGTCAAACAATTTCGGGGTACATAAACATATTATGGCATAGTCATGAAATGGAATATCATTCAACAATAAAAAATAGTCATTTACGTGCAAGAAGGTGAACCTAAAAAACAGTTTAAGTTTGTAAATGCCATCCTAAAAAGACCACTACTTTAACATGATTCTATTTATATGGAATTCTAGAAGAGGTGAAGCTCTCATGAAAAAGACTGTCTAGAGTGGAGGGGGCGAGGGGGTAGGGGACAAATGGAGTAACTCTAAAAGGGCAGCGGGAACTTTCTAGAGTAATGGAAATATTCTCTCTAATGATTTTGGTAATGATTACATTATAGATACTATATAGATTTTTATAAAAATCTATACTATATAGATTTTTCAATTAATATCTAATTGTACACTAAAATTGGTGAATATTGTATGGATATTAGACTTCTATCAAGCCAATTTTTTAAAAATGGCAGTGCCGCTAACCAAGAACACATCCTGCCACGCAGCGCTTCAAGTCCTCATTGTACATAACAGCATCCTGGTCTGTGGTCAGGCTGCCTGCAGAGAATCCTCATCTACATGTGTGTAGCTGGCTGACTTTGAGCAAATGCCCTCTTAATCCTCAGGCTTCATCATCTACGAAAAGGGATACTAAATTTTATTTGGTCCATGGAGTCAAGGTGAGAATTCATTAGCATGCTTCATATAATACCTAAGAAAGAAACTAATCTAAATGTTCGCTATTATGATTTTCTATCACGGCAAAAATAACACTACGAGATATATAGATAGCTCTGCATTTCTTCTACAAATCCCACAACCAATTGTTCTAATTTTTAAAATATACCAATTTAATTATATTTGCTTTTTTCAATATGTGTGTGTGAGATATATTTTATTGTTTGTGGGTTTTAAGATATATCTAGGTAATAGTGGGGATAACTTTGATTTTTTAATTTTGCTTTAACCGAATTAACCTTTAGAAATGCCTGTTGACATATAAAATTCTTTTATTCAATTTATGCTTTCTCTTTTGACCTATGGATTACATTTATTGACTAAAGACATTAAGCACTTGCTAAGGAATAGAGAGCTGGAAATAGAATATACACTTCACCTTACTGCTGCATGGGAACCAGTGAAGTTTGTCTAAGTCCTTAAGAATTCAAGTGGAAAAATAACTCTGTGGAAAGTCTACTTACAAATTTAAAGGTCAAATGACTGCAATATGGTTTCATGATTATAAGGCTTCTGCCTAAAAGAAGTTAATCAAAATCATATTATGGTAAGTTCTATGTAATTATGATTTTGAAGGAAAAGAAACACTTGAAGGTGGGCTGTAGCATGGAATGATCAGGACAAAATGAATCGAGAGGCAGAAGTTCTGAGGCACTGAGTCCAGAGTAATAGCCCATGCTTGTGATGGAGAAGACATGACGCTGGCTGCTGCAATGAGAAAGCCAAACAGAGTTAGCAAGCTCAGAGACAAAGCAGGACAAGACTCTGTTTTTAGTGATTAGAATACGATTAAGCATTAACTAAATTTTAAACCAGAGCAGGTGTGAAGCTGAACACCTACATAGCCATTAGTCCATGAACTAACTCTCTCCCTAGTGCTGATTATTCAGGCTGTAGAATCAATTCCAACTCATAGAGACCCTATAGGACAGAGTCCAATTGCCTCCATTGTGTTTCTGAGACTGTAATTTTTATGGAAAGGAGCCCTGGGGGATAGCAATGGGCTGTTAACCAAAAGGTCAGCAGTTTGAATCCATCAGCTGCCCTGAGGGAAGAAGATGAGGCTTTCTGTTTCTGAAAAGATTTATAGCCTTGGAAACCCAAAGGAAAAGTTCTAGTCTGCCCTATATGGCTATTATGAGTCAGAATTGAGACAATAGTAGTGAGTTTTGTTTGAGTTTTAATAATTATGGAAGCAGGCTACTACATCTCCAAAGGCCCTGGTTCAACCAGATGGATTGGCAGAGTGGTTGTAACAATGGGCTCAAACATCCATTATGGGAATGGTGCAGGACCAGGCAGTGTTTTCTCCATTGTACATAGGGTCTCTATGAGTCAGAGTTGACTTTGGGTTACCAAGGTCTGGATAGAAAGTGGGTCAATAAGAACCATAATAGAAGCAGAGAGAGAAATCCCAGGACCATTGGAAGAAAAGCCACCATGGAGCCTGTTCGAAATCTCTGCCTAAAGAGGTGGAGGCCAAAACCACAGGCATGGGACAAAAGGACCATGGGATAGAGCAGGCAACAGAGCAAAGATGCTAGGCTGAGACCAGAGGCCATGGTAAGGAAACCACGAGATAAAACAGGGGCATTGTCAAGACTATGAGACAGAGACAGAGCAGCAGGTGGGCTTCCTATCTTGTAGAGACCAGAGGCCAAGGTATGAAACATGACAATGTCATTCTTCTTGATCACGGACATGCCTGCAGATGTTTCCCTCTGTAAGTCCAGGACCCAGGCCAGCCAGCTATGTTTCACTGGTTCCTATTTTACATAAATTACTGTTTCTGACAGTACATACATTTATTTTTATTTAAACATAGAAGGGCCATAGAAAAGGAAATGGATTCTTATTTTATAAAAGATCATAAGGGCAGGCTATAAAGTCCTTTAAAATATATGAAAAGTTTGCATTTGCAGGAATTTCTGAGCTTGAATGAGAAAAAGATGACAGTCACTTTAGAGGAAACGGATTTGATTTTTAACTAAATGAATTTCTTTTAAAAAAATCATTTCTTATGTTGCTGAGAAACAGCTAATTTTTTTTCCTGCTTGAGTATGTGGTATCCATCTCTGGAAGGACCATCTGTGGCTATTATGATGTTACTTGAAAGAAACTGGAGGACATAAGTGAATCAGATGTCTAGAGTCTTACTAAAGTGCCGATAACATTTTAAAATCAATGCTTATCTAACCTTTTCCTATTTCTTTGGGGGGTGGACTCTTCCGAAAAATATCACCAACCATGTACTCTTTTGATTATAAATGATTTTAAATGTCATCTTTTCCAGGATGGGAATGTCACATTCAATGACCTGGTCCTTTGCAGGGACATCAGTAATTTGGAGTGTTTTCTGGATTATTGGAATTTAGAAGTGAGTCAGCCTTGAGGTAATGGGATCATTTGATACAACCTAAAGCCACTCCAGAGGTCAGCATCAGGTTCACAGTCATGTCTGCCTCGTCCTGGCGTGACTTGCAGAGCTCACATCACGCTGGTGGCAGATGCTTTGCATTTTCCTTACAGAACGATGGCTTCTCGATAGGCCGAGAAACACCTGAACACTGGAACAGTGAATTTCATGTCATAAGTCCAAGGGAGAATCTGGTGTTTAGTAAGGGAAGTAGGTTGGCTTTCAAATGGGATAAAAATATACATGAACATCTTTTAAGCATCCATTTTTCCTTTTCAAGCCTTAGGGTGTTCAGACAGGAGACATCAGGTCCAGGCATTGAGTCGGCATTCGTAGAAAACCTGCTGCGTGCACCGTGGTGCAGACCACAGAGATATGGAAGATAGCAGTGCATGGTGAGGGTTTCATAACCAACAAAGATAACAACACAATGTCTGGTTTGCCAATGCCCCAGATTCATAGTACTAATAAAGGGTTGTAGGAACTTCCAGAATAAGAGGAGACTAAGAAGAAGGACTAGGCTGTCCACTTCAGAGAGATTAGCCACTAAAAAGCTTATGAGTAGCAGTGGAGCATTGTCTGCTATCATATTGGAAGATGAATCTCTCAGGTTGGAAAGCACTCAAAATCTAGTAGAAGAGTTGTCTTCTGAAAGTAGAGTTGACCATAATGATGTGGATGGAGTAAAGCTTTGGGAACCTTCATTTTCTGATGGGCTATGACTTAAGAACACCTGTAAACATCCATTAGTAATCAGAATGTACAATATATGAAACATTAACTTGTAAAATTGGAAATCATCAAAAGTGTAATGAAACACATAAAAATTGATATCCTATTGTAACTGTTACAAATCCAAGATCATAGAAGGTGATTATAGTCAAGCTTAAATTCAGAGATGACAGGGAAAGCTGCAAATCCATTTGCACAGCCCCTCTGTGGACTAAGTCTCCCTGAACTCCTTCAGACCATGGACTGAGGGTGTAAATTGTCTTGCCCTCCGACCCAGTGCATTGGAAAGTGGATCACAGCAGATGTAGTTAGGTTAAAATTTACATGTTGTCATTTGTTTTTTTCTTTTAATAAATCTTTAATTTGTTCTGGTTTCCATTACCTTCTGCTTTCTTTTGGATTGAGGTTGTTCTATGTTTTATTTTGTTGTGCGAGTTTTTTGTATGATTTTCTTTATATGAAATGCAGGACAGGTAGTCCATAGAGAAGGAATTAGATTACTAGTTCCTCAGAGTTACAGTAGAATCCCTGGTACTCAACCGCATCGGTATTGGACATAATTGGATTTCGGCTCGATGTGTTAAGAACATTTTGCATCGGAGCTTGAACAAAACATCGGAATACCAAGTCACGTGATTTTTGTAAACAAAAGCAGTTCGTGTTTCAGTCACTCGGTGTTAGTTGGTTAGTTAGTTAGTTTTCAGTGTGCATTGTTTAAACCTTTTGCGGCCGTGTTCCAAGTGTTTTGCTATAATTTTCTTAGTTTTTTGTGGCTTTTTGTACTGTTTTTAGATAAAAAACATGGGTCCTTAGAAAGAGCTTTTTGAAAAGAATCATCATGATAAGGAACTGGTTAACGGTGTTATCGATATTGTTGATGATAATTTAGTAAACCCTTTTAGAAAACAGTTCAGGAAACGCCAACAGCAGACCACATTCGACAGATTTTTTTTTTTTAGAGAAAGCCAGCCAGGCCCTAGTGAAAAAAGGCAAAGAAGGGAAAAACTCCTGACAATCAGCTACCAGATGATCTTTATGGAAGGGGATTCCCTTTGAAACAATGACTCTCTCTCCATCCCTCCTCTCCGCATCCGTGTCCACAGATCCAGATCCCCATCCATCTCAAGGTATGGCTGTACTGTAGTTGTTAAAAACTTTTTTAATGTGTGTCTTATTTAAATTATATTATTTAGCTCTGAACTTATTTATTTTGAAATTTCTGTGTAATGTTTTGTATAAAAAGGCAAGATGAGGGTAAAAACTTGGTGGTCGAGAACAGATTAATCCATTTTCAGTTATTTCTTATGGGAAAAATTGATTTGGAACTCGACTGCATCGCATCTCAATGCCCCTTCTAGAACGGATTAGCCCCGAAGTCAGGTTCTACTGTATGGCAGGGAAGTTTGAGGAGTAATTCATCGCTAATTATAGGTCAAGAATGAATATAATATTCTAAAAATTTTTATGGGATGATTGCACAACACTCTTTAGTATATTTAAATCATTGGATTGTATAGTACATGGATTTATGCCAATAAACTTAAATAACATATCCTATATATTAATGATCTGAAATGGATTGGTATTGTCTATTTTGAATCAGATAATCATATGTTGTTTTTTTTGGGGGGGAGGACTGATTATAAGGATCTACATATAACCTCCTCCCTGGGGGACAGACAACAGAAAAGTGGGTGAAGGGAGACATCGGACAATGCAAGATAGGACAAAATAATAATTTATAAATTATCAAGGGTTCATGATGGAGGGGGGAGTGGGGAGGGAGGGGGAAAATGAGGAGCTGATGCCAGGGGCTTAAATGGAGAGCAAATGTTTTGAGAATGATGAGGGCAATGAATGTACACATGTGCTTTACAGGAGAACAGGTTCAAACCTAATCATATGTTTTACTACATGTGATAGTTATATTTTATGTCAAGTTGAGTAAGGCAGGATTCACCCTGGATCTGTTCTAACAGTGTTTTCAACTCTATGATGTGATATAGGATAGCTATTATTTAACAGTTTATTGGCATATAATCCATGTACTTTCAAAGCAGCCAAGTGTAGTTGTGGGGAGAATAGATTTCCTTAATCTGGTCACGGCTTTGATACAATTGAGAGCGATTTTATTCAAAATGTGGCTTTCTCTTACTATAAAATGCTAGTATGTGGAAGTTTGCCCACTCCTCCTGCTGGATTTAGATAATACATCATTTGGATTCATTTGACCAATCTCAGGACTCATTCAACTAGGCACCCACCAGCCTGTGGTCTTCTGGCTTCATCTTCCTTCTTCCTATTCATCAGCCCCTCCAGCAATAGTCAAAAGAAGCCTCCAGCTTACATCTGACATATAGACTTGAACTGGACTGGAATTACCTACTTCCACAATGATGTTAGAGGAGAATGTAGCATCAGGATGGGAAGGTTTGTTAACAACCTGTAATATACAGACAATGCCTTGCTTGCTGAGAGGAAGACTTAAAGAACTTGCTAATGAAGCTCAGGGATTGCAACCTTCAGTATAGATTACAGCTCAATGTAAAGACCGAAATCTTCACAACTGGACCCATGGGGAACACATTATGATAAATGTAGAAAAGACGGAAGTTGTCAAGGATTTCATCTTGCTTGGATCCACAATCAATGCTCATGGAAGCAGCGGTCAAGAGATCAAAAGTATTGCATTGGGTAACTTTGCTGCACAAGACCTTTTTACATAAAAAAATCATTTTATTGGGGGCTCTTAGAAGATTCCATACATCAATTGTATCGAGCATATTTGTACATATGTTGCCATCATCATTTTCTAGACATTTTCTACTCGAGCCCTTGGTATCAGCTTCTTTTTCCCCTCCCTCCCTCACCCTCCTGGAGTGATCAAGGTGAATCCATGATGACATATTGTTATTATTATTTCATATCTTTCACTGTCCATTGTCTCCTTTCACGCACATTTCTGTTTTCCATCCCCTTGGGGGTGGGGGAGCTATATATCCAACCTGTGATGGGTTCTCCCTTCCTCTCCCTTCTCCCTCCACTACCATCCCCCTACCCTCATGATATCCCTACTCCCACTACTGTTCCTGAGAGGTTTATCTGTCCTGAATTCCATGTGTCCAGAGCTCTTATCTAATAATGTGTGTTCTCTGGTCTAGCCATATTTGTAAGGTAGAACTGGGTAATGGTTTGGGGGTGGGAGGCGTGGGAGAAGCATTCAGGAACTAGAGGAATGATGTGTGATTTGTCAGTACTATACTACACCTTCATTGAATCATCCCTTCCTTAAAAACCTTCTGGGGGGTGGGGGGAGGGTGTATATCCAATTATCTAAAGATGGGCTTTGGATCTCCACTCCAGGGCCCCTCGTTTGCATCAATATAGTTGTTTGTTTTAGATCTTTTGATACCTAACGCCTGATCCCATCAGCAAGACCTCTTTAAAGTGTTGAAAAGCGAGGCAGTTAACGTGAGCACTGAAGAGCACCTGACCCAAACCCTGTTTTCCATCGCCTCATATGCATATGAAAGTTGGACATTGAATAAGGACGACCAAAGAAGAATCAACACATTTGAATTATGGTGCAGGTGAAGAACAGAGAAAGTACCACGGACTGCTGAAAGAACAAAAACATCTGTCTTGGATGAAGTACAGTTGGAATGTACCTTACGGGCCAGGAGACTTTGTCTCATGCACTTTTAACAGGCTGTCAGGAGAGAGAGAGAAGTCCCTGGAGAAAGACATTATGCTTCGTAAGGTAAAGGGACAGCGAAAAAGCGAAGGCCCCCCCCCCCCCTGAGATGGATTGACACAGTGGCTGCAACACTGGGCTCAAACATAAGAACCATTGTGCGGATGGAGCAGGCCCGCACAATGTCGTTAGGTCGGACAAAGGATCAATATGAGTTAGGAACCGACCTGACGGCACCTAACCACAAGCCTCCCCTGCCTTGGCCGCGCCCCTTTCGTCCCAAGCGTCCCGTCTCCATGGTGACGTGGCTCCCTTGGAAACCACACGTAGTCCAGGAGACGAACGCCACTGAGCGGAATCTCACCGACTCCGCTCGGCCTGGGGCTTCGACCAGGTCAGCACACCGGGCGCTCTGCTGCCTTGAGCCGGAGACGTGCCGGGGGAAGCCCGTCCAACTTCACCGTCGGCCGGACCCCACTAGCTGCGCTGGTGAGCCGAACCCCCACTACTTCCGGCCGGGGCGCCAAGTGAGGGTGCCGGAATTCTCCTGCCTCTGCCCGGCGCCGCCCATTGTACCCCCAACCGCCAGAACACTAGAGGTTTAGTGCTTTGGGGGTGTGGATCTCGGGAGGATAGTGGGGAGTCTTTCCAAACTCAAACTCACTGCCATCGAGGCAATTCTGACTGGTGGCACCCCTACAGGATAACGTAGAACTGCCCCTGTGGGTTTAGGAGAATTTTAACTTTACCGGAATAGAAAGCCTCAACTTTGTCCGGCAGAGTACCTGGTGGTTTCGAACTGCTGACCTTGCGGTTAGCAGCCCCACACGTAACTCATTGCGCCATCAGGATTTGGGGAGTCTTTGGTGAACCCCCAAACTCGTGGCTGGACAGCGTGTACCCCAAAGCGCACAAACACAGCCCCAGATGCCACACAGACAGAAGATGTAACCAAATGGTATACCAGGAACAATCATTGCACCGCACTTCCACCGGTGGCTGGCAGCCTGCCTACCTTTGAGTCAGCACTGACTCATGGAGACCCCATGATGACAAAGCACAAGTGGACACCACCGAGTTTTCAATGGCTGATTTTTCTGAAGTCAGTCGCCAGATCATTCTTCCCAATTCCCTCTCCGTGACCTGGACCGTCCATCCCTACAGTGCCTTAACTGTTTGCACCACCCAAGAACTGCCCCGCCAATGGCGTGGAATTACAAAGGGCCTCGTCTCATCCACTCATATGGAAACGGAGGGTGAAGTGAGGCCACGGATGGAATGTGGTTAAGTCACAAAGACCGTGCTCAATGTCATAACACCGAGATAAGGTCAGGAAAGAACCCTTAGGTGCCTATTTCCATCACATGTGTTAAAAAGAATGCTGACATCTTGCCAGATGTTGATGCTTGTTCATATCTTGGAGTTCCTGAATAGAATAAACTACTAGCTGACCCTCCTAGCTTCACCTCGGAAGGCAGGGCTGGCATATGCTCCAAAAAGTCACAGCTGGAAACCCCTGGAATGCTTCCCCTCTGTCCACATTGGTTCCCCTAAGTAGAATTCAGGGATAGGCAACTAACAGCATTCTTATCCTGCACTCCAATGGCAAATGGAAGGAAATAGAAGATTCCATGTGGGATTCCTAACCTCCTGTTGGAAGGTGAAGCGACTCCAATATACAGTGCAGTAATGACTGTTGTTTTTTTTTAATTGTTTCTGCATGTTGGATTGGCTTCAAAACCAGATTGAAAGCTGGATTTAAACAATAAAAGATAAACAGTTAAAAGGTTCTTGGTATTCCATCTTCAGAAAAAAATTACAAAATCACTTTACCTAAGATTCTTTCAGTACTTGCTATAAACTGTTATTTGAAGCACCATGCTCACCACTAAGTGTATAAATTCACCAAACCAAACCATTGCCCTTGCATTGATGCTGACTCTGTTTTGACAGAGTAGACCTGCTGCATAGGGCTTTCGTGGCCATGCTCTGCAGAGGATGAGCTCCAGGCCTTTGTGCATGCACTCAGCATGGCTGAGTGGATTCAAACTACTAAATGTTCTGTGTAGAGGAAGAGTGAAAATAATTTCTGCCACATAATGACCTTACCAAATAGACGAGGGAACTTCGAAAATGTGTGAAAAGGTGAGATTAAAATGTAAAAATGCATAAGCTTCATGTCTCAACACAAGCTTCATCAAGGTCAAGACACTTTTGTAAGCTATGACAGCAACCATTTAGCTCATCCCTAAAGAATCCAGGGACTTGGGCATTTAACTATGAAAGCTTTTTTTTTTTTTAATGCATTAACTGAAAAAAATATACCCTTTAAAGCTTCTTCTTCTTTTTTTTTTTGAAGACTCAGAACAAAAAGGGGTCAGAAGGAGCCAAATCAGGACTGTCAAGCGGATGTCTCTAACAAATTCCCATCTGAATGCTTTTGTTATAGAGGGCTGGGCAGGGAGGGCCATTGTCATGGCGGAGAAGGACGCTCTGGTGAAGCTTTCCTGCTAAAGCTGCTGCTAAGTTTCTCAAAACAATTTCATAATAAGTAGATGTTAGTATTATTATTATTTGTCCTTCAGAAAACCAACAAGCAAAATGGTGTGGGCATCCCATAAGATGATTGTCATGATGCCTGCTCTGGGCCAGTCGGCTTTTTCTTGGCTGGACCACTTCCTTCTCATAGTGCCCATTGCTTTGGTGGTGCTTTGTCTTCAAGATTGTACTGGTAAAGACATGGTTCCTCGCCTCTGAAAATTCTTCCAAGAAACGTTGCGTCAAGATCTTCATCCTCTTTATTTAAAATTTCCACCCAAAGTGCTACTCTTTTCTGCAGTGGATCTGGGTGAAATAGTTTTGGCATTCATTGAGCAGAAATGTTGTGCAACTTTACTTTCTTTCTGTTGGAATTGTATCCATGGGATCAAACAAGATGTCTATACTATTTTGGCTATTGTTCCTGATGTTGATCATTGGTCCTCTTCAATTAGAGCATGAAAACGATTAATTTTTTCTTTGAAAATGGGTGTGGATGGTCTGCCACTGTGGGCTTCATCTTCACCATCATCTCATTGCCCCTTAAAACTAGTCATCCATTTGTAACCCACTAATCTTTGAGGCAGTGGCCTCACCAACTTTTCAGAAAGCATCAGGGATTTTGCCATTCTTCCACCCAAGCTTCACCACAAATTTAACATCTGTTCTTGTTTCAGTTTCAGCTTTTTCCAACTGATGTCTTAACCTCAGTGCATCATCCTAAGTCTAGTTTAAACATATTATAACAAGTTAGTACATATTTTTCTGGGGCAAAACAGCGTAAAATCCATGCATGGTCACCCCCCCCCCCCTAATATGTATTTCCATGAAGTGTTTGAAGACTTCTCATATACCAAAATCAAACCAAACCGAACCCTGCTGTTGAGTTGATTCCAACTCCCGAGAACCCTCTGGGATAGGGAAGAATTGTTCCTTAGGGTTTCTGAGACATTAAATCTTTAAGGAACCATCTTTCAAGTGGCTGGTGCTTTGAACTACCAATGTATCTGTTAGCAGCTCAATGTTTAACTGTGTCACGAGGGCTCCTTCATTAAATATATACAACACGTTTACTCCTAACAACTTCTGAGGAAAAGATAGTAACATTATCTTCATTTTTCAGATGAAGATACCTTTTACAGACATCCAAGTTCTCACAGTTAGAAAATGGGTGATGAGAGAACCCAGGCAATGTGATTCTACTGGGCAAAGTACCAAGTTCTCCCACTACTATCTACATAAACACTAAAAATGCTGATAAAACCCCAGACCAAACGCACTACCACTGAGTTAGTTCCCAGTAACAACTATCTAAACAGGGCTTCCAAGCCTGTCAGTCTTCACAGGAGCAGACTGCCTCATATTTCTCCAATGGAGCCCCTATGGGTTTGAACTCCCACCTTGCCATAAGCAGTGCTGGCTTACCAGCCATTATCACCACAGCTGCTTCCTCTGATTTAGAGCATTGCCTTTGAGAGTATCTATATGCTGTTAATTTCTGCTCAGTTCTGTTACTCAGGAAAATCAGAAAATGCAATGATCATTAAAAGAATCTTTAAAAAAATATTTTCCATGCTTAAAATAAATGGAATTAATAATCAAGATCGAGTTCCTTTTTTTAATCCTGTGATGCATAGCTCTCAGAATATACTTTTTTGTGCTTTTATGTTTTTGTCAAGACACTAAACTACTATTGGGAAGCAGAAGAGATAATTTAGATAACTTTAACAAAAAATGTTTCCCAGGATACTCTTATAAATATGAAAGGTCATTTATTAAATGTGGTAGGATAAGCATTTCCTCCTCTTTCAAGCTCTATTCTGCCGCCTACACATCTGAGGTTTGGGCTACTCATGAATTGATTTGTGGTTGTTTTTGTAATTTTTTTTCTTCTGAATTACTGTTTAGTTTATTTTTTAATGAAAGAAAACCATGATATAAATAATACTTTCATTGATTACCATCAATTAAGTAACAAGAGGAAATGTTTCAGTGTTTGTCATCAAAAGTCCCTTGTTAATCAACAACCACAAACTAATGAGAAACAGGATAGGCCTGTTGTTGGGTGCCATCCTCACAGCGACTGTCTGTGAAGAGGAAAGAAAAACTGCCTGCTCTTGTCCCATCCCCACACCTGTTGCTTTGTTTGAGCTATTGTGTTGGTCCATCTTAAAGAGGGTCTTCTTTTTGGTTGACTCTCCCCTTTACCAAGCATGATGTCCTTCTCCAGGAACTGATTGCCCAAAGTACAAAATGATGAGAAGAAATCTTATCATTGCTTCAGGTAACATGCATTCTGGCCATTCTTTTAAAACAGATTAGTTTGCTTTTCTGACCGTCTATACAATATTCAATATTCCTTTCTAGCACTATAATTCGAATGTACCAATTAATCTTTAGTCTTCCCTATTCATTGTTCAGCTTTCATGTGCATGAGGCAATTGAAAATACCACAGTGTGGTAGTTACATAATCTCCTGTCAATTTGAGAGTATTAAGAGTGAGGGGAAGAGAAGAAAGGAGTCTTGGGAGAAAAAAAAAAGAGAGAGTGAAAGGATGGAGTCTAGTCTGTCAGTCAGGTCACAGTCTGATGATGCCTTCTAGTGGACATGACCTCATGAGGATTCTGGGAACGTCCTTGTTCTCTCTGCCTTTGTTTTCCTGTTGACAAGCCATGCAGAGACTTGCTGACCCCTGAG
This sequence comes from Echinops telfairi, assembly GCF_000313985.2. NCBI lineage: Eukaryota > Metazoa > Chordata > Mammalia > Afrosoricida > Tenrecidae > Echinops > Echinops telfairi. The sequence continues at coordinate 88,503,100 of NW_022107431.1, read as the reverse complement.
AGAGCCTCTCTCTCTCTCTCTGCTTCACTTTCCTGCTATTGAGACACTCAGAGAACTGGAGGAGCCACATGGAGACCTGTGCTAGTGCTGAGATGCTTCACCATCATTGGATCCACAAGGCTTTTCACCTACTGGCCTGTAATCTTCTGAGGAAGAATTTATAGACCAGTATCAGACTTATAGGCTAATATCAGACTTATGGACTTGATCTGGACTGGGTTGGGATGTTTTCTTAATATACAATTACTCTTTGATATAAAGCTCTTTCTTGCGCATATATCAGTGTCTTTGGATTTGTTTCTCTAGTCAACCTGGACTAACACACATAGTTAGTGGGTCAGGCATGCTTGAGACTTCAAAGTGATACCTTTGCATTTTAAAGAGGCCTTTGGCAGAAGTTTTATCCAATGCAACTTGTCTTTTGATCTCTTGGCTGCTACTTCTGGGCCGATAGGTAACATCATAATAAATGAAGAAACGATTGAAGTCGTCAAGGATTTCCTCTTACTTGGATCCATAATCAATCCTCATGGAAGCAGCAGTCAAGAGATCAAACGATCTATTGCACCGAGTAAATTTGCTGCACAAGACCTCTTTAAAGTGTTGAGAAGCAAAGATGTTGCCGCGAGGACTACGGTGCACCTGACCCAAGCCATAATATTTTAAATCACCTCATGTGCAGGTGAAAGATATTGAATAAGATGAGAATTGACACATTTGAATTATGGGGCCGGTAAAAAATATTTAAAGTACCATGGCCTGCCAAAAGAACAAACAACTTTGTCTGGGAAGAAGTATGGCCAGAATGCTCCTTAGAGGCAAGGGTGGCAAGATCAGGCCCTGGAGAAGGGACATCATGCTTGGTCAAGTGGAGGGGCAGTGGAAAAGAGGAAGGGCTGGACCAGATGGATTGACAGTGGATGCACCACTGCTCTCAAACATAAGAACACCTGTAAGTTCTCTGGACAGGGCAGCATTCTGTTCTGTTGTACATGCGGTCACTGAGTCAACTCCATGGCACTTGACAGCAACATCTGGCAGAGGCCTCCACACAAAACCAAAACCCCACTGCTATTGAGTCCATTTTGACTCATAGCAACCCTGTAGGGCAATGCAGACCTGCCGTACAGGGTCCTTAGGCTGTACATCTTTATGACAGCCGACTGCCACATTTTTCTCCCACAGGAATGCTAGTAGCCGAGTGCTTTAACCACCGTGCCACCAGAGGCCTAGATACAAAATATAGAAAGCTAGTAAATAATATGATTCCTTGAAAGTCTAGAAGTAGAGAACATTCATGAGAAAGATCTGTATATTAATGCCTTTAAAAAAAATTGTGTTTTTTAGCCAAAATGCCTCCCACCCAGGCAGAAAGTGTTATCAAGAATATCATTCGAGAAATAGGACAAGAATGTGCGGCTCATGGAGAGATTGTTTCAGAAACTTTGGTTGCTTTTATGGTAAGAATGAAGATATTTGTGAATTACTACTTTATTTAAAAATATTTAAATAGAAAAATTTGAAGCTTTTCTTGATGTTATTCAGTTTAAAGTATATTAATATTGTGTAAGATGCCTGTAACTTTTATTCTTTCAAAGCCTACAAGCATGTGTACTCTACATTTAGTCTTAGAATCACTACTAATATTTTCTTCCTGTGTAGGAATGTTAACATGTATTTTTTCTGGTTATGGTTACTATTACTCAATGTCATGACCCCCCTGCTAGGCACAATCATTGCTTTCAACTTATTATTCTGTATACATTTCCTAGCACCCTTTTCAGTTTGCTTTCTTTTATCAATCACTGATGAAGGAGGTGAAGAGGAGTTGGGCAATATGGAAACAGCTGAATCATCAGCCCCAGAGTAAGCAGGATACAGGTGTTAAATAAATGGAAACACATGAAGTGCATTTCTACATAATTTGGAATAAAATGAGTTAATGAAGTCTTCTCCTACTCTCAGGTGAAAGCTATTGTCCTGGATCCAAGTAACGGCTTCCACATGGACAGAACCCTCATAAAAAGCGACGTACAGAAGCTGGTTAAGGTGATTATCCAGCAAGTCTCAAAGTCGGAATCCTTTCTTTTCAAAATTACATCCCTTTATATCCGTTGCTATTGCCTGCAGATGCATGAAAGAACAGGAGCAATTACTGCGATGGTCAGACAGACGCGTTAGATCGCCATGTTTGTTTGTGTTGGTTTTCTGTCAGTTCATTTTAGTTGAAAAGTCTCAAACTTTTTAACAGCACAGGTACATAACTGAATAAAATACATCGTAATTCAAGGGGAAAATAGTATCCTTTATCTCAGTTTAAAATTATGTGGATGAACTAATCTTTTCATTTATTAAATCAGGTTTTAAAGCAGTACTTCTACTTGGATGATCCAGGGAGACAATCTTCCCTAAAAATCATAATTCCAATCTTCACTCCCGTATTCTCCTCCCAACCCCATTCCCCAACCTGTCAGGAAAGCAGGCCCTGCCGGAGGTGGGTGTGAGGGTGTTGATGCTAATGTGCTGGCGTAGGTGCACTGTAAGGAGTGAGGTGACCAAACAGAAAAATTCAGGTTGAGTCAAAAAGGAGAAGGCAGCGAAGTGAACAGAGCCATCTATGTTGAGGACGCACGCACGCACGCACGCATGCTTGAGAAATTATGAAATAGAAGGCCCGGGCCAGACAAATTTTGTGAGGTGAGGAAGGTAGGTGCAGCAGCTTTTTGTAAAATGCATGTGAGGTTCACCATCAGCACAGAATGAGTGTTCCCGACTCAAATAAAAGAGTAAAGAGGAATTCTAGAAGGACACTAGGCAATATTAGACGCTTCATTGGACATTTAACTACATAACCTAACCAAAACTGTCAAGATTCTTGCCTTCAATTCTATTAGCCCTGGTCATGTAGATATTATTTAATTCAGGGAAAATAACTTGCTGAAAAATAATTGAGTATAAATATATAATGCTGATCAGGTAGCCTATAAAGCATGAAGTCTTCAAAGGGAAAGATAATTAGAAAAATAGATAAATCTCATAATCATTGCTTACTTTTGAAAATAACTTTAGCAAAAACACTTCTAAATGTTTTGGGAAATGTAAACCAGAACTATTTGTGGGGTTTTCTTTTCTAGCTCTGTGTGACTCGGCTATTGGATAACAAAAATCCATCCCTGGACACCATTAAGATGCAAGTGTACTTTGATATGAATTATACAAGTCGAGGTAACACATGCTTATTCATTTTGGATAATTTTTCAAAGGATTTCATATTTCCTTTAGGTAATAAACAATTTTGGGAGGGTGGCAATATTTTGAAAGGTTTTCCAGCTTTGAGAATATAATAATATTGGAATTGCTGTGGGAGAAAGTCAACAGTGGCCTTTGTGAGTATTAAAATTTCATTTTAATTATGATGCCATAATAATTATGTTTCCAAGTCTATTGTGTTATAACCTTTATGATAGTAATACATAATAATTAGAAATTAAAACACCCACTGAAATTGAAGTTCAAAAGTTTTCATTTGCATATTTTTTCTTTGTTCTTGGTTTATAGCTTAGAAAATCTTAGCTAAATTATGTAACTGTCCATAAAGGAAGGGATGTTGGGAAGCTTAAGTTTAAAATATTTTACCATGTGGACAATTTAATACATGTATCAAAGATGAGTTGGAAACAAGAGAGAGAAAACAAATTTATCTGTAGACCACCTTGTCACCACTGTATTGAAATCACTATTAATTACTTTGTGATTTTTCTTTGTCTTTTTGCTCTCTAGGTATTGGGCTTTTAGTTGTGCTATATATTTAGGATCATGTGTCTTGCTTTTGTGTTTAATCATGATGACTCTTTAAAGTGATAAAATGATCATGCAATTAATGTAATTATAAGTGACTTTTTCATTTGCAAAAGTTACCAGTTGTTTTGTGAAAAGATTTTAGTTATGAACTATCTATAGTAAGTATGTGAATTCCTTTGTAATGGTAAATGGGATGTGTCTCCTGCCACATTTAAGTTTAGAGCTCAGTATATCACAGGGAGAAGAGGGATATAGTTCTTGATGTAACATTATAGATTACTGGAACTGTTATTCAGAGGAAACTTAACCAAAACCAAAATAGAATTACATATATTTGAAGAATATACAGCATTACATATATACACACATATATGTCTTGGTATGACTTGATAGCAGTGGAATTGGCTTGGTTTGCTTATATAATAAGTATATATATGTTCACACACACATACAAACTCAAAATAACTCACTGCCATCAAGTTGATTGCAACTTATAGTGCCCCTATAGAACGGTGTAGAATTGCTCGTGTGGGTTTCTGAGACTGTAAATCTATATGAGAGTAGAAGGCCTCATCTTTTTCCCATGGAGCAGCTGATGGTTTCTAACTGCTGACCTTGGCGTTAGCAGCTCAACACGTAACCCATTATGCCACCAGGCCTCCTAACCATATATATAGAACAACATACTCATAGCGATGGAATGTGTTTTCATACATAGGGTGACTGAGATTGTATCTCCGTAGGAGTAGATAACCGCATCATAAATAGATAGATATAGATATAAATGTGTATATATACACATTTCCTTTTACATTGTTCTTCTCATTTGGGAGGCTTTTAGCCCTCTCGATATTTACTATCTAAAGTGTGATTCTCTAGCTAAAGTCTACTGTGTTTTGACAAAAGGAGCCCTGGTGGCACGGTGGGTTAAGTGCTGGGCTTCTAACTGAACGGTCATCTGCTCTGTGGGGAAAGAGGAGGCTGTCTACTCCTGTACAGACTTCGTCTCAGAAACACCATGCATCAACATTGACTGCATAGCAGGGAGTTTGGTTTTGTTTGATCTTTTGATAAAATATGCCCTCCCTGTGAGTCAGAAGGCTACTTACTTGTTGGCTACTGTTTATTTTTATTTTGGCTGTTACACTCTAAGAAAACCTTTGTTTTCATGTAGTAGAATTGCTATTCTCTAATCATTTTTCTATGGTCTTCTATAAACAGTATTCTAAATATCAATGATATGGAACATTGTCCTTTTCCAATTTTAGAGGAATTTCTTCAAGAGCATCATCGGGTCCTAGAGTCTAGGTTAGGCACTATTAGCAGAGAAATTACAGATAACAGGTCATGTGCTAGAGAAGAATTGGAGAGCCTCTATCGGAAGATTGTCAGCTATGTGTTACTACGCTCTGGGCTTGGATCCCCAACAGATATCAAGATTGTCAGAGAGGCAACAGGTAAAAAATAAAGCCAATTCTGTGTTCCCTAAGTGAAGAATATATGATCATTGTTTTTTTCTTTTGATACATTTAAAAGAAAATGTACAATAAAAAGAAATGTTGGGAATTGAAGTTCCCTTTTTATCTCGATTAAAAACAAAAAAGCAAATGCACAGACAAGAGATAAAGGCTTACCTGGACTCCTTTTAAACTGTGCATCTACTCTAAAAATGAAATCTTATTTATTTTCTTAGAGCTCTGTGTTTTAGGCCTCTCACACCTCATCAAAACTTCAGCAATATGATTAAAGATATCAGAGCGATTGGCTACAGGGGCAGCTGGCATCAGAGGTTTCATGTTGACAAAAGAACTTGAGTCTGTCACTTAAAATAGATGATGGGACAGGACACTTGTTTAGCCTCCGGAAATGCTTACCCACTTTCATCCCTGAACACGGAGACTTGGTGACTTCTCCAGTCTTTCTCCAGTCTATGGCTTTCTTCCATAATTCTTTTAAAAGTTATTTTTTCCACAGCTCACAACCTTAATTAGAAAACTTGTTTTAATTCGGATGGCCATATATATTTGATGAAGACTATATTAATAGAAATAGACCAGAAACAATAGCATGATTTTTCAGTAGTCTGGGCTTTGATATTCAGATATCAGACATTTCAAGAATCATATGTATCCCAACCCGAACCCGAACCCACGGCTATACTAAGTCAATTCTGACTCATTGAGACCCTAAAAGCCAGAGTAGACCTGCTGCTTTGGGTTTCATAGATCTTTATGGTAGAAGAAAGCGTCATCTCTCCAGGAGTGGCTGCTGGATTTTAACTGCTGACCTGCGGTTAGTAGCCCAAATATATATATATATATATACATACACACACACACACACACACACACACACACACACACACACACATATATATACATACACACACACACACACACACACACACACACACACACACACACATATATATACATACACACACACACACACATAATTTTATTGGGTGCTCTTACAACTCTTAAAACAATCCATATATCAATTGTATCAAGCACATTTGTATATATGCTACCATCATTTTCAAAACATTTTCTTTCTATGTGAGCCTTTGGTATCAGCTCCTCTTTCCCCCTCCCTCCCCCACCTTCCCACTCTCTTGACCCTTTGATAAATTATAAATTATTATTATTTTCATATCTTACACCATCTGTCTCCCTTCACCCATGTTTCTGTTGCTTGTCCCCCATAGGGGTAGAGAGGGAGGCAGGTAGTGTGTTGACTATTACACTGGGTTCTTCCTTTCTCCCCCTTCTCCCCCCACCTGCCCTCCTGGTATCACTACTCCCATTATTGTTCCTGAGGGGGTTATCTGTCCTGGATTCCATGTGTCGGGGGCTCTAGCAAAATTTGTAAGGTAGAACTGGGGTCATGATAGTGGGGTGGGGAAGCAATAAAGAACTAGAGGGATGTGGTGTGTTTTGTCGGTGCTATACTGCCCCCTGGCTGACTCGTCCCTTCCTCGTGACCCTTTTGTGAGAGGATGTCCAATTGTCTACAGATGGGCTTTGGGTCTCCACTCTGGCCCCCCTCACTCCCATAGATATAACAGCCCAATTCTAACCCACTGTGCCACAAGGACTCCTACCTAGGCTGTTGTATCAATAATCCTCAAAAGGCAAGTCCTTTAACAACTTTGTGCAGAAGGAAGAAAAAGAACCACTTTAGTATTTAAGTTTGAATATCTTTTTTTCCTGCCAATTTTTCCCCTCTTTGTGCTTTACTTTAGCTGCTCTACAGAGTGTTTTTCCTCAGGCTGAGCTTGGGACATTCCTAACTCTCTCTAAAAAGGACAAAGAACGCCAATTGAAAGAACTCACCATGATTGTTACTGGAATCCGTTTATTTAACAGAGACTGTGGAAAGGGTGGAGAAGGCATTGATGACTGTAGGTATATTCAGCTAATTTGATAAATCTGTGATGATTTACATGAGGGAAATAGTACATACCACACCATTAATACTTGCAGTTTTGATCATTCCTGAAGGACTGCTACTGTTGATAGTATATCCAAAAGCCAAATGCACTGCCACGGAGTCAATCCTGACTTATAGGTATCCTACGGGACAGAGTAGAACCCCCTTCGTGGCGTCTGAGACTAACTCTTTACTGGAGCCCACAGCTTCATCTTTCTCCTGTAGAGCAGCTTGTTTCAAAAAGCTGGCCCTGCGGTTTGTAGCCTAACCCACTGATGTTGTTAGGGCAGAACTTTTAACTTTCATGCACTGTAAGCAGTATGGAGAGTGAATCAGTGAAAGAGATGAGGGGACCTGCTCAGATACCAGCATTTTCAAAACCTTACTTCAAGACAAATATCTGGCAGGAGTAAAACTCACTGCTTTAAAACATAAAATCACCCTTAAAAGAAAACAGCTGCTGGTGCAGTTAACGAAGGGAGAAAAGTCCAAGAGGACATATTTGCCAATCTATAAATCCAGGAGTGTCTGTCATGAGGACATATTTGCCAATCTATAAATCCAGGAGTGTCTGTCATGAGGACATATTTGCCAATCTATAAATTCAGGAGTGTCTGTCATGGTGTTTGATCATTCATTCATTCTTTATCTAGGAGTCTGAAAGTAAGCATTCATGAAGTGTTTGATCAAAGACCTTCTGTTAGAAAAAACTTACTGAAGAATTGGATACTTTTGGAAGCCCACTGGAAAGGTGTTAGTGTTCAGATAATTAGGGTAATTTTTAACCTCTTAAAAATTGCTCTGGAAAGGCAAATTTTCATTCTGGATAAATACTCATCCCATGGTAGACTGTTCCATTTTCAGTATCCTGATGAGTTCATTGAGTAGCACAGACTCTCCCTCCTTTCTTACAAATAAAGAAGTAGATGTAGAAAGAGAAATCACTGACTTTCTAAGAGTATATGGTCAACACACAGAGCTACATAATGCCCGAGCTTACCTAGTCTTTGGACTCCACTACTTCAATTGCAAGACTGACCTGCCCTAACTTTTGGTTATCTTTCAGACAGCATCTTTTGTCTGCATCGGGGTTTCAGTATCCCTTCCATCATGGTGCGGAACCCAGGAGACATATGCCTTATTATTATCAATTTAATTGGGAAAAAATAAATTCAACTTAATGCTTAAGACATAACCACTCTCTAGGGTTTTCTGTCTCAGTTCTTTTATACTCTTTTATGAATCTTTTATACCCTTAAAACAGTGCCAGCTATTCTACATGAAGCAATTCCAGGTACCACTCAGCATATTGATAACCAACTTCAAATTGCTCAGGACCTTGCCTTCAGATACACAGCCATCCTTGAGAAATTAATACAGAACCCACTCATGAGTCAAGAACTTCAGTCATATATGTTAAAAGAAGCACTATTCAACATCCGACAATATGAGATATTCCTTCAGATAATTTTGGTGAGTTAATGTCACAATATTGGCTTTTTCCATATACGGGCAGACCTCAGAGATATTGTGGGTGCCATTTCAGTGACTGTAATAAACAATCTCACAATAAGGTAAGCCACACAATTTTTTGGTTTCCCAGTGCATATAAAACTTATGTTTATGTTATACTCTAGCCTACTAAGTGTGCAATAACATTATGAAAAAAAGTTTGAAATATTGTGAGAATTAACAAAATGTAACATAAAGACATGATGTGCACACATGCTGTTGGGAAAATGGTGCCCATAGATTTGCTCAACCCCAGGTTGCCACAGACCTTCAATTTGTAAAAATACAGTATCTGCAAAGGGCAATAAAGCAAAGTACAATAAAATGAAATATGCCTTTGTGGAACCTCTACATATTATGGGACTAAAATAAAACCACACCATCGATTAAGAAGGCAACCTTGAGTTGCAGTGAATTTGCTCAGTTTACATTGGATCTATAGGATCAAGACCCAAAATAGAAATGGGAAAGTAGAATTTTGATTTGAATGAAACGTGTTAGAATGGCTGATTCTCTTTGTTATGCTACTGTATGATGGTTAGCATGCTGTAGTTAAAGAGTGACATTTGGGTGTGTGTAGGTAATACTGGTGATGTTTATTTTCATTAGGAACAAGTGCCTAACAGTGTTTGGCAGCTAATCAACACTCAAATGTTTGATGTAATTACTTATCCTTACTGTGATCAATGTGAAAAATCACTTAAGATATTTTTTACTTCTGTTGTTTTGAGAACCAGTGTGTAAGCCAAACAAGTATCCCCACAAAGTTGGAAAAATTTAAATTTTGTTAAGAAGCAGAGCCCTCTATTTCAGATAGAAACTTATTGAGAATCCTAAAAATATAAAGCAGTCATCAGGAGGAAGATGCATTGGAGGACCCTCTTATCAAAGGTCAGGATAAGTCAGGTTCAGGATGAGTTCTTGAAGCTTCTTTACTCTTTACTTGTTCAGTGTTTGTTCTTATTGTTGAATTTTTAACTACCCATTCCTCCCCCATTCACATGCCATAGTTTCAGTTAAAACTGATTATCATCTATGGATATTAGATTAATCAGTACTGTCTCTAAGTTATAAAATATGCCAGTTAATTTACCTTTAGCTGAGATATTTTCCTATCTTGAAATTTATGAATATCTTAAAAGTCATATTATTTGATATAATTTTGGGAAGTATTGATTTTGATTGAAAAAATGTCTCTTGCTACTATTACATTCAGTTTACATAAACCATTTTCAAATCCTCTTGTCACCTTGGTGAGATAGTGGTTTATTTTGATATCTACTACAATGAGCAATTTCAAATATTTTGGAGAAAGAAAGGGGTGGTAGTCAGTCTTGTTGACTGTCTTAGCTGAGAGAACGGAATTCCTTCCTCTGTGAGCTTTCAAGTTGCAAGCTGCCTATTGTTTTTATGTAAAGGAAAGTTATGTTTGACTCATAACACTTCTTAAAATCTGCAAGACTTTTGAAGACTCCTATAGTTGGGTTGCAGGTCCACTTATATAGTAGATGCACACTTTTTTCTTTTCATGCAAGTTAAAAAATCAGTTCGATAGAATATGTGCCTGTTTTAGATTTGTTGAAAATGGCCGATGAAAGAAAGTCTGAACTTGAAACTATCTAAAGGGGTAGCAGCAGTAGCAGCAAGTTGCGTTCACGTGCTTTCCCCGAGGGTTGACTGCACCGTCGGGGAAAGTGTGAGGTGACAGCATACCTAGAGGACTAACCTTACAGCCAAAATTCACAGTTGTGACACGTTTTTGTTTTGTTTTCTCAAAATGTTTAGAGTAACAGTTTTAGAACATTACCAGGGAAAATATAACAAATCTGAGTGGCTATTGTGTGACAGGGCCCCGCAAACATAGGTCGTGGGAAGAGAAGCTCAGAGGATCTTTAATTTTGGACATTGGAGAGTGTACATGTGAAGAATGCTGACATGGCACGTGCTTTGTTATATGGATCTATCCCACGATTGCATGTTCATATTTGATTCTTAAAACTAAACGGGAAAAGGGGGGGGGATTTGTGGGTAGGCAAAAGACTTATTAATCCAAGGTGTGGTTCTTGTTAGGTGCCATGGAGTCAGTTCTAACTGCTAGCGACCCTATGCACAACACAATGAAGCACTGCCTGGTCTTGCACCAGCCTCATATCTGTTCTTATGTTTGAGGTCATTGTTGTAGCCGCTGTGTCAATCCATTTTGTTGATGGCCTCTCTTTTTTTCATTGCCCCTCTACTGTACCAAGTGCGATGCCCTTGGTGTGTCAGAGGGTGGTGTGCCCTGACAACATATCCAAAGTACAGGAGACAAAGTCTCCCCATCCTTACTTCTGAGGAGTATTCTGGCTGTCCTTTGGCCAAGACAGATTTGTCTGCCTTTTTTGTAGCCATGCTACTTTCAATATTCTTTACCAGCACCTGAATTCAAATACATCAACTCTTCTTAATGTCAAATCCTTCACATTGAAATGAGGTCATTGAAAATACCATGGCTGTGTGAGGCACACCTTAGTCCTGAAAGAAAAAAAAAATCATCCTTACATTTTAACACTCCAAAGAGGTCTTGAGATTTACCCAATGCAATGTGTTGCTTGCTCTCTTGACTGCTGCCTCCATGAACATTGATTATGGATGGATCCAAGCAAGATGAAATCCTTGACAACTCCGTTTATCATGATGTTACCTACTGGTCCCGTTGTGAGGATTTTGGTCTTCTTTACATGGAGTTGTAATCAATGCTGAAGGCTGCAATCCTTGCTCTTCATCAGCAAGTGCCTCAAGTCTTCCTCACTTTCAGCAAGCAAAGTTGTGTCATCTGCATATCACAAGTTGTTAATAAGCTTCTCTCCAATCTTGATGCCGTAATCTTCATATAATCCATCTTCTCTAACTATTATACGAATAAGATATAATGATAGGATAGATAATATATAGGAGAATTAAACAAAAGGAAGAAAAATGCTTTAACAGTATTTTGGGTAAAACTAAAACAGGATATATGTTATGTTTGTGAAGTCAGATTTTGTTAGTTGGCATACAGTAAAATTTCATATTTCTTATGATGCAGTTGCTTGTATCGTTAAACAATAGTAAAGCATTAAGTTAGATCATATGTGAGCACAAATATTTTTTTATCTTCAAATAAATGCCATTCTTAAGTACTTTACTGATAGTGTGATAAGCTAACACCATTTGAACACATATTCGACAGTGTCATAGAAAGGTTAAGAGCTGAACTCTGGGCTCAAATGGTCTGCGGGAGAACCATGATTGTACCTTTTGTTAGCTGTGGACAATTTACTTACTCTTTTTATACCTGTGCTTAATATAAGGTGTCCTGGTGGTGCCATGATTAAGTGCACAGCTGCAAACAAAAGGTTGTCAGTTTGAACCTACCAGCAGCTCCACAAGAGAAAGATTTACAGCTTGGAAACCCTATGGGGCAATTCTACTCTGTCCTGTAGAACCCACGTGCTATGAGTCTGAATTGACTGGCTATGTTAGCACATAGTAAGAATAAATCAAGCACTTGCTGATGAAAATCAAAGACTACATCTGTCAGTGTGGATTGCAACTCAATGTAAAGAAAGCAAAAATACTGACAACTGAGCAATAGGCAGCATGATGGCATCGGTATCAAAATAGTTTCCAAAGGAATACCTCGTTAAATATTCTCGGTGAGGAAAATACAAGATATTTAAAGCTATGTTAGAAGGACAACTTTTCAGATATGAGAATTATCCTGAATTGTGTTGACTATTAAAGAATACCTACATACTTTAAGAAAAATACAATAATTATTTCAAGATATTCATTCATCCAAAAACATATATTTCTAGAGAACTTTCTATATGTTATTACTATGGCCGGTTCTGGGGATAAAATCGAGAACAGTTCTGCTCTCTTACCCTTAGGGATGTGGGAAAAGGGCCGGGTTTAAACCACATATGATTTTTATAGTTAAATTATAAAATTGTTAATGCAAATTTCACTGTCTTCACAGTCAGATATAATTACTTGTGCCCAAGAGGTGGAAATGATGACACAGCAGTTAGCAGCCCAATTGGAGCAATTAAAGATGACTGTTAAATCGAAGACTGCTGTCCCAACATCACAAGTCTTTGTAAGTATTTGTCCTCTGCTGTGATCTGTTTAAGGGTGTGAGTCCTGTAAATTAGATTAGAAGCCATTACATTTTTATTTAATTACTAAAATATAACATTAATTTTATCATGTGGATCCTGTCTTTTGTAGTTTTTTATAGTAATAGTTTGGATGGGAAGATTTCCCTTTATAAACAAATTGCTACAAAAGGAAGTGTGGCTATATAGTATGATCAAGATAAGCCAGCAACAGAAATAAGACAGAGTGCAGTGTTGAACATGTATTCATCCCAGCAGCTTGTCAGAAATTTTCCCCAGGAAGGAGTTGAGGTAAAATGTAACTTCTCTGAAGAGACAGATAAACAAGTGTGTGTCATGCCATGGGCTATGGCAGATAGTAATCATCTAGCTTACCAGGCCAACACTTCTACCTTCTGAGCACCTGTAACCATTTTATGAAGAAACATTTTTCTTCCCTCTTGTGCTCATTGTCAATCGCCCCCCATCCCCTCCTCAAAAGGCTGACTCCGCTCTTCCCATTTGGTTTTCTAACTCCAGATCTTTGCTGATTTCACCACAATACTTTGTTGTTTCGAGCTGCCTTTGAAATGTGCTGTCCAGTTCTTTTACTTCATAGTCTGTTCCGTTCGCTGTAGCTACTCTGCATGTAAGGTCAACTTTCTGAGTCTCTTCTGACATCACTTTGGTCTTGTCCCTTCTCAATAACGGTTTGCTTTCTTTGACTGTGATATTTTCGTCACCCTCCCACTGGTCTGGTCTCCATCAGTAGTGTTCACTGCATAGAATCTCTTCTTGAGCTGTCCTTTAAATTCAGATGAGATCCATTTAAGGTTCCATTTGGGTGCTCATAAATTTATTTTTCATTTTCTTCACCCTGAGATTTATATGATCAATTGGTGCTCTTTTTATTTTTAATTGGTGCTTTGTTCCACAATCAGCCTCTGACCTTGTTTTGGCTGATGATATTGAGCTTCTTTTTCATTTTTTCCCATATATGTAATCAATTTGATTCCTGTATTTTCTACCTAGTGAGGTCCGTATGCATAGTTGCTGTTTATGTTGTTGAAAACCAATATTTTCAAAGACGAAGTCGTGGGTCTTGCAAAATTCTATCGTGAGCTCCAGCTTCATTTTTATGACCAAAGCCATTTTCTTCTAACTGTGATCCTTTCTCTTTTTTTCCAACCTTTGCATTCCAATCACCAATAATTATCCAAGCATCCTATTGCCTGTTTGAGCCGTATCAGACAACAGAAGTTGGTAGAATTCTTTAATTTCTTCATCATTGGCTTTATTAGTTGGTAGATAAATATGAATAATTGTTGCCTTATATATCCTATTATATATAGCATTGAGCTTCAAAATCAATTTTGAAATGTTTTGGCAATGAATTTTATACCATTTATCTTTAATTTGTTGTTCCTAACATAGTAAACCATCTGATTGTTTAATTCAGTGTGGACAATGCCTAGGATATCAATCTTTATGCATTCCACTTCATTCTGAAAACCTTCAATTGTCTTAGATTCATACTCCACATTCCACATTATTATTAACAGATGTTTAGAACTGGATCTTCTCATTTTGAGCCATGCTGCATCAGCAAATGAAGCTCCCCAAAGCTTTGCTCCACTCATGTCCTTAAGGGCAATTCTACTTTGAGGCGGAAGCTCTTTGATACTAGTAACTTGAGTGCCTTCCAATCTGAGGGGCTCACCTTCCAACACTTTATCAGACAGTGTACTGCTGTTCATAAGGAGAAGCCTCTTTAAGGTCGCCCTTTAAAAGTGTCAGATATCCAAGTTCATCAATGAAAAATTCTATCTTCTACCAAACATTTGAACACAATTCAGACATGTTTTTTAACACTACATAAAAAGCATCATCCTTCTTCCATTGCCCAATCAGATGTTCATCATTTTCCTTGTTTTAAAAAAAATATTCTCCTATGTATTTTAGGCTGGGCTCTCAAGAGAAAAAAATGCCAGTATATAGCTTCAGAGAGAGAGAGAGAGAGAGAGAGAGAGAGAGATTTATATTAAGAAAATAGTTGACATAGTTGTAGAATTGAGCATGTTCCAAGTCTGGGCAAGTTCCGAGTTTGTGGGTCAGATGTTATAGGCTGGAGGCTTCTCCTGATTTATGTAGCTCTGGGGGTTGATGAACTCAAGATTATCAGGAAGATGACAGATTGTGGCTACAAAGGCAAATGAATTCAAGGCTAACAGTTCAGATGACAACTTACTGAGGACTCCCAGTATTGGCAGGCAATATAGCAGGCCATTATCAGTCCAAAGATTCAGATGCAGGATCCAGACCTGCCTTTTCACAACCTTCACTTATATTGTAAGCAGGCCACAACCATAAGGAAACGTCTTTTCAATTGATTGGTTGTTCAAAGCAGATCTCTTTATGGAAGTGACTGCATTGCACTAGATCTCATCATGAGGGATTACCAGGGTCTTAGCACCAAACCAGCAGTGGACACAAAACCTTAACTTCACATTGTGCCTTAGGTAGAAGTTTCCATAGCAAATTTGTTTTTCAATCAGTGGTTCATACACAAATTGTTCTGTGACATTAGTTGTGATCCCTGCAATATAGCAACACTCTCCCCTCTTACTTCCTGAGCCCCGCCATTTCTATTTATTCGGCTTCTCTGCCCCTTCCTGCCTTCTTATCTTTGTTGTTGTTAGGTGCCATCAAGTGAGCTCTGACCCATAGTGACCCTATGCACAACAGTTGTACCTGCAGCCCAATGCTGCAGCCACGGTGTCATCTATCTTGTTGAGGGACTTCCTCCTTTTCCCTGCCTCTCTGTTTTATCAAGTCCAAGGACTGGTCTCTCCTGACAATATGCCCAGGTATGTAAAGCGAAGTCATGCCATCCTTGCCTCTAAGGACCACTCTGGAGTAATTCTTCCAAGACAGACTTGTCCTTTTGGCAGACCATGGTACTTCATTATACTTCACCAGCACCATAAGTCAAATGCAACAATTTTTCTTTGATCTTCTTTATTCAGTGTCTAAGTTTCACATGCACATGAAGCAATTGAAATATCATGACTTGTCTCAAGGCACTTTTATAATGAAATTTGCAAATACAGAAGTAGAAAACCAAAAAGGAAGAACACATTCAGCATATTTTCTTTTTTAATAAATCATTTTATTGGGGGCTCTTAGAGCTTTTATAACAATTCATACATCAGTTCTATCAAGCACATTTGTACATATGTTGTCATCACATTCAGCATATCTTAAACCAAAAGAACTAAAAGGAAAATTCAAGCCTCTAGTTGAGATACCAAAATTAAATATTTTGAAATAAAATGCAAGTTTATTTTATCATAATTTAGAGGCTAATTTCTATCTAAATTTTGTGATACAACTTCATAAGACTTAAGCTTGATGAAGGAAGGCTTGATTTACAAATGCAATCTGTATTTACTTTCAAGAGTATAATCTATGCTTTTATTAAATAGTGGATTTTTTTCTCTCTTCCTCAGCCTGTTTTCATTGCACTTTCCAATCTGTGGACTAACTTTCAGGATGAAACAGTTTTGCTTAGTGTCCTCAGTAATTTAACCATGCACCTCGAGCCGTTCCTGGGAACGCATGAGCAACTCTTTCCAGAGAAAGTACTAAAGGATCTCCTTGATGGAGTGACTGTGAAATCCGATGTGTATCGGATAAAAGAACACATAGGTAATGAAAACTGTCTATTTATCTCTTCTTGTAAACATCACCTGTAACATAAAGGCTCTTTTTGTTTTAAAATTTAATGTTATATCTTTCCAATAAAATATTAAACATCATAATACTCATCGTAGCAAATATGGAAAAAAGGAAAATGTGTAAATTGAATGTCTTACTATCCAGCAATAGCCATTGCTAACATTATTGTTAACACCTCTATTGTTGACAGTGATTTTCTGTGCTTATGTATTTTCAGTGCCGTCGTAGTGATTTTTTAATTGATTTGAAGGTAAAAGGATACTAATCCTTTGCTCTATTTGTGTGGTAATGGTTAAAGCACAAGGCTGCCAAACAAAAGGTCAGCGGTTCAAACCAACCAGACACTCTGTGGGAGAATGATAGAGCAATCTGCTTACGACAGCCTTCGAACCCTCAGGCACAGGTGCTCTCTGCCCTACCAGTTGCCTTGACCTGAATTAACTGGACTGATGCCAATGGGTTTATTATTACAAATAACAAATAATGTTATTTCTTGGGAGTGCTATTTGGCCTATATCTGCCTCAGATTCAAATTGATGATTTATAAATCAATACATTTCTTCCATTTAACATTAATTTAGCTAATTTTAGGCCCTTCAAGAGATATTGATTCTTATGTAAAGGTTGCCTTTATCAAGAAAGTTGTTTTACTTTTTTGGGTCTAGTCTGTCTGGTAAATGCAACTTAAAATTCATGAGAGATGTCAAAATATATGTTAGAACTTGAGTTATTTCCTTAAAAAAAAGTTTTTCTGGAAAATGAAACTAGATCATTTATCAAATATATGTCACAAATTCTATTTTTAGAAAATAAAAATGTAACAGTAATTTGTTTTCTTAAATTATTAGAATATCTAGAAATTGTGAATGAAACAAATTCAAAGGCATCTTTTTAGCTCAGGCTTTTACTGCTCAAGGTCACAAGTTAATTCTGACTCTTAGTGGTAGTGTACATAGTTTCTGAAGCTGACGTCTGACCAGGACAGATACCTCATCTTTTTCCCAGAGAGCAGTTGGTGGTTTTGACCACTGACCTTGCACTTAGGAGTCCTATGCTTACCAAACCTCCTTTATATCTATGTAGTTTATACATTTATAAAAAATAAATGTCTAGTAAATTGTTGCTTATATAAATGATACATATTACATTTCAAAAATAGATTAAACTTGTATTTCAATATTAGTAAAATTGAAAGTTAATGTATTTAACCATTGGGTATTGAGCAGATAGTTCATTTACAACCTTTTAGATTTAGAGGAGTCATTTTTCACCATACAGCAGAGCTTTCTATTCGCTTAAACATGTTTATTGTTACTGCTCCAGTGAACTGAGAGCACCCAGTGCTCTATTGAGATTATTTAATTTACACCTGTCACATCTCATCACTACTTTAGGATTTGGGGCATATGAGTGGTGGGAAGGTTCCTTTTCTCCAAGTTATGCATTTGCAGTTCTACAAGGTCATTTATGGGCTTTTCTGTTTGGATAGAGAGCTGGGCACAGTGCGTTGTGAAAACTAAGCACCTTGGGGAGACAATCTTTTGTAAAGACACATTTTTATTTGTGCAAAAATAAAGGTCAATATTTGTGGTAATGATTGTAAAACTCTTCTTGATATGACTGAACTATGGAATTGTATGATATTTTTAAATTGTTAGTCATTTTGCTTATCAAATGTGAAAATGAGCCAACACTTGGAAGAGTTTTTGAAAATCTTAATACAAAGACAACAAAAATCATATACCCTGCTATTAAATCAGTTATAAAGAGCCATTTCCTTAACTTACTGTTGAGAACATTTTCAACTATTTCAAGAAGCAATAGTCCTAGTGTATAAACCTCATTGTTTACATAGCAGCCAACCTCTCCCACTCACCTCCTTATTTACTCTGAAGCAGCAGGAAGTGATCACATACCCTTTCTGAATTGCCTTTAGTCATCTCACTGCCATTGAGCCGATTCCTACCTATGGTGACGCTGTGAGATAGAGTCCTATCTCCTATGGTCTTTGGGTTCCTGAGACTGTAAATCTTTATGGCCTCATCTTTCTCCCAGGGAGCAACTGATGTTTTTGAACTGACCTTTGGCCCTTAGCTTAGTAGCCCAGCACAATCCACTGCACCACCAGCACAGCATGACTTCCCTGTATGGCTTTCCCTCTCTGTCCACCACATTTCTGCCTTGATGGTTCCAGAAACTTGGATACCCAGTGAGGTCACTGATATTTCTTTGTTTGAATTGCCTTACCCATAAATCTGGTTTTATGAATGTCATTTTTTTCAAGTAGAAAAAGTGTTAAGTTATAAAGAGTTATCGTTTACAATGAGCTACTGCTGTCTTATTTGGGAAATATAATCTTTTTATTGATAAAGTTTTTTCTCATACTCTTTTTCCACTTTAGAAGATAAAGTACAATTTCCAGATTTCAGAAAATTGGAGTGGCTCTTCCCAGAAACAACAGCAAATTTTGATAAATTGATAATTCAGTATCGGGGATTTTGTGGTTACACATTTGCTACGAAAGATGGTCTTCTCCTTCCAGGTACATCATTGGAAATAATACTTCATCCCTCTCCTGATACTGTTACATGAAGGGCTTTCCTTGCTGTTCACTTGTCAAGTTTCCCAGCTGTATCCGCTCAGATGGTGGACTAGAAGAGGGGTGCAAAGACCGGGCAGTGGCTTGGCCTTTGAGGCCCTCGTTGTATAAAGCAGGAGACCAACCTCAGCACGAAATGATAGTCCAAGGATAATGCAGCTAACGCCGGAGTCAAATGTCTCAGGAAGTCGTACTATAAACATGTAATACTCCAGATTAATTCTTTGAAAGGGCAACACTAATTTTGACTGACGTGTTTATGAAACATATTCTTTGTCACTTTATAGTTATATTCTATTCACCCAGAATAGAATTCCTTTATAAATCAAAACCCTCTAAGGAAATGTGCAATATTTTAAAAGTAAAATTGCTCTGTAATGTCTGTTTTACTAGACTTTTCCCAAAATGAAGAATAAGTCAGAAAGTGAGTTAGAAATGATAAGAAGCCTGCAAGATTTAGCATGAAAGTGGAGTTGACAAGATTGTTTTTGTATTTATCTGGTGCCAGTATGCTCTATCCTTTTCCTGTTTGTCTTTTGTCATGTTTCAGTTGAGTATTGCTTTAATCTCACTAAAAAAAACTGTATTGAAATTGGTGTGTACTGGCCATGAATATTCATAACTAGCTTTTTGTAGCATTCCTTTTTTTGTGACGAAGTTAAAAAAGGGGTACAATGGGGGACTGAGATAGTCTGAGGGTCAGTGAGTGTCATCGATGTGCTAGGGAGAGAATAATCAAGAATCAAAAGCTATGTGTAAATAAAAACAATCGAATAACTGAATATAGATGGCTTTTCTATTTTTTTATTTTAATGCTAGTAAGAAGGCAAGGCAATCATGTGAGAGATGCATGCAAAAACCTGGGTGTGGGTGAACAACTGAGGCAGCGTGACGTGGTTGAAAAGGCAATGGACTAGGACTTGAGAGAGTGGTTTCTAAAGCCATTCTTATCATTAGTGCACAGGGGAGCCCTTAGCAAGTCTTAGGCCTTCTCTGAACCTGTTTCCTCATTAGGAAAATGAGAAGAACCAACCAGGAGGTCGGGAAGGTTTCCTCCTGCTTCCACAAAGAAAAATAGAGGAGGTCTTCCAGTTTTGTACTGAATATGCTAGTCATGACCACTTGCCCATGGGGGCATTGTTTTCCGCACAGTATCAACTTGCATTATCTAACAGGAATGCTATAGTATTTCCCTCTGTCTATTTGAGACGGCAAACCAGGGTGGCAATGTGGCTTGCCAGTCAGTCAAGTTCAGATGCTTGACCTCATTGCCTCCCATACTTTCATTTGTTCATTCCATTCCAGACACACTGGCGTTCTTGCTGCTCTCAGCTGTCCAATGTCTACTCGCATCTTTGAGCCTCTGTTTTTGCTATTCCCTCTACTTGGAAAGCTCCCCACAAATAGCTATATGTCTTGTCCATTTTTTCAGCCTTCACTGACCACCCTATTTAAAATAGCAATTGCACCCTCCAAGTTTTACATGTGTTTAACCTACTTTATTTCCGTATTTATGATGTTTTTCTTGATGGTGCTGTGATCTGTTCCCACTGAGAATAAGGGCAAGCACTTTGCTTCCTTCTATATCCTGTGACTGCAACAGTACCTGACATGTCCCACTGATTTCCATCGAGTTGATGTTGACTCCTAGTGACCCTGTAGAGTAACACTGCCTTTGTGGGTGTCTGAGACCTGACACATAGTGGGTCAAAATCAATTTGTTGAATAAATGAGGGAATAAGCGGCTAAGACAGTTTTGCTGTTTTCTATATAATTCCCACAAACTACATACACCAGGTTTGAGTATTCATTTTTATGTGGTAGTTGTTGCAGTGGGAAATATTTTTTTGTGTGAAATATTTTTAAACAAATTATTTAAAATATGTAATATAAATTTGCATTTTGCTAGAAAGTTGTATTTTTTATTTCTTGCAAAGATAAGATAGTTTATGAAGGTCTGAAATTTTATATCAAATTAAATTTTAATTAAAGTAATTAAAATTTTTAAATTTAAAAGATTAAAAAAATATTATATCTGGATAGTGTTTTGTGTTTTCTTTTTAAATACAAAATGCTATTGGAAATCATATAAAACCACTACCATCAAGTTGACTCTGACTCATAGAAATTTAACACAGTGTGTCCAAGGCTGTAAATCTTTAGCTGGGAGAAGATATCCTCATCTTTCTCTCTCAATGTGGTTCATGGGTTTCAGCCCTGACCTTGTGATTAGCAAGTCAATGCTTTTCTGAAAATGCTATAAAAATAAATATACAAATAATTAATTAGAAGAAATTTCACCTAAAATATGCATCATTTAAAATCACTAGTAACATTTTAGCAAAATAAGAACACAAGGGATATGTTAAAAATTGAGTGCACAGAGACTGTCTCTATGTGTATATTAGAAACATAAAATCACATAATATTTCATACATAATTCACTATTTTTACTTAATTTTCAGGAAATCCAGCAATTGGGATTTTGAAATATAAGGAAAAGTATTATACTTTCAATACCAGAGATGCTGCATATTCATTTTCAGAAAATCCTGAACGATACATTGATTTGATTACAGAACAAGCAAAAAAAAATGCAGAGTTAATTCAGCTGCTGGAACTTCATCACCAGTTTGAAACCCTCATTCCATATTCACAGGTAAGCAATGCTGATATTCGAAAAATTCATGACATTTAAAATACGGTGAATTAAAAAGGTATGTTTTGTTGTAGAATGGTTAAGTCCAGAAAGAGACATCATCAAATGAAAGTCTTTATAGCTTATCTGAAAAGGATTCATCTGTCAAGATAGGAATTAATGAAATTCTCACAGAATCATGACTCATCAGCTCAAACTGATGGATTTGCAAATTAGAACAATAACAAAGAAAAAGCCCTTATTTAGTTAAGTAATTGAAACTATGAGTAACTGAAACCAGAGTCTATGGCTACAAAGACATCGTTGTTGTTAGGTACTGGCTGACAAGTTGGTTCTGACTCATCACGGCCCTGTCTACAAACAGAACACAGCACTGCCCAGTCCTGAGCCTCCTCACGGTTGTTACGTCTGAGCCCATTTTGCAGTAACTAAGTCAATCCATCTTGTCAAGGGTCTTCCTCTTTTTCACTGCCCTCTCTTTCACCAAGCAGAACCCCCTCATGGTGTAGTGGCTACATGTTGGAATGGATTCACAATCCAACATGTGTTGGCTGGTTAGCTGTTTGAAACCACCACCTGCTCCTCAGGAGAAAGATGAGACTTTCTACTCCCACCTAAAGTTTCAGAAACCCACAGAGGCAGTTCTACCTGTACTATAGGGTGGCCGTGAGTGGGAATCGACTTAGTGGCAGTGAGTAGTGTTTCCTGACATGTCCAATGTATATCACATAGAATCTTGTCATCCTCCCTTGTAAGGAGCATTCTGGCTGTCCTGCTAAACCAAGACAACCTTGTTTATTCTTCAATATTATTGGCCAGCACCGTAATTCAAATGCTTTGATTCTTCTTTGGTTTTCCTTATTTATTGTTCAGATTTCACAGGAAAATGAGGTGGTTGAAAATACCAGGGCTTGGGTCAGGCACACCCTGGTCCCCAAAGTGACCTCCTTGCTCTTTAACATTTTAAAGAGATCTTGTGCAGTAGATTTGCTCAATGTGATGTTGTTTGATTCTTGACTGCTCTATCCATGAGCATTGATTGACAACCTCAGTCTTTTCTCTATCATGGTGTTATCTATTGGTCCCATTATGATGATTTCAGTTTTCTTTACATTGAGTTGTAATCTTGACCCATGTATAGGTTCCACATGAGAGCAATTAAAAACAAACAAACAAACAGACCCACTGCTAGCAAGTCAATGCAGACTTATAGCAATCCTCTACGGGGTTCCAAGACTATAACTATTTACGGGAGTAGAAAGCCCAGTCTTTCTCCCTCAGAGCTGTTGGTGGTTTCAAACTGCCAACCATGTGGATCGCAGCCCAGCGCATAACCACTATACCACCAGAGCTGTTGAGAACAATAAAGTATTCTGAAATTCCAATCTTCTCAATCCAATAGTTTGTTATGATCCAAACTTTTGCACAATCACAAGTGAATTTGTTCATAGCCTCTATGTCAGAAAAGTTGTGATTTATATATCAGCTTCAAACTTGCTCTACCACCTTTGCTTAGCCTGGTTTCCTACTTATTAAATGATCATTAAATTATCTTGCAGATATAAAAATAAATGTGATTAAGGTTTCACTCTATCCATTAGTTAATGAAGGAAACAAACAAATGTTATGACCAGTTCAAAAGGTAATCCTAAGAACAGACACATATATACATCTTCTCCAGTAAAGATTTACAAGCCCTGCAAACCACACGTATAGTGGGTTATTGTGAGTCAGAATCAGCTTGATGGCAATGGGTTTGGTATGGGGGTTTTCACGTATTTGCAGTTTCCAGTGTTGTAAGAAAACAAAGACAATGAGAAACTAGAATCAGATAACTAGAAGTGACGTACTACATGTAGACAATATATCCTACTGTAACACATTTTCCCCTTACACACCTAATCTTATTTTTCCCTTTATTTGCCACGGTTTCTGAGTAGGGAGAATGAACATAGAATTAAACAGACACACGCATACACACACAGAGACAATACAGGACTGCAGCATAAAATAGACACAGACAGAGAAAACTGCAGTCCTGACAGACCACAGAGCTTTATTTTTATCTACTAAATACTGGCAGTGTTCCCAGATAAGTGCGCTATTCCCATGCTTGAGTTTCTCATAGCCTTGACAGAGTGGTATCTCAGCCCGTACCACTCTTGTTTACTGCTCCTAGGGAAACACTGTATGCAGCTGTTCCCCCAAATTCCTTACCGTTTGCAGTAAGGAAGCAGTTTATGAGAACCAGCTAGGACAGACGTTTGCGCACTGTCCTAGACAGATACATGACATTTGACATGGACCTCCTTGCATGG
Source organism: Echinops telfairi (assembly GCF_000313985.2). Lineage (NCBI taxonomy): Eukaryota > Metazoa > Chordata > Mammalia > Afrosoricida > Tenrecidae > Echinops > Echinops telfairi. The sequence goes on along the minus strand of NW_022107431.1, from coordinate 88,478,920 downwards.
CTTCTTCATTTATTTCTGCTTATTTAATCTCCATCTGTATTTCCATGATATTCTATTTGAAATGAGTTTTCTTCCTCTAAAGTCTTTATTACCTTTTTTGCTTATTTGCCACTTATTTAAATAGTATTATTAATAAGCTCTTCAGCATACTTTTACTAAAGAAATCATAAAATCCTTCTAAAATAATTACTATGCATTGGATTGCCTCGATGGCATCAATTTATTTGATTGTAAGATCATTTTGAAGGCAGAAATTTTATCTTATGTTAAATGATAGCCTCAGTAATTTTCTGTTGCTTGATTTGGGAAATGAAGTTAATCTCTTCTTTTTCCACTTCACTATTACCCTCCTAGTACTTTATATTTCTACTGTCCCTTCTAGTAACTTAGGCATAAGTTGCATAATAATATCTTAGTTTAGCCTGGAATTATTGAAGACAGGATGAGCTTTTGGCTATCTCAGTTGAAAACCATATTCAACTAAAAAAATCTCCTATGTTCTAGTTCAATGTTACAACATGGCTTTAGTACTGTAAGAAAATATGATTTATAGCTAATATTTAATAGCTTTTAAATTTCCATCTATTTTCAATTCACTTACACTGTTAATTGGGGAAATCATGGAAGGACACTTGATTTGAAAATGAATGATGTTATATTATACCTTTGAAAATAAACATTTTACATTGATTTTACAAAATCAGTTGCAAAGCCATATTGATAAAAAATAAGTACCATAAATATTCAAGTATAAGCTGACCCAAATATCAGCTGAGGTACCTAATTTTACCACAAAAACTGCATAAAAAGGTGCTGAAAAACTTGGCTTAGATACAAGTATTTATGGTAAGTCTAGCTCACTGTTATAAGGATATTTTTTGCTGGTATTTGTAAATAGGCTCTGTGGTAAAAATTATTGTTTTTAAAATCTTTTGTCAGATTTACCTAATTAAGTTGTAAAGAATGATTTTTACAAAAAAAATGATTTTTTTACAAATACTAATAATATCCTATTTCTTTAGGTGAAGGATGTTGACAAATATTACATAAAACCAATTACAAAGTGTGAAAGTAGCACACAGACGGATACACACATATTGCCACCAACTATTGTGAGATCATATGAGTGGAATGAATGGGAGCTAAGAAGAAGAGCCATACAGCTGGTTTGTAACAATGTTCTAAAATTATTCTTAGTTTGGAGGATTCTAATGTAGGTTTGTAACAATGTTCTAAAATTATTTTTAGTTTGGAGGATTCTAATGTAGGTTTATAACAATGTTCTAAAATTATTTTTAGTTTGGAGGATTCTAATGTAGATGGGCAAATTAAATTGTAAATATGAATGATCAATTATAGAGATAAAATAATGAGTTCTAAACAGAGTTCTTCGCTAACATAAAATCAAATATCAAATTGTGAGCTTGTGTGGTAGGAATATCCTCTGACTCTTAGAGCAAATTCCAGAAGTATGGGTTATTGCTTGTTGTGTGCCCTCAAGTTGCTTTTGACTTATCACCACCCCGTACAACCGACTAGACCTGGCCCATAGAGTTTCCCATGCTGTGAGTCTTAAGGGAAGGGGTTTCCAGGTCTTTCCCCACAAAGTTACTGTTGACTTCAAACCAGTGACCTTTCAGTTAGCAGCTGAGTGCTTAGCCATTGTGCCACAAGGGATTCTCAGCAAGAATCTCATATGTGTGTATATATGTATGTATATATATATACATATAAGTGTGTGTGTGTGTGTGTGTGTGTGTGTATATATATATATATATATATATATATATATATATACTTATAAGTATATACTTACATGCCTAAACTTATTTTTTCCTTTATTTCTTATTTAATCTCCATCTGTATTTCCATGATATTCAAAAGCATTTGAAGTGAGTTTTCATACTTACCTGGCAGGGGAGATACCATGATCACAAAGGTGGTTTTCCCAGGGCGAGGCTTATCCATTGCAGTCTAGATGTGCTGACCCCTGCGATTTCCCCAAATGGGGGAAACTCGACTGCATAATTTGTGGTAGTGGGGGACTGCATTCATGCTCTCCCCTAAAAAAAAAAAAAAGAAAGAAAGAAATGAGTTTTCTTCCTCTAAAGTCTTTATTACCTTTTTGCTTATTTGCCACTTATTTATATAGTATTACTTATAAGCTCTTCAGCATGTTTTTATTAACTAAATCATAAAATCCTTCTAAAAGAATTACTATGAGTTGGAATTGCCTTGATGGCAGTCAATTTATTTGATTGTAAGATCAAATATGCTTATATGAAAAGGCTTCAAAGACATTATGGAAAAAAGGAATCGGAAGATAATAAAGTTTTTCCATGAACTTTTAAACACTTCCTCCTATATTCAAACTAGTTTTAAATCACTCCCAGCATCCTATAATCATTTACAGTTTACCCTGCTCTCTTTGGACCTTTTCTATGGAACAGACTGTTAGCTCTGTTATGTCACAAATACCATCTCCCTTCACATCAACATACTTTCTCCAGACACTGGGTTCCCCTCCTTCTTCTGATTCTTAGTGACCTGACTCACAGGAAGGGTAGAACTGCTCCTGTAAGTTTCAGAGACTGTAACTGTTCCCAGGAGTAGAAAACCTCATCTCTCTCCTGAGAATGGCTCGTTATTTCGAGCTGCTGACCAATGCATAAACTGAAACTCAATGCATAATCACTATACCACCCAGGGCTCCTAATCACAATAGTTACCTTCCCGTGAAGCCCTCTCTTCAAAACCCTCACCCCTACCCAAATCAGTGGAATTCCTCCAACTCAACCTTTTAGTGAATGTTAAAATTTTCAACAAGATATGTTTATAGTATGAATGAAAAAAAGTCTCCACGTCTGCTACTTTTTTTTGGACTATTTATCTTTACCTTTAATTGAAATCAGGTGAGAAATAAGTGAATATCACTCAATGAGAACAGAGTTTTTTCTACATACTTGGCAGAGACTCAAAGGCAGGCAGGATAGTGGAAAACTTTATAGTGAAAACATATTTTGTTAAGGCTTCAATTGTGTACTGCTTGGAGGTTGGTGCATGGGAAAACTAGAGGAGAGTAGGTGAGAAGTGGGCATCTTTGGGAATGGGTTTGGGGCACAAAGCTGGCTTTCTTTGGTTGGTCCTGAGTTGGAGATAGGGGAGGGTCTATTTGCATTTGCAGTCTCTCATAGGCTTTCCTTTAATCACAACATTCCCCTTGCCATCCTTCCTGGTGGTAGCCCACCAGTCTTCTGATTTTCTGAGATGAGGAAGGATTACATTCTGATACATCTTCCAGAATATTGGTCCATAACTATTTCCACCAGCCACTTCTTCTGCTGTTCATGAACCTCTTGCCCCATATTGCTATTATGTACTAAAGTTACTTGGGTTCATCAGATGTTTATTGGGACACAGATAAATAGATAGCTAGTAGATAGATGCATTCTGTTACTTTGTTCTTCAAGAGCTATTAGTCTAACAAGTGCTACTGATCTACTAAAACCTTTACTTACCTCATTCATACTATAAACAGAAATGAAATACAAAATTTTACTAAATTGACTTGGGTGACATATTAAGTTGGACTTGAGATGCAAATAGACAAAGAAGAGGGAGTGATGGATGGAAGGAATGAGAAAGAGGCAGTAGCATAGATGTGGAATGGAGGTCTGAAAAGAATGAGGTTATATTCATTGGGTCTGAATTTCATACTGAGTGCAGCCCTCTCTTCCCATTTCATAATTTCCACCACATTTTGACTCCCATCTTATAAGCCTAATTATCCTTTAGAATTTTATTATGCTCGCTCCCCACATACTGCCACCACACCCTATTCATTATTAAGGGGAAGCAGCACCTGCAAAGATCTTTGGCAGGGCCTCAGAGGAGAAAGCTTGAGTAGAACTCATTGAGAATTTGTAGCATAGTCTTTCAGTGCTGGGAGTGGGGATGAAGTGGTGACTTAGATAAAATTGTGTACGGATCAGGAAAAAACAACCCAGAGTAGCAAAGTGAAGATGTTGAGGCAAGGAATTCCAAGAAATTGAGTTGTAAATGGTATGGAGATGCTTACAACTGAAGAGTTGATAGGTCATTCCGACATTTATTTGGTAAATCTACATATTTGCCTGGGTTAGAGTGTCCTAGAATAGCTAAATTAAACTATAGAAGACAGAAGAATAGCAATGTAGACAATAGTATATGGAGGGGAAATAGTTTCAGTTTCAATACCTGCAGTCTCAAACTGTGAAATGCTTTCCCTGACTCCAAATCTCACCTTTGCCCACATACTTTAACTCCTTCTGAGATTTTTCTTGGCTTTCTTCATATCCTCAGCAACTCCTTGTTCTCTTTTAAAAAATCCATCACGATACTCAGCCTGGCGATCTGTCTCAGTGTTATGAGACAGATCTCAATCAATCTCATATGTTTACTAGTGATCCACAAATGAGTAAATACATATAGACGGTCAAAATATAATCTGAAAAGATCAGAGCTTTTTAATTAAAAAAAAATCTGGGACAAAATCCATCTCTTAAAAAACAGCCCTCCCCCCAAAAAAAACTCCTACCAATCTGAATTAAAAAAAAATAATTCAGTAAGATGAAAAGGCGGGTTGTATGAATCTGAAAGTATAAGGAAGGAAATAGAAGACCATGTTAGCAAATAGTTGAGTTAATTGTAACTGCAAACTGGTATGCAATGTTTTCGATCTCTTTTCCTACTTGCCAATAAGGATATTTTTGTCTAGATTTGTATGTACATGTCTAGAAGTTCTAGTGTTCTTCTTTTTCCTATGTGTTATATGCTATGTTACAGGACTAATTTACTAATGAATTAATTAGGCAGATATTAACCTGATGATATTTTATATTATCTGTGCATTTAGGAAATGCTGATTCCTGTTTTTTTTCTTTCTATGTAGGCCAATTTGCGCCAGAAGGTTACTCATTCCATGCAAACTGACCTGAGTCACATGAGAAGAGATAATTGTTCACAAGTGTACCCTTCAAAGGATGCTAGCACCCAGTCCAAGCAAGAAAGCAGTACCTGCGTGCCTAGGCCCCAGATTTTTATAGCTGGTATCCGAGGGGGACAGAGCAAAACCACTCATGGGGTCAAGGTGAACTTAACTAGAGCAATTGATGAAACCTAGTTAGAGATAGCATTTTAAAAGAAGATATTACCCAATTATGAATAATGGCACATATTTAATTTCATGGGCCTGCATATTTCATTGGTTGTATGGATGTTTATTGGGTTCTCATTTATAGTCACTGTCAAACTACTACAGGAAATTAGACAATTGTTTTACTGTAATATGTTTATCAATCTATTAAAATTGAAAGATAAAACTGTTCATTCCTCTTCATTTGTTAGGATAACATTGCCACCATTAAGACTGACATTATGATTCTGTTTAGATAGTTAATATATTTTAAGATTATTACTAGAGCAGAAGAAATTACTTCTAAAATTATATTCATGTTAAAAATGAACATTTTCCAGCTTGGGGAATATTTTCCTTTTTTTTGCTATCAAATGTTAACATGCATCCAATTAAAGTCAATTAAAATTCAGATCACTCAATAATGAAAAGATAATAGAATACTTTCACATAGAATGAAAAGAGTGGAATTTCTGCACAAACTTTTTGAACCCCTTTGTAATATCGTCCTACTAGTTTGGGACAATTAGAGCAAACTTCCAAATGATGTTTTAAAAAATCTAAGATTTTTACATAGAAATCGAGATGTCTAAAGCCTTGGGGGGAAAGGTCAGGCTATTTGGCAAGCCTTGGTTATCATCCTGATGTGGTAACTGTGCCCTTTGATAGAGCTAGTGTGGTGCTTCCAGTTCTCCCAGCTAAGCCTTGTTTGGTAAGTAAGACGGAATCAGCGTGAAGGGAACTGAAGGGAGCTAGACCAGATAGTAAGTTCTTCTGGGACCTCCACCGTGCCTCAAACTTCGTCCATCTCGACAGAGTCCTAACCACACTGGATGCAGTGCCTGTAATCCCCATTTCAGTAGACCCAACCTAGTTTCCCTGCCAAATGTGTGGTCCCTTTTGCATCTCCTTTGATTACCCATGCTTAACTCTCCTACTCCCCACAGAATTTTACGATTTCACTGTAATTTTTATTTTTGGAATTAGAAAATGTCACTGGTCTCTTGGCTTTCTTTATAGGATTACACCATAGTAAAAGACTGCGCTAAAATAGCACTACAACATGAATTAGGCTTGAAGACATTATGTTGACTGAGAAAAGTCAATCACAAAAGGACACATATTGCACGACCCCACTTATATAAAAAGACATGAATAGGAAAATGTATATAGATCGAAGTTTATTAGTGATTACAAGAGAGGGAGGGTGTATTTGCTTACAGATCACTGCGTTTTGGCTTACAGTGATGGAAAAATAACATTAAGGGTGGGGTTATGCAGCAGATTTGCAATATGTCATTTGAGTTCTTGACTGCTGCTTCCATGAGCACTGATTGTGGATATAAGCAAAATGAAATACTTGACAGCTTCTGTCTTTCCTCCATTTATCATGACATTGTCCATTGGTCCAGTTACAGGCAAATCTGCTGCACAAGGACCTCTTTCACATGTTGATGAGACAGGATGTCACTTTGAGGGCTAAGGTGCACCTGACCCAGGCAATGGTATTTTTAATAACCTCATATACAGTTGAAAGTTGGATAATGACTAGGGAAAACTGAAGTGGAATCTATGCATTTGCGTTATGGGGCTGGTGAAGAAGTTTGCAGTACTGTGGACTGCCAGATGAACAAACATTTGTTTAGGAGTTCAGCCAGAATGCATCTTGAAAGGTGGTGAGACTCCGTGTCTCATGTACCTTGGACAAGTTATCAGGAGAGACCTTTCCCTGGAAAAGGACAGCACACTTGGTGGAGTGAGCCAAACAGAGGAAGACCCTTGATGAAATGGATTGCCTAAGTGGCTGCAGCAATGGGCTCAAACACAACCATTGTGATGATTGCGAAGGACCGGGCATTGTTTCATTCTGTGCTATGTAAGGTTTGGTATGCGTTAGAATTGACTTGACATCTACCAACAAGAAGGGTTGTATAGTCAATTAACATAATTTCTGGTGATAGAATGTGCACCTGTAAAAAGTTGAATTGTTAAAGCAAAATTAAAAAATTAATGATGAATGACCTAGACAATTGAATGAGGAGTAATTTACTTAATGGTGACACAAACAATTACATTTAGATATCTGCATTACATGATCTTTGTGGTTAAGAGTTTACTGTACTTCAGATATGAACTGAAAACACAGGGAATTCAGAACCTACAAACCCCTCAGGACTCATATTGAGAGTAGCAATACCAGAAAGGGAAGTGGGGGAGAAAGGGGAACCCAATCACAATGATCTACATATAACCCCCTCACAGGGGGACGGACGGCAGAAAAAGTGGGTGGAGACATCGGTCAGTGTAAGACATAAAATAATAATTTATAAATTATCAAGGATTCATGAGGGAGGAGGGGTGGGGGAGGGAGGGAAAAATGGTAAGTTGATACCAAGGGCTCAAGTAGAAGGAAAATGTTTTGAAATTGATGATGGCAACAAATGTACAAATGCGCTTTACACAATTGATGTGTGTATGGATTGTGATAAGAGTTGTATGAGCCCCTAATAAAATGATTTTTTAAAAAAAAAGTTTACTGTACTTTAAGCCTGGACCACATTTAATAATCTACTATATGATTCCCAGGTTTGCATTTAAATATAATCTCCCTAAGCCTTCTGGTATTTGTTCTTGCCCAGTCTTTTATTTAATTAAATTCACACTTTAACTTCCTTACCAATAAATATCATTCTAGGCTTTCTTTTATACAGCCTACTGAAAGTAGAGTGGATTGCATGATGGAACAGGGAGAAGTGAGCAGGGTGGAGGCAAGTCTTGCAGCTTGACTGACATATTGGGAATGTCAGTAGGATCTCAGCCGAAATCATCTTTGAAGTACTGGAAGTTCACATTATCAGATGAATGACATTGCGGCTTATATAATAGAGATTACTCCTCCTTGCTCTAAACAATTGTGTAGAAATCTAGGCATATATAAAACACATTAAATCATTGTAATTTAGAGCAAGGAAACAAAACCCTCGCTGGATTAAGAGTATAAATACCTGCTCCCTTGGTTCTCAGGCTGGAATAACAATCACAGATAAAACCAGTACGAGTTAACAGGAAATAATATTTCTCCCGAGGACACGTTGCAGCTATAAAGTGTAGGAACAGCGCCGTTCATTGAGGGGCTACTTTCTAACTAAAATCATAGATAATCAGCAACTTTGCTGTTTGAAATCAAGAGTGGAACATGACCCTACTGCTTGGAGACACTGTGACACAGGGAAGCAGCCTCCATTTCCAACCTACGTGACAAACTATTTATCGTGTAGGGTGTGGAGTGTGTGGACACATTCCACTTCTGTCATAACTTTATAATTTCCAGGAAGCAGAAGCGTGAGACAACTTTGCAGTCCAGATCGGATACTGATCTCTTTACACATGGACCTAATTTGAATCTTATCAAAATATTACTAATTTTAAATTTCATCTTAGCTCAAAGACTTTCCCTCCCCCCAATTTAACTCTATCTTTTCCTTTATTTCCTGAGACGCCCGTTTCTTTCTCTAGTGTGCAGTTTTAGTCATTGCAACTGGACGTTTATTCCTGGTGGTCTTGGGATGACTGGGCCAGGAAAAGAGGCATCCCAATTTTGCCAACATTTGTGCCAATGGAGTCATTGCTTACAATGAAATTATTTAGAAAAGTAGGGTTCATCGGCATGTCAATCAGAAATGTCACTGAAACCTTTTTTAAAATCATTTTATTGAGAGATCTTACAATGCTTCTTACAATGCAGACATCAATTGTATCAGGCATTTTGTACATATGTTGTCGTCATTCTTTTCTAGACAGTAACTTTCTACTGAGCCCTCAGTATCAGCTCTTTTCACCCCCTCTCTTGCCCCCCACCCTCAAGACCCCTTGATAGATTATAAATTATCGTTATTTTCATGTCTCAGACCGACCACTGTCTCCCGTCCCCCATGGTTTCTGTTGTACTTTCCCCTGGAGGGTGTGTGTGGTTGTGTGTCCATCACTGTGATCGGTTCCCCCTTCTTCCCCTCCTCTCCTCCCTTTACCCTTCCCATCTGGTATCACTCTTCCCATTCCTGCTCCTGGGTTGCTTGTGTTGTGAACTCTTATCTCGCATGCTCCAGTTGAATCTGAAGTGAGAGGCATCCCTGGGGTCAAGGTGGTGGGGTGAGGAAGCCTCAAGGGCACTAAAACCTCTTAAAAGCATTTTGCATACCACTTAATGGTGGGACGTTTTCAGTTATGTGTCTAACAGTATTCATCACCAGAACAAACTACGGTTCCTTGAAGCACAGTTGATTCTATAACCTAGGGCAGAGGAAAATCAACTGGCCACCAATTTATTGTTGTTGAGAGATAAATAAAATATAAAGAAAATGACTGGTACAGACTTAAACACGGGAGAAGACTACACGGGCTATCTTAGGACTGTCTGAGTATTAAAAAGAGAATCATCATGAATGGAAATAAGCCGAATCTGTGATCACAGTATGCTGTCGAATGGGAACAGGTAAGCATCATTTTCCTATTACAGTAGATGGATAAGAACGTGTGCAGTAGGTTGGGGAGATGGACCAGTACGCCCACCCACACAGAGGCAGGCCTGGAGGAGGAAGAGAAAGAGAGCCGGACTGGACCCCAGGCTGGCACACCAGGCTCAGAGGATGATGTCCCTGCGGGGAGCTCATGGGACCCAGAGGGGACTGGGCAAACGACAACAGCACGTGTCACGCTGTCCCCTTACTGGAGCAGACTGCAACAGAGGGTCACATGGGGGGGGGGGTTAGCAGCGCAGTCTGAACCCCCCAAACTGGATCAAATCAAGAAGGAAGCATACCTGGATAAACAATCCTGAGGAGAAAACAACAGGACTGATGGTTTGGGGGGTGGGGGGTGGGGCATTGTGGAGGGGGAGGTAGGGGAAAGGAAGTGGTGTTAACAAACTTAGGGGCAAGGGAATAATAAGTGATCCAAAATCGGTAGGTGAGGAGCATGTAGGAGGCCTGGTAGGGCTTGATCAAGGGTAATGTAACTGAGAGGGAATACTGAAACCCAAATGAAGGCTGAGCATGATGGTGGGACAAGAGGAAAGAACTAGGAGGTAATGGGCATTTACCGAGGTATAAAAACAGGTACGTATGTAAATATACTTATTTATGACCATGAGGAAATAGACTTATGTGCATATATTTATAGGTTTAGTGTTAAGGTGTGGACATTGGGGATCCAGTTGGGGCAAAGACTTCCTGGCAGCTAAGGGCCTTTCTTTTCCTCTAGTTTTCTCGCTGGGGCTGTGGTCCAGGGGATGCTTATTCATTGGAGGACATGTGGACCCTAAGGTGCACCACTCTGTTGCACAGCCAAATTCATCATCATACCAGGAAATGAACTTGACAAAGTGGCCGTTGAGGGAAATGCCAGCCCCAACATCAAAGATGCAGAGTGAGTGTCACTGCTGAAGTCATAGGAAACAATCTGATCTACATTGTAACCCAGGATGCCCTTTTGGGACAATCCAACACCTGCTTCACTACCTTGATGGCATTGTACTTGGCAGTTTTTTCTGAATGGCAGGTGAATTCCAGGACTAACACACTGGGGGCGGAGACATGGAAGGCCATGGCTGTTTCCCATTCAGCTCGGGGATAATCCTGCTTTGGCAGCACCAGTAGGTTTGTGGATGATGTCCTGGGCAGCCCCATAACCATTGTGCCAGTATTTTCCAGAGGGACAGGCCATTCACAGTCTGCTGCATGGCAGTGATGGTGTGGACTGTGGTCATGAGTCCATCCATGAGATGCTAAAGTTGTCATGGATGACCTTGGCCAGAGAGCCAAGCAGTTAGTGGTGCAGGAGACATGGCTGACAATCGTTAGGGAGTTGTCATACTTCTTGTGGTTCATGCCCATCACAAACATGGGGCATCTGCAGAAAGGGCAGGGATGAGCACCCTTTGGGGACTATCTTTCAGCCGAGCCCCAGCCTTCTTTACGGTTGTAGACACTAGTGGATTCTATGATACATTGGGCACCAGCCACACCCCACTTGATGTTGGTGGGATCTTGCTCCTGGAAGATGGAGATGGACTTCCCATTCATGGTAAGCTTCCCATTCCCAGCCTTAATGGTGCCATTGACCCTGCCATAGGTGGAATCATACTAGACCATGTAGACCACGTCGTTCAGGTCAATGAAAGGGTCATTGATAACAATGACTTCCACTTTGCTAGAGCTGAAAGTAGCCCTGGTGACCAGGTGCCCAATGTGGTCAAATCTGTTTACTCTCACCTTCGCCAGGGATGCAGTTGGCAGCAGATGTGGCTGCCTGTCACAGGAGTAGAGAGCTCTCAAAATTGTTCTTATGTTTGAGCTTATTCTTGCAGTCACTGTGTCATTCTATCTTGTCTATGGCTTTCCTCTTTTTCTCTGTCCCTCCACTTTAGCAAGCACGATGTCCTCCAGGGACTGGTCTCACCTGACAACAAGTCCAAAGTTATAGAGATGGAAACAACACCTTCAGAAGTGTATGAACCTAGATATGTTTGATATATACACAACAGGTTCACATTTTGGTATTTTTGTATCATAAAAATTTCTATAACTTTCTAGCAATACTTTTCACCTACACTTGTACATCTAATGACATTAGTATAGATCATTAACAACATAACCCTCTAAAGATGTTTAAGGAAAGGTCATAATACACAAGTATGCATCTCAGAAGCTTGGGTCCCTGTTCTGGTATGGAGAGGGACCTTACTTGAACATCCACATAGCTTGACCACTCCCTTTCCTAACGAATTATTGCTAACTTCTTAGGATGGTGGGTACCGTAGTGTTAATGTTAGATGTTCTTTTGTGGTGAAAAGATCATGCAATTAGAAAGTCAGTCTAGCTAAATATAATCAACAACAATCTGACCAAGGACACAGCACAGGATTTCTGAACAAATCACTCACACATTCGCTGCCAACTAATCATTTCTGATGCATAGTGACCACATATATAATGCAAATTTTACTTAGCTTGAATAAAGGTCACCTATGGAAGGTCATGTGTAAGAGGGAAGTTATAAAAGGGTTGCTGAAAGTAATTTCGTTTCTTACGTGTTCTGTGCGCTTTTCCAACATATGTGATAGGAACGAATCACTAAGTCTAACCCACAAATCCTTCTTTGCTGCCCGTTGCTTGGTGGCGGGGACTACAATTCCAAGAAAGAGCCGCTCTGGTCTCTTGAATCCGCTCCCGGAGCCTGCAGGGAGTTGTAGTTGAGACCTAACATCATCATTGAACTACGTTTTACCTGAGTCCGAGCCAGGACGCGAACTTGCGGGCCTGTCTTCCATCCACAGTCTGGAGCAGGGGTCTTCAAACTTTTTAAACAGGGGGCCAGTTCACTGTCCCTCAGACCCGTTGGAGGGCCGGACTATAGTTTTTTTAAAAAAAAAACTATGACCAACTTCCTATGCACACTGCACATATCTTATTTGGAAGTAAAAATTCAAACGTGGCAAAAACACCCGGCGGGCCGGATAAATGTCCTCGGCGGGCCGCATGTGGCCCGCGGGCCGTTGTTTGAGGACGCCTGTAAGGTTCCTGCTTGCTTTCCGTGCAGCGCTGGAGGCGGTCGGCCGGCGATACGCTCTAGGCTGCGCGGTTCACGTCTCTATGGCCGTAGGGGGCGGTCCCCGCGTCTGGCGCAGGGCGCGCGTCTGGCGGGCGCGCGCGCGCGTCAGTTCCGCGTGGGGCTGTCGGGCAACCAGGGCTGTCGGGCAACCATGGCTGCCCCGAGAGGTGAGGCTGCGGGCGCCGGGAGAGGAGAGCGGGTGCACACACCGCCGGGAGCCCGCGGGGGAGGGCGGCGTGGGCGGACGGGCCTCAGCTCTGGCGGGCATCTCTCGGGCGCCGGCGCACCCGTCGCGCCGCCGGAGCGCTGGGCAAGGCTGAGGCGTCAGACTCCTAAGTTTCTCTGGAGATGCTCCCAGGCTCGAGTCCGCTCGGCGGGGTGCTGGGGCGGCGCGGGCCGCCGGCTTCCTCCGGCGCCTGGCCTCCTCGTGACCGACCCCGCGCGGGCTGGAGCGGCCGCCCGAGAACGCCTGCTCCCAGGAGCTGGTTGGGGGTGGGAGCCGAGTTCCGACAGGCCCCGGCTGGAGCGGAGCGGGAGGGGACAGCGGGCGCAGGTCCCGGGCTGCAGCCGCTTCACCCAGCGAGAGGCAGGACCCGGCCGGGCTCACTGAGACTGCGGTCTCTGCGCCTCCTGCCCCGGGGATGCTTGGAGCCTTACCGGTGCTGCGGGTGCAGAGCAGCGGCTCCTCTCTGTAACAGCTACTGAAAACCCCCCCGGGGCTTTAAAACCGCACTCGTACCCTAAGGAGATGGAGAACGCTGTCGTTAACAAAATTCCTCCCAAGGGGAATGCTTGTGGTTTGAAGGAGCATTGGTATTTTGGGTGGGAGTGATATCCATCATCCTTCCCCAAGGAGAGGCACGTTTGGGCAATAGCTAGTGACTAATTGCCGTTTCAGGCGGAGGAGTGTGATGAACCTGGCAGCGCTTTTTTGCTGACTAGGGTGTTTAAGTTGGGACCAGAGCTTAATGTTGGGGGGTGATAGAGCTGTAGCTACCAGGAGTTACACAGACACCGATTCTTCCTCCATCCTTCCTCCATGGAACAAACACTTGATTTCATGTCTTAATTGCTGAACAAACATTTGAAGAATATCCTATTGCATGGTTGCCAAATTATTTTCCTGGTTGGGGAGGCCTCGTTCATCTTTCAGCCCAGCCCATGTATGTGCTTGCATATGTTGCTTTAAGCATGCTCCCATTTCAAATCAATCAGCCGTAAGAATCTACCCTCTCCCCCCTATGCACCAATACAGGAAGTAAAGGAGAAAAAAAAGACATTTAGATAACTACCATAAGATAGAGACAGCAAGATAATGAGAAGTAAAAACTTGAAAATTCAGATTGTAATAGTTGCAGCAATTTACACAACTAGACCGATTTCTAATCAGTATTTGTCGTGCCTTGGTTATGTTTCAAGTCATAGGTCCAATCCAAACCAAACCAAACTCACTGCCATCGAGTCGGTGCTGACCCATAGTGACCCCGTGTGGGTTTCCGAGACTAACTGGTAACAGAAGTAGATAGATACCTATCGGTTCTGTGGAGCTGCTGGTGGTTTCGAACTGTCAACCAAGTAGATTGCATAAGCACTGCACCGCCAGGGCTCCTCTATACGTCCAATAGTAATGAATAATAGAAAACTGCAGTTGCAATGGGTTGATATTGAAAAAGGATATCTAGGACCCTGAATTTCTAAATTATCAAGTCTAAAAATGTCTCCCATAAAATGAAGTAAAATCCTTCTGAAAATATAGCTTCACACCTCACATGCACCTGCTCATTACAGAGCTAAGACAAACCAGCTGCCATCCCCTCATTTTCCGACTCCTGTGGATCCTGTACTGAGATTGCAAATCGTTGGCCACAGTCAGCCTCGTGTTTCTCCCACAGAGCGGCTGGTAGGTGTGAACTTCCACCTTAGTGGTTAGACCCTTCCTTATTAACTCACAGTTTCACCAAGGCAAGAGTGATTAAGCTCTTACATTTGCGGGGGAGGCACACTTATTGAAAGATGTAAATTACAGAGCATACTTATCAATTCACAGAAACTGTTACATGCTTTAGTTTATCCAGTCTTTTCGTTTTTCCTTTCCAGTTTAGAACTATTGATTTTTTTGATCATTTCATTTCTCTCACTACCATGTACAGTTGACACTCTTTGGGAGACCACTTTCCACACTGAAACAAACATGTGGGAACTAATGGGGACTTTATGAGAAGTGGAAAGCAATGAATGCTGAGATATTTCTACCAGTGAGGTTATGGTCTAAGCCCGTAGTCACTGGGCACAATTTAAATTTTCAGTAAAATTTAATACTAACCCTGAGAAATTAAAATAGCTAATTAGCAAAGTCTTTTTTAAAAAAAATCATTTTATTGGGGACTCATGCAACTCTTATCACAGTCCATATATACTTAGCAATGTCTTATACTGAATAATTTGTGAATGCAGTAAAAAGATAGTTTCATCTCAGGTTAAGCTGAAGTAATAGAAAAGTATGCTTAAAATGTTATCTTAAAAATTCCTTTAGTTGAACAAAAAGTCATATTATTGTGAATGATGGGGAGTGCAGATTGGGGACCCAAAACTCATCTGTAGGCAACTGGACATCCCCTTACAGAAGGGTAGGGAGGAGATGAGCCAGTCAGGGTGCAGTGTAGCAACGATGAAACATACAACTTTCCTTTAGTTCTTAAAGGCCACCCCCCACACACACTATCATTATCCCAATTCTACCTTACAAATCTGGCTAGACCAGAGGATGTACACGGGTACAGATAGCAACTGGAAACACAAGGCATTCAGGACAGAAGATCCCTTCAGGACCAGTGGTGAGAGCCAGTGGTGAGAGTGGTGATACTGGGAGGGTGGAGGGAAGGTGGGGTAGAAAGGGGGAACCGATTACAATAATCTACATATAACCTCCTCCCTGGGGGACGAACAACAGAAAAGTGGGTGAAGGGAGACATCAGACAGTGTAAGATAGGACAAAATAATAATTTCTAAATTATTAAGGGTTTATGAGTGACGGGAGAGGGGGGAGGGAGGGGAAAAATGAGCTGATACTAAGGGCTCAAGTAGAAAATGTTTTGAGAATGATGAGGGCAACGAATGTACAAATGTCCTTGACACAATGGATGTATGTGTGGATTGTGATAAGAGTTGTACAAGCCTCCAATAAAATGATTTAAAGAATTCCTTCAGTATACTGTAGAAATGATAGTCCATGTTGAAGCCCTATGTTTTGCAAATATCTAACATATATAACTATTCCTCTGAGACCAGTTGCTACTTTCAAGAAAGAAATGCATATTCTCATATAATCACTAGGCAGATATTTTCAGCGAGGGCAAAAGGATATGACAGGTCAGATTATGCTTGTTGGCTTTAAATATTTTGTTTCATTTGAGTATTCACTTTGTTGTATTTGTAATCAGGAATCTATATAATAGCTAAAACAAGGTAGAATTTAGTTTGGCAGCCCTAAACTTTCTTATTTATGAAAATGATGATGATGGAGGTTAGCAAACTTTTTCAGTCAAATTTAGACTGGATTTCTGTTAGTTATTCGATTCTTTTGTAAGGTAAACTCCATGTGCAATATGGAAATGAATGAACTAACCTATGTTTCAATAAGACTTTACTTGTGAACATTGAAATTTAAATTGTATATTATCATAACTTGTCACATTTTGATGTCAACCACTTAAAATAAAAAACCATTCTGAGCTTTCAGGCCATCGAGAAAGCTGTAGAAAGCAGTGGAGGAGCACTGTGGTTTGTTCCCTGCTGATCTAGAAGATGGCAAATACTTTCCCTCCCTGAGTAATTAAAGGCTATTGCTGTTTATTTTTGAAGACATACATTTATCCCTAGTGTCGGAGAGTTTAGAACAAAGGAAGTATTATGATCTCCTTTACTTCCTTCCTACTTGCTCACCACCGCCCTCAGCACAAACAGATTTTTTGGAAAGAAAGGGTAGGCAGATATAAGCTTTGTTTTTTCTGAGCTATCATGTAATTCTTTTAGTTAAGACCTGATGGAATTTCACAAATCTGCATGTGATTTAAATATTATTTTAACTTACTACTTTAGTTCCCCCTGTGGAAAATGTTTTTATAGAAGTTTCTACTTGGCATATATAAAGATCATTTATTTGGAATTTTATTCTATTACCCTATGTTTTAAAATTGTGGTTAGATCTAGCAGGGAAGCAACAAAACCCACCTGGAAGAAGCACACTAACTCCTGTGATCACGAGGTGTAGATGGGATCAGGTATCAGGCATCAGAAGACTCAAAACAAATACCCATTTTGATGTGATTAAGGGGGTTCAGAATGGAGACCTAAAGCCCATCTGTAGACAATTAGATACCCACTCACAGAAAGGTCATACGGAAGGGATGAGGCAGCTAGGGTGCACTATAGCACCAGTGAAACACAAACATTCCTCTAGTTCTTTAATGCTTCCCCTGCCCCCCCATCATGACCCCAGATCTGGCTAGACTGGAGCATGAACACTGGCACAGATAAGAGCTCTCGGCACAGAGAATCCAGGACAGATAAACCCCTCAGGACCAACAATGAGGGTAGGGGGAAGGTTGGGGGAAAAGGGGGAGAAAGGGGTAACCGATTGCAATGATCCATGTACAACGCAGCCCCCCTCCCCCCAGGGCGATGAACAACAGATACATGGTGTAAATTACGAAAACAAGTTATAAATTATCAAGGGTTCACAAAAGTGGAAGAGTTGGTTAGGGAGGGGAATAGAACAGCTGATACCAAGGGCTCAAGTAGAAAGTGTTTTGGAAATAATGATGTTAACATTTAGTCAAATGTGCTTGATGCAATTAATGTATGGATTGTTATAAGAGTGGTTAGAGCCTCAAATAAGATCATTTATTAAAATAAATTTTAACAATGAAAAAATAAAAATATAATTGTGGTTAGGCTCCCAAAACAAAGAACAAAAGAACAGAAGTGTAGTTTTCACGTATGTACCCTGTTTTCCCGAAAGTAAGACATCCCCCGAAAATAAGACCTACTTACAGTTTTGCCTCTCGCTGAAATATAAGACCTCCCTGAAAATAAGGTCTCCTCAAAGCTACCGTAACTCTGAACTCTGGACTGTAGCGGCACAGCTCATTGTTGGCCACAGCGCAGCCGGAGCAGACAGGAAGTGCAAGGTCTCTTAATAAAACAATAAACAAATGTGTACCGTATTCTTCTTCATGGAAAAATAAGACGTAGCGCATCTTTGGGAGCAAAAATTAATAATAAGACACTGTCTTATTTTGGGGGAAACAGGGTAGTACAGTAGCAGCACAGAGTTATCCAGTGCCCCTATGGACTGTTAACAGAGGTTGTCAAAGTATGGCCTGTCAGCCGTATCTGGCTCATTCCTTCCTGTTTTTGCATCACCTGAGCACTAAGAATGGCCTTTACAGATGATCATTTGCAATTGATTTGATGGTAAAATTCGAACTTTGAACTCCTCAATTAAGTGAAATGTTAACACTCCCCTCCCCGAAACAAAAGTTCCATTCTTCATTTTTGTTCACGTGGTGTTGGGTCCTGGCTCATCGTGACCTTGTGCATAACAATGAGAGGTTGTGGGATCCTGTGCCATCTCCCTGATCATTGGATTGATCTCATTAGTAAACCTATTTTACAAAGTATTGTACTCAGCGATTGCTACATTTTGCATTCTATTGAAGAATCTCTGAGACTTTTGTTTTCTCTCTTGCTCCATGAGGACCTATACAATATCCTTTATTTTACCTTCTTGCCTGGGAAGCCTAAGAATATTTACTAAAGAAAAAGTATGCTGATCTCTTTAATTAACCAGAAGATTTGGAGAGATTAAGGAGAGCTGGGGGATAAGAGGTGGGAGGTGGGTGAAGAAAGTAGAATCAGTTTGAATTTGGGATGATAGCAGTCTTAGAGAAGGGTGGGGAGTAAGGAAGTCTGAGGGAGCACAGGGCTTGTGGTTTCTTTGAAGATGTTTGATCAGAATACATCAAGGGCTAGAGATGGTCCCGGTGCCTATGTGATGGCTGCAGCCCAGGCATACTTGCAGGCAGTTCTTCAATTATTTAAAGGTTGTGTGTTTCCTGTACTTCAAGTTATACCAAGCTTCATTCTTGATACTCATACCTATGCTATGAATATTTCTCTTCATAATGCAGTGAAATAAGCTACATGGAATTTGATTTTTATTATGCTGAATTTCCCAATTAAACTCGGTTACTTCTTTTGTTTTATTTCTGTTGTCTTTTAACATTTAGAGTATATATGACTGCAGTTGTTTTCATGTTACTTTGATAAATTTATAATAATAGAACCCTTGATTGCTAACTAAACGATTGGCAGTTTGGGACCAAGATTTAGCAACCTGATCCCATGAAGATTACAGCTTAGCCATATGAGGCAGTTCTACTCTGTCACAATAAGTTGCCATGAGTTGATATCAGCTGGACAGCACCTAGGAACAAACTAGAGTTAGCTTATCATACAACTTTGTGATTGGGGCCTGCTCCAGAAACCAAATCAATGCCTAACTGAGTTGATAATTGAAGCTAATTGTGTATGGTGACTATGTTCATGAAATTGAAAAGATTGTTTTGAAGTCAATATTTAAGTGTCATTGATTTCAAAAAGTATTTTGTACTTGAAATTGGAAAACATGACTTTTATGTATATAATATGTGCTCAATAATGGTTTTTGTTGCATATATTTTCCAGAGAATGTCAATTTGTTGTTCAAGTTATACTGCTTGACAGTGATGACCCTGGTGGCTGCAGCATACACCATAGCTTTAAGATACACAAGGACTTCAGGCAGAGAACTCTACTTTTCAACCACAGCTGTGTGTATTACAGAAGTTATAAAATTATTGCTAAGTGTGGGGATTTTAGCTAAGTAAGTATAAATACATTTTAGTGTGTGAAATTGTTTTTTTCACCTAGTTTTTTTTTTTTTTAATTAGAAAATTCAAGCTACATCTCTATGTTTATTTGCTTTGGAGTAGTAGTTCTTAATCTGGGAAATTTCACCTCTCACCTACCCACCAGGAGATACTTTAATTGTCTCAATGAGGGGAATGCTCCTGGCACCTGGGGGGTAGAGGCCAAGGTGCTGCTAAATATCCTACAATGTACAGGAATAAAGGATTTTCCAGATTAAAGAATTTCCCAGTTTAAAATATCAGTGGTGTCCAGGTCAAAGAACCGTGCTCTTGAGAAGGGATGGGGAAACTATAGGCTTTGGACCAAATCTGTTATTGTTGTGACAATGACCATGTGACTCACAGAGTCTAAAATACTTACCATTTGATCCTTACTGGAAAAAAAAAACATGCTAGCCTTTGCTTTAAGAAAGATAAAGAATAATAATAGACATTCTTGTGTCTTTTATATGTTAAGTGTACTGTGTTAAGTGCTTTTTGTGAATGATCTTAAATTAGAATAAATTATCTTTATTAATTTTTAAGGAAAGTATACTATCATTACTCCCATTTTTCCATACAGCATCTGAAGCTCCTCCAGATCACATTGTTCATATGTGCTATCTCTAGACTTTAAATCAGTGAAGTCACATAGGAATCACATTAGCTAGGATGTGCTTAGTATGAGAGTGTGTTGAGAATAGGGGTTTTGGAGTAGCACAGACTGGCTTTAACTCTAGACTCATTGGAATGATGGGTGTGCATACATTTCTTAACGTCCCGATGCCGTAGTTTTGTCGTTTTTTCTAACTGGAGAAATTAATGTAGAATGAGATAAAATCCTGTAGGTAAATTTATTTAGCATGGTGGTTTCCACACAGTATATCCTTATTAAATGGTAGTGGAGTAGTGGTAGTATTTATATTACAAATAAGGGGTATCATTTGATCAGGCTCAGTTCTTTCTGTTTCTAAAAGTAAGTTCTAAGTGCCAAGTGAACTGATAGTTTTCTGACAGTCTATAAAAAGGAGGATTTTTTTCCCGAGTAGATATGACAGAAACATTTTCTTAGTCATTAAAATATGTGTAGGTGGCTTATAGATGCATCTGAAGTGTTGCTTCAGGAACTTCTAAAGTGGACAGCAGTGAGCACTGACTGCTCAGAATCGTTTGCCTCCATATGCCTATGCTAGACCTAAAGCCAGTGTGCTGACCCACCACTTGTCTTCTTCATCTGCCCCGGTCTTAATAGCTTGCTAGTCTAGAGTGTATTTGTTGGCTGATTGACCTGATGATTAGTGTTCTGACTGTAGGCCACTACAGTTTGATTAAAAAGAGAAAATGTTTTTTTAGGTAAGGCTCTTGGAGGCATATTTTATATATCCTAAAATTCACTGCTGCTAGCATATAGTTCTGTGACTTTTGCCAGATGTGTCCAGTTGTGTAGCTGCTGCCATAATTAAGATGGAGAAGAGTTCTCTCATCTCAGAGCTGCCTCCTGCCCTCTCGTAGTTAGCTTTGCCCTTCCATCCGAGGCTCTGGCAACCATTGATCTATACTTTGTTGCTATCGTTTTTTAATTCCTTGAGGTCATGTAGATGAAATCATATTGTTTATCACCTTGTGTGTCTTCTCTAATTAATGTAATACGTTTAAGATTTATCCACATTGTTAATGTATTAGTACTTAGTTCCTTTCCACTGGATGAACCACAGTTTGTTTATCCATTCATCATTTAAAAGACATTTGAGTTATTTCTGGTTTTATTATAAATTCAATTTCATACTATTTTAGGAAATTTTTGAGGGGCAAGATTAAATTTGTAGGATAGTTTTGTTTGAGAAAAATCAATACTTCAAATTTTATCTTTTTCTTAACTATTTATTTATTTTTTAATCGTTTTATTAGGGGCTCATACAACTCTTATCACAATCCATACATACATCAATTGTGTAAA
>NW_022107431.1:88454138-88456455 GCF_000313985.2 Echinops telfairi | reverse complement strand
GCTATATCTTTTGATAGCCGGGCACCATCAGCTTTCTTTGCCACATTTGCTTATGCACCCATTTGCCTTCAGTGATCGTATCAGGGAGGTAAGCACACAATGATACGGTTTTTTGTTCTTTGATGCCTTATAACTGATCCCTTTGGCACCTTGTGATCACGCAGGCTGCTTTTTCCTAATTATTTTCCTTTTAGACGAAAGTAATATTAAAAGTAAAAATGGAAAATTCCCTTAATTTTTGAAGTTAAAGATTAAATGATGTGAAAATTGGTTATTGTTGAGCAACTCGTAAGTGCAGAACTCTGAGCAACAGTTGACAAGGTACTTCAGTAAACTGATAATTTAGATGGGGAAACGGACATGCATATTAGCTAATAGTAGGTCAATATCTGGTGCATGCTTGGTGAGTAAGCTACAAGAGGATCCTAGTGGAAGGTTTCAAGAGATGGGGATGTGTGGGTCATATGGGCAGGTGAGAACTTACACAGCTTTTAGGATGTGTTTTAGTGGCAGTAAGGAAGCAGTATGAAGGCTTAAGATAGAAACAGACAAATCACCTTTAAACACTTTTAATTCATGTAAATAGTAAGTGATTTCTATGTGACAGTTATACTGGATGCTGGGTATACAGGTATGAATGTAATAGTCTGGACTCTGGAATCTAGGTCTAGTGAAAGAGACCGAAAGTAAACTGGGAGACGCACACTGATTACAAATAACCACGTGGACAAAATTGGTTTGAGGAAAGAGAAGGCAGAAAAATGAGGGGCCAGAGGTAGAAAGCTTTAATATGTTTGCGTAAGTTAACATAATTCCTGTGCAATAAGTTTATTAAGCTATAATGTTAGACCCCCTTGGTTTCTTAACAAAATTCAGTTTTGTGGAAATTTTACTTTTATTATGAAATTGTTCGTTTTGGATACCGTCAGATAAATGAGAGGCCTTATGATACCTTCAAAAGACAACATTGCAAAATAACAGGCCTCTTAACTCCAGAAGAGTGCCCATATAACAACATAGAATTTGATAAATGGAGATATAGTAAGGCTTAACTTAAAAATTTTTTTTGAGGGAAATTAGAAGACACATAGGGGAACATATTTCCTTTCTTTGTTCCTTGTTTTCCAAAGGAAACAAAGCAGTATAACTCAGGGACTAAGTAGAACTGTTAAAATATACGTTAAATTTAAAGTGTAAGGTGAAGTTATGGTGCAGTTCTGTGATGTTAACACTTTTTAAAAATACAGCAAAGAAAAGCAACGAGGCCTTTGGTATTACACAGCAGTTGGGCTAGTGTGCTACCAACCTATCTTCACAGACTTAATTGTTGTTTTTATGCTTTTCATTGCTTTATGTATATTAATTCTTACTTTCATTGGGTAAATCTGCACAAGACCTCTTTAAGATGTTGAAAAGCAAGAATGTCACTTTGAGGACTAGGGTGCTTTTGACCCAAGCCATGGTATTTTCAGTTGCCTCATAAACATGTGATTAGAGAAGAATCAATGTACTTGACTGTGGGTCTGGCAAGGAATTTTGAAAGTACAGTGGACTGCCAAAAGAATAAACAAGTCTGTCTTGGGAGAAATGCAGCGAGAATGCCTTTTAGAAGGAAGGATTACGAGACTTTGACTCACATGCTTTGCACTGGTTGCCTGGAGAGACTAGTTCCTGGAAAAGACATGCTTGGTCGTAGAGTAGAGGGCAGTGAAAAAGGAAGCCTCTCGATGAGATGGATGACACAGTGGCTGCAGCAGTGGACTCAGCCACAAGAACCATTGTGAGGCTGGCGTAGCACCATGCAGTGCTTCATCCTGTCGTGCATACGGGCCCTATGGGTCAGAATTGACCCAACAACACCTGACGTCAACTCTCAGTTATTTCATTTTACAGGAATGATCAAGTGTAACCTGTTTGGTAGAGACCTTTTTTTAAAAATTATGCCAAAAGTACAGACTTTTCTAAAATTCACTAGTTCTGGTGTTAGAATAACAGTATTGTGGAAAACCTAGAGTATACTTTGTTATTGTCATCTATAATTTATTGCTGGGTTTGTTACCCGGCTATTGTAGAGGATCTTACTTTTTGTTGAGCATTTAACAATGTTCATTTTGTGAACCCTTGGTGAGCATTACCCAGGCCAGTCCGGAGAAAGTTAAGAATTATGGCATACAGAACTTTGGCGTCTGGTATTTGGCATTGTATAGTCAAGATGATTGAGGTGGGGGAGGCGAATCCAGCCTTACTGCACTCACTGAGACAAGCAGAATACCCAAGACAATGGCCCAGAAATATTCTTTGAGCCCTGATCCAAATG
>NW_022107431.1:88450660-88454038 GCF_000313985.2 Echinops telfairi | reverse complement strand
TCCTTGTTTTCCAAAGGAAACAAAGCAGTATAACTCAGGGACTAAGTAGAACTGTTAAAATATACGTTAAATTTAAAGTGTAAGGTGAAGTTATGGTGCAGTTCTGTGATGTTAACACTTTTTAAAAATACAGCAAAGAAAAGCAACGAGGCCTTTGGTATTACACAGCAGTTGGGCTAGTGTGCTACCAACCTATCTTCACAGACTTAATTGTTGTTTTTATGCTTTTCATTGCTTTATGTATATTAATTCTTACTTTCATTGGGTAAATCTGCACAAGACCTCTTTAAGATGTTGAAAAGCAAGAATGTCACTTTGAGGACTGGGGTGCTTTTGACCCAAGCCATGGTATTTTCAGTTGCCTCATAAACATGTGATTAGAGAAGAATCAATGTACTTGACTGTGGGTCTGGCAAGGAATTTTGAAAGTACAGTGGACTGCCAAAAGAATAAACAAGTCTGTCTTGGGAGAAATGCAGCGAGAATGCCTTTTAGAAGGAAGGATTACGAGACTTTGACTCACATGCTTTGCACTGGTTGCCTGGAGAGACTAGTTCCTGGAAAAGACATGCTTGGTCGTAGAGTAGAGGGCAGTGAAAAAGGAAGCCTCTCGATGAGATGGATGACACAGTGGCTGCAGCAGTGGACTCAGCCACAAGAACCATTGTGAGGCTGGCGTAGCACCATGCAGTGCTTCATCCTGTCGTGCATACGGGCCCTATGGGTCAGAATTGACCCAACAACACCTGACGTCAACTCTCAGTTATTTCATTTTACAGGAATGATCAAGTGTAACCTGTTTGGTAGAGACCTTTTTTTAAAAATTATGCCAAAAGTACAGACTTTTCTAAAATTCACTAGTTCTGGTGTTAGAATAACAGTATTGTGGAAAACCTAGAGTATACTTTGTTATTGTCATCTATAATTTATTGCTGGGTTTGTTACCCGGCTATTGTAGAGGATCTTACTTTTTGTTGAGCATTTAACAATGTTCATTTTGTGAACCCTTGGTGAGCATTACCCAGGCCAGTCCGGAGAAAGTTAAGAATTATGGCATACAGAACTTTGGCGTCTGGTATTTGGCATTGTATAGTCAAGATGATTGAGGTGGGGGAGGCGAATCCAGCCTTACTGCACTCACTGAGACAAGCAGAATACCCAAGACAATGGCCCAGAAATATTCTTTGAGCCCTGATCCAAATGGTCTGCTCAAATCACCTTTTGGCGTAATAGGTTAGGTTAGCTCACAAAAGTCATGATTGTCACTCTTGAGTACTGTATTCTCTCAAAAACCTAAGCCATCGATTATCTGCGATCAAATGACCCCAACAGTAAGTCTAAGGCACAGATGAGAAGGCTCAGGGGCTCTGAGGCTGTGTGAGTCTAGGTTGATGGGAATGGAGCAACTAGAATGAAAATAATGAGACGTTTGATGCTATGTGAAGAGTAATTTGTAACCAACGTCATTTTATAATACAGAGAGAAATTGGGACAAATTCAGTAAACGCTATTCTTTAAAAACAACACATGTATTTCTAGGTGAAAAATGCAGAAAGATGTGGAATGCCTTTGAAGCTACTGAATGTTATAGTGAATACTAATTTTTATAGAAATACTTAATGATTTATTATGTATTTACTTGAAACACACTGGTAGAAAATATCTGATACACTATTTAGAACGAGGAAAATATTCTAATGTTTTGGAACAAAAAGCTTACTTTTAAAAGACATCTGCAAATGTTAATTTTTTTAGAATTATAAAGGAATAAAATATAAATGAAAATTATTTCAGTCATAATGGTGTAGTGGTTATTAACACATTAGGTTGCAATCCGCATGATTTGAAGTTCAAAACCGCCAGCAGCTCTGAGGGAGCAAGACTGGGCTTTTTACTCCTTAAACAAATACAGTCTCGGAAACCCACAAGGGGTCACTATGAGTCAGCATTGACTCGATGGCAGTGAGTTTTTTTTTAATGATGTCACAGATTGCGAGTGAGTAATTTTCAAATTAGAATGTTAGAGGACATTTTGATTTTTTTTTCATTAGCTTATTCAGTAGTGTGTGATGAGACACATTGGTAATGAACCCAAACCCCAGCTATTAGTTTTGTAGAAGATGCAAACTGAAGTGCTCCTAACCCAAGGTTGATGGTTCAAACCCACTACTCCCACTACACACTCTGGGGGAGAAAAGACCGGTGATCCTGGAGACCCTGGGGGGCAATCCTGCTCTGTATTCTGGACTTACTCTTGAGGCAGAATTGACCATTGCACACAGCAGCAGCAATCCGTTTGGGAAGAAACTGAAAATCGGATCTTGAGGTTGAAAGGACATTTGGAATTTAATCCTTCATCTCAAGCAATTTAGAATTTTTTAAAAAATTAAAAAATTCAGGGATGTAGCAAATGACAGCATTTAGAATTCATATCTGTCTGTTAGACTTAAAGGTACGAAGCTTTCAAGGAAGTCAGATTTTTCGGATATTCTGAAGCTGTCATTTCTATGAACACTTGTGAAAACAGGTATTTAAAAGTATAAATGACAAATAGGATGTCTGAAACACAGATTGGGTATAGACATTGTTGTGATCAGGAAACTTATAAACATCAGGAAATATTGGTTACTTTTTTTGAGATTCTGTGCTATACACAAAGTAGCAAAGTTGATTCCATAATTTGGATTTACCTGTACTTAAAAATTCTTTACCACACGATGCTGAAATAACTCTTTCTGTAGAGAGCTAAAAGATTGAAATTGGACTTCTTGTTTCTTTTAAAAATTATAACAAAACTTCTTTTTTTTTCCTCACCTGAGAGAAAGGGCCACAATGTCAGGTTATTAGAGACTGTGGAGTGATCATGCCGCCAAAAATTTAGAACTTAACCTTTCTCTTCAGAGGACATCTTTAAAAGATGACCTTGGTAGTGAGAATAGTGTTTTTGTATACTCTTAGGAAAATAGTATAAAGTTAATGGAAAATATTATATAATATATTACTAAATTTTGAGTTGAAGTTTTTGGAGAGTGACTTCTGAGAAGGGGAACAAACCTTTGATTAAAACTATTAAATGAATTAAAAGCTTCCAGACACAGGTTTTAAGTGGAAGACCAATTTGTTAGGATTTAAGGTGGTAGTGGGTTTTTATAATTAGGGAAGCCATTTGGTCAGTGACAGTGAAGGTCAAATGAAAGACCCCATGCTCTTTGGTCTCTATCTTTCTGTTTCTTATCCCAGGTAGGTGTAGAGACTGTATCCACTGGAGCAAGGGCTGCAGGCAGAAACATGTAGTGCTGGCTGGCTTTAAAACATTGGAATATCACAGTTTCTTTTTTTTAAATACTTTATTGGGGGCTCGTACAACTCATCACAGTC
>NW_022107431.1:88441744-88450560 GCF_000313985.2 Echinops telfairi | reverse complement strand
CTCCCTCCCCGCCCTCCTCCCTCATGAACCCTTGATAATTTATAAATTATTATTTTGCCATGTCTTACACTGTCCAACATCTCCCTTCACCCGCTTTTCTGTTGTAATATCACAATTTCATTTTAACCCCGATTCTTTTCTTTCCTATACTTCCACTATTTGCCAAAGGACCAACTAAAATGTTATCAGTGCACTTAACTTGATTTTTTTTCTGTTGTGTTTAGGCTATTTAACTTTTTAGAGTAAAAATAGCATTGCTTCAGTCAAGAGTGCCTGATCTATGAGGGTAAGTCAAAAAGTATTGCTTCTAGAGTTTTAGTACACACACACACACACACACACACACACACACACACACACGGAGGTTTGCTACAAGTAAAATATCTTTAAACATATCGCTGCAATTAGTGGATGGCTACAGACAGGTTCTCTCAGCAATACATATCTTCTAGTCTCAATAAGATGTCTTAAAAAATATCCCTTTGGAACAGTGGCTTCTGAGTGGACTTTCTGGGCCAGTTCAGTTAAAGGCAGAGGTCAGCTCAGAAGGTTATGGTGACTGCTTTGGGGATCTCAAGGACATCATCTTGGTAGGTTTTCTTGAAGGATGTTGGATGATTCCAGGGGCTAATTAGGAAGAACTTTTTTAAAAACTGAAAACTGCATTGGTGAGGAAAAAAACCAAGAAAATTGGTTTGAGAATTTTTTCCCCATTAAGACAATGCACCTGCTCATTCTTACAGGGTAACAAGGGCTGCCTATGAGAATTTCGTTGGAAAACCTTATTCTATCTGCCCTATGGCCTTCTAATCTTGCCCCTAAATCGGAGGGGGCAGAATTCTTTGGGGAAGGACTAGAGATGGAAACACCACCTTCAGAAGTGTGTAGACCTAGATGGAGGCTAGATCAAGAAGTAATTGCTTCACATTCGGGTATTTTGTATAATACAGGTTTCTGTTTTATAGCAAGACTCTTTGATTTACCCTTATATATGGGGCTAAAAGGGCTATGTATTTTGTTTTTTTAAGAAAGTAATGTTCATTTAGGCTAAAGAACAGAAGGCAGAAAAATGCTTACTCTCTTAAAGAAACCCAAGAAAACTAAAAAAACATGAGGAAACCACTTAATATATATTATTGATATTAGTTAAGATTGCCCTCATAAAGTCAAAGAAGAATGCCCCTTTTGGGGGCTCTTGTGAAAAATGCATGTTTGAAAAACTTTATTTTTATTTCTTTATTTATTTTTGTTTGAAAAACTTTATAAGCAGATATGTAACTTCTTTTTTTTAAGAAAGCAAATAACGACACCATAGAATATCAGCTGTTAATCACCGTCAAGCCGTGTTATGTAAAGTGCCAAGCATCTTCCTCTGAGATTTGTGGCAACTAAATTTGCTGCCTCCATACATTCAGGATTGTTGCTATTGAGTGTGGCAGGCTGCCAAAGAATGATGGCATTAAGGAAAAACAGCCCTTTGTATCCCCATTTAGAAACAGGTGAGAGAAACACCCAGGTGAATGCTGCTAATTTACATTTCATGCATTACTTCCCTGTCAGCTGCAGCTCTTTCCGCTTCTCTGATGAGAAGTCTAGGTTCAGAGACAGTTTAATTTGCTAAAGGTTACCGAGGACGTCATTAGAAGACAAGCTCCTTGAGCTTGCATTTTCAAATTATGAGCCTCGCAGAACAATGAAATGACCAGCTTGGGATTAGCCAGGACTTAGTGACATTGCTATACATTCAGTAATTTTCTTTTTTCCTTTCTTAAACTTTATTTCTAATTGTTAACAATTTACCATGCATGTTTTGTCACATTCTCGCTATGTGTGCATTTGTGTATTTGTAATTTTCCCTCCCTGAACAGAAAAAAAGTTGGTCATATATATCTATCTCTCTTTTCTCTAGTGCTTATATACTAAAAACAAGGACCTTCTCTTACATAATCACAATAAAATGATCAAAAGCAAGACATCAGTAGTACTCAAATAGTACTATTATCTACTCATCTTAGAAACATTTTGGCAGTTGCCTTACTAATGTCCTGTATAGCAACATGATTTCTGGAACTGAGATCTAGTTTAGGATTGCCTGATGATATTTAGCTGTCAGTCTTCTAATTCCTTTAATCTAGAGTAATTCTTCCTTTCATGCCCTGGAGCTTGTTAGAGAGCATAGGCCATTTGTTTTATAGAATGTCTCTCTGATGTTTTCTTATGATCAGATTTAGTTTGAAGGGGTCACAGATACCACAGAAATGATGTATCCTCAATGTATTATATTGCACCCGTTAGCAATTGTGTCCCATTACTGGTGACGTCTTGATTCAAGGACTGTGCACAGTTTTTCCATGGCGTGTTATCATTCTCCATTTTGTAATTAGTAAGTATCTTGTGGAGAGATACTTGAAAGTAGGTAAACGTGGTCTTTCTTGTCACACTTT
Organism: Echinops telfairi; assembly: GCF_000313985.2. Lineage (NCBI taxonomy): Eukaryota > Metazoa > Chordata > Mammalia > Afrosoricida > Tenrecidae > Echinops > Echinops telfairi. The sequence continues at coordinate 88,448,116 of NW_022107431.1, read as the reverse complement.
TACTCACTAGTGTTCCTCTCTGAGAGTCTTTCCTGTAGCAGTTACTACTGCGGTGGTTGCCAGCTGATTAAGTTTCTAATTCTGTCACTCCCTGTACATTTATAATTGGCATTCTACTTAGGGGAGCTTTCCCTTCTTTTTCACTTATTCATTCTATCACCACGGACTCATGGCTTTATTTTATGGCTTATATCTTGTTGCTATCATTATTTAATTTGATCCTTAAATTGCCCCAGATTTGGATAGTGGGGTCTCCTCCTGTTTTTTGTTTGTTTTTAAATATTATTTTCTTGTTAATTTATATATAAGTCTTAAGAGTAGTTTTTTTAACCTCTTACTGTAGTAAGAAAGATATCCTAGGCTTATCTTGTACTTTCCCTACATCAAGCCTGAAATCAAGTTTTCTGTGGAACCTATGTTTAGTAGAGAATGACATTTAGAAATCAAGCTAGTATTTGATATAAACATTCCTATTGGGGTATCATTGCTCTGTGCTCTCTCAACAGATAGAACTAGGAAATAGTGTAAATGTACACCCATGTGTGACATGGGGGCTCAAAGAGTTCATGAAAAATTGGGATTAAAAGATAACGATACATTCCATGAATTTTATGGAGCCTTGTATTTCTTATATTGTGTAACAAGGGGGCTCAAAGAGTTCATGGAAAATTGGGATTAAAAAATAATGTTACATTCCATGAATTTTTTGTAGCCTTGTATTTCAGCGTGAGTGGGGTGTGTGTACGTTGGCATAATGACTTCTATATGAATTCATTGCTACCTCTAAGTCTGATCCAATACCACAGGATTCACTCCAGCCTCTCCCTTCCTAGCCAGGAGCCTAGTGGTGTAGTGGTTATGTTTTGTTAATCATAAGGTCAGCAGTTCAAAACCACCTGCGGAACTTTTATCTTGTCCTATACGGTCACTATGAGTTGGAATTAATTGGAAGGCAATGAGTTTATTTATTTGTTTATTTTTGTTTTCTCTTTTCCCATATTTATTTACCTTTGCCATTGGTGTCAAATGGTGCCTCCTATTATCCCCAGTGTACTTTCTACTTTCAGTCTTAGAATAGGTAATAAGTACTTTTAGAATTTCTAACTTAAACAGTTATGAAAAGCAAACTTACCTATTAAAGTTTAGTACTCATAGATTGCTTGTTGTCTTTAATTTTAACACACATAGCAAAAAAACCTCATGTTTGAGAATACTCAGGTTCATTCTTTCTCCTTTAGTGTACTTTTGTTTATTCATTTGAAATACTGTCAAATTTGTTTGTTGGTTTGTTTCTGTTTGTACTCTCCGTCCTAGTTAACTTATTTTGAATTTCCAGTTAATATGGAATATGAAATTATGATCTCAAACAGAAGTTAGAACTGCAAGGAAAAAAGGGTGTGGGGGAAGAATTAATGGGTGGCTATTTTATTTTGTTAAATGAAGTTTATAGGATCTAATTGGTAACTTTTAGTTATTTGCTGGGCACTATATGTGATACACATTATATACATGGCTTCACTTTGCTTTTTGTTTTCACCCAGTGAAGTGTTTTACATTAGTGATGGTCCTGTGTCAGTAGAGGGAGATCTGTATCATCCTTTTTAAGAGCTGCTGCTTGGTATTCCATTATATGGATGTAGCATCTGATGGACATTGGAACTGTATCCACCCTTCTGTTGTTAAAAAAGATATCTAATAAATATCTTTTTATAAACACCCTTGGCACATGTGTGATTATATGTCAAATCACTAGTAAGTAAAAAGTAAATGACTAAATCCTGCTGTTGAGGTAAATTAGGTAGTATTTGATGTTGCAAAAGCTTTATATTTTTTGTGTTCTTTTTTGAAGTGTTTAAATTACAAGTTTCTAAGCTATGATTGATTAAAATACAAAGTAGTACAACATTTTGAATTATTTTGGATTTTATAACTATTTACTCCTATAAATCACATGAAAATTTCTTGCTAGAAGTATGCTTATGAAATCCTGCCACAAATATTGGTAATTTTTATTTAAAACCTCCATTGGTGGTATAAAGAGAAGGAAATAAAAACACTTTCACATTGCCTTAGTATAAAGTCAACTTTTTATTGTTTACTTTTCACCATGGTCTATAAAGACTAAGAAGACACTTATCATGATGTATAAATGTAATATACTTTGGGTGTGTTTAGTAATAAACCAAATGTATCTTAATTCTTTGATCTATATACCCACATAAGACTGCAGAAAATTCTATTTCATGTGTGTTAGTCTGGGTACCAGAGAGAAACAATTCCACAGAAACTCATGTATGAAAGAGAGTTTTATGTAAAGGTTAAGTGCGCATCAAGAAAACATCCCAACCCAGTGCTGCCCAAACCCACAAGTCCAACAGTAACCCATATGTCCGACACCAATCCACAAAGTCCTCCTCCATCTCACAAAAGACACACTAAGACACCGACTGCAGGAGGAAAGCCGAATCAGTGAACGTGTAAGCATCTCAGCACTGGCAGGGGTCTCCACACGGCTGCTCCAGCACCCCGGGCTGCATCTGGGTAGGTCCATGTGGCTTGTCCTTGGGGATAATCTAGCAGGAAGTGAGCCTTGCCAGCTGAAGCAGGGAACTGGCTAAGGCAGCTGTACACTGGTCCGATCATCACAAAGCAAGAGACCCAAGAACTAGTAAGGCGAGGCTCACTGAACCATTTATCCCTCCACCCTTCAATTAGCCCCACATGTGTTTATCGGCCAGGTTGGCACAATAAACTTTAACTATCTCATCATGATATAACATAGAATGATTATGGAGGTGTCAGATACTTATGTGTAGTCCCATTGTAGTTCTCTTGCTGACATGTAACTTGCTGTGTTCCATTTTGCACAGTACCTTGGTAGTCTAGCCAAGGATTTTATGCCTCCTAGTATGTGTCCTAGTGGTTCCTCAGCACATCAGGAGCTAGAAGAATGAGGCCTACTTTTGACCAAACATAGATCAGACAGAATTGATTTTAGCCGGGTGATTGGAACTTTAGTCGGAGAGGCAGACATGGACTTCGCTGTGCAATCAGCTCAGAGCTTCAGAGTTTCTTCAGGTAACAAAAGGTTACACATAGATCCTATACTGGTAACTAAAGTCAGACTAATTATTCAAGTAAGAATCACAATGAAAAAGAAGACTATCTGAAAGTAAATTTATATGTGCTATTTGATTATATGGGCTGTTTCTCTTAACCAGCACCATCATTTATGTAATTAAATTTAATACATTTGTATTTAGCAAAAGGTGTCCATTAAGGTGTTTGTGATTTGATTTCCAAGAGTATGTCAGGTCAGGAAAGTAGAGGGAAAAATAATCTTTGGTTTTCTATGTGTTCTTACAGTATGTTCAAGGTTGTCATATACTTAAAATAGATCCTTTATTATTATGTCCCTAATAGGAACCGAAAAGGACAAACCATTGCTAGCATGTAGCTGGAAGATAGGGCGCACGTGTTAGTTTTCGTTAATTTTAGGATGTAAAGCTGTCTACGTGCTTTCAGAAGTATTTGATCCTCATATTATTTTCTGATGTTTTTTGGGTCTTTTCTTCTTTTACTAGTTTTTATAGCATCCTCTGCTTAATTTTACAGCTTCAAAAGATCTTACTATGGTTATATAATACTGCTATCATTCTAAACTAGTGCGGTGTAACTTGAGCTTTTTCAGTAGTTAGCATCCTGGTATATACCTTGGCTTCTCTAATCAAAGAAGGAACCAGAAAAAGACACAGCCAGAAACAGCTCCTAGGCATCCAACAAAAAATATAGTCATCGAACCCAGAATTCCTGGTTGGAAGTATAAACTCCTCCCTGATTCACAATTTAAACAAATATTATAAATTGAACATTCTTTCAAAGGCAGAAGAGCCAAAGGCCTGAAGGTTAAGGCACACTGTGCTTCATTGGTTTGTACTTATAAGGCTGAGGGAGATGATAAAATGGCATTAGCCATAGGAAAAGATAAACAACCACTGTCCTGAAGCCTTTACCGATCTGCTTGGGGAATCATGTGAGAGGTAAATGGATTTGGGAAGACATAGAGTGTTTGTACTGCTAGGATATTGTGCAGCAGTTCCTTGCCATGATATGGTAAAGATCTATCAAGTATATAAATCAGCATTCTAGGAAAACATAAGTCAGTATAGTGAAAACACTGCTCAACACCATCTGTAAGATTGTGCTGTCTCCCACTCCCACCCCCCATTCAGGGTGACAGATAACAGAAACATGGGTGAAGGGAGACAGCAGATGGTGTAAGATTTGAAAATAATAATTGATAACTTATCAAGGATTCATGAGGGTAGGAGAGGGAGGAAAAAATAAGGAGCTGATACCAAGGGCTCAAGTAGAAAGAAAATGTTTTGAAAAGGATGATGGCAGCATATGTACAAATGTGCTTGACGCAATGGATGTATGGATTGTTAGAAGAGCTGTAAGAGCCCCCAATAAGATGAATTAAAAAAAAGAAAAAGATTATATTGTCATGATGCTTATTAATGGTCATTGTGGTAATATTTAATTATATTTTCAAACACATTACTTTGCTAAGGTAGTTCATTGAATTGGACCCCTATAGGTTTTTTTTTCTTTGAATTTTAATCTTCCTACCTTTTAAATATTTTTATTCAATTTTATAATTGGAGGATATGATTTGGGGAGGAAAATTATTCTTTATACTTCAAGATGTCAAGAATATATCAACATTGTAGATTTTTATTAAAAGGCAGCTTTTCAAAAGTGTCAAATATTTAAAAGGCCACTCTTAAGATACCTGGAGCCTCTGCTATGTAGAATTTCTCTATAAGTGATCTTTTGGGTGGTTATGCCTTGGGCTGCTCACTGCAAAGTCAGCAGTTCGAAACCATCAGCTGCTTTTTGGGAGAAAGAGGGTTTTCTACTCCTATGAAGAGTTGCAGTCTAGGAAACCCAGAGGCAGTTCTGTCCTGTCCTCTGGGGTCTCTACGTGTGGCATTGACTTGATGGCAGGATGTTTTCCTTCTTCTGACACACTTTGTAGGCCACTGCCAGATTGCTTATTCTCAGCAAGTTCTTTCATAGATTCACCAGTGAGCTGTGGAGGGTGTTGAATATGGCAACAGAAGCAAGGGCTGTAAATAAGAATGTCTTGTTTTCAGTGGCTTTGACCACATTTTCCATCTTAAAGTATTTCCTTGGAGTCTGGAGTGTTCTACAAGGACTAGATAATCACAGATCATTAATTACACATTATAGACTTTGTGTTCTCAGAATGTTTTAAAGTATTGAAAATATGAAAATTCATATAATCAACAACTGTTGATTATGTTAACCAAAATTACAGAAGCTTACTGGTATTAACATACATATACTTTTGTTGGTATTAGCTAATTATTCAGATTTCCTGCAAAATTATACATATATGTACTTAAGCTTTTTAATGAGAATGTTTATGTAAATAAAAGATATAGTCTCCTGTATTTCATAAGCACTGAATTTGTTTACAGATAAAAATTGATCTAAATTTCTCAGTACTTAACCCAAGTGGTTACCATAATTTATTAAGGCCTTTTTCTTTTTAAAATTTTAATCTTTTGTAGTTTTCTTTTAAAAAATTTTAGAAACTAATATGCTGCCCAGTAAAAAATTAATCAGGGTAAAATTGATGTTATGGGCAGGTAAGGTGGCAGGGGACTCATTCTATTTCTTATTGGTAAGATGTGCAATCTGGTTTTGTGTTATCTCATCTAACATACTCAAAAACTGGAGCTTTGACGAGTAACTGCATTGTGGGCATCCTTTCCCAAGGAGAATTTGTAGCTGTAATTCTTTTATAAGGGTGCATTGTTGGTATGTTTCTTTCAATGACCCTAAAAGTAGTTGGAGATTATTAAAACAAAGTAAGTTTTTAAGTGGCATCAGTGGACTTGAGGGAATGAGTATCAGTAGGATGCTCTTAATTCTTTCTCCCCTCCCCTCCTATCTACCTCCTTTTGTTTTCAAAGAGAAACTGGTAGTCTCGGTAGATTCAAGACGTCTTTAAGAGAAAATGTCTTGGGAAGCCCCCAGGAACTGATGAAGTTAAGTGTGCCTTCACTAGTGTATGCTGTGCAGAACAACATGGCTTTCCTTGCTCTTAGCAATCTGGATGCTGCAGTATACCAGGTAAGTGGAGTTGTTCATAATGCACAACACAGAATTTTAAAAATGATTGTAGGGTGAGGGGCATCACGTCTCATAGTGGGGCTGGCCACGTGGTCCTCTCTGTGGACTGGCTGCTCTATTTGGGGTCATCGTCCTCAAGGCCTGGTGGGCCAGGATGTGCTCCAGTCTCTCCTCATGATGCCCCTCACTGACCCATGGCCCTGCGGG
>NW_022107431.1:88412342-88438718 GCF_000313985.2 Echinops telfairi | reverse complement strand
CAGAAATAATATATATGTGACAAAGAGTAGCTGAATTCATTATTTTGCTTCCAGGTGACCTATCAGTTGAAGATTCCTTGTACTGCTTTATGTACTGTTTTAATGTTAAACCGGACACTCAGCAAATTACAGTGGGTTTCAGTGTTTATGCTGTGTGGAGGAGTCACACTCGTACAGTGGAAACCAGCCCAAGCTACAAAAGTTGTGGTAAGAAGCAAAATGTACATCCTAAGTAAAATAGGGAACTTCTTTAGGTCTAATACACTTCCAGTAGTTAACACTGATGCAGTATGATTATATTTCTTTCACTTAAAATAGTAGACACGATTTTTTAAGCTTTCTTAGCATAATGTTGCTAGTTATTAAGGACAGTAACACTAGCTTTCTGTTGTCTGTTAAGTGTTGGACTGCTAACTGCAAGGTGGACAATGGAAACCCACCAGTCATTCAGGGAGAAAGATGAAGCTGCCTACCCATAAAGATTCACAGCCTCTGATACCCTCGGATATATGGTTGCTATGAGTCAGAATCAATTCCATGGCTCTGAGTTTGGTTTCGCTTGGTTATATGTTTCTGTTTCTGAAAAGGAAATATGTATAAAATGTTAGGGACATAAAGTACCTTGAATATAATGTAAGAGTGGGTGGGAGGGTGGGGGTGGGAGGAAGAAAAAGAGGAGCTGATACCAAAGGCTCAAGTTGAAAAAACATTTTGGAAAGGTTAATGGCAACATATGTACAAATGTGCCTGATACATTGGATGCATGGATTGTTATAAGAGTTGTAAGAGCCTCAATAAAATAATTTATTAAAATAAGAAAAACAATAAAAATAATATTGAAAACACTAGAACTTAAATAAAAATACTGTTTAGTCTTAAAAAAGAAGAGTGAAAAAGGACTCAATAGCAGTGAGTGTGGTTTGGGTTTATGTAATCCAACCCCTTCAAAATTGAAGTGCAAAGAGGCAAAGTAACTTGTCCAGGGCGACACAATTACTACTTAACCTATGAGTAAAACTTAGCCAACGTCCACACAGAATTTCCAGGTCTCATAGCGCAGAAACACTGGGCAAGGTACAGTTTTCTTTAGCAAGTTCGCATATTCTCTCAACTCACACAGTTGTTTATCATTTTGCACATGCTCATATTGTCCTAACGAGCATTATAGGGGACCGGAGGGAGTAGGCTTTCCTTCTGATAATTGATAAACAGAATAGGACAAAAATGCCCTTTACTGAGAAGAACCATCAGTTTGTTAAGAGTTGAATGTTTAGGTATGTATCTGATTTTTTATTTTATATGCTTCAGTCAGTTATTTCCCTAAAGACAAGTAGGAACTGAAAGTCTAGGGGAGTGACTTTCAGAAGATCCAGGGCTTCTTCCTACAGTCAGACTGATTTTTTTGTAGCAAATAAAGGAGCTTGGCTCTAAGGAGCACGAGGCAGCTTGGAATTTGCAGAGAACTGATGAAAGTAGGAAGTCAATTACTCTTTAGGTAGTTACTTTCTAGCGTTGTTGGTGGAGCAGTGGTGTGTCCCCCCCTTTCTTCCCCCAGTGAGTTGTAGTTAATATTTACTGTCTTCAGATGTGCATATTTTGGATGATATTTCAAAACATTGATCCACATACAAACTAGGAAGTAAGGCTAACACTTTACATTTGAGTTTTATGTGACACATTTGAAAAGATGTAAGGTTCCACCTCACATAGGTAGGTAATGTATGTGAAAAGTTAGTAAGCTAAAAGTTCATCAGATCTTTGGATCATTCTAACACGTTCTTTCATATTTTAAATAGAATGTAGCTTCCTATACCTGTCTGTCATTGCTCTTTGTTCATGTCAGTCACTCAGAGCTCTACTAGCGTCATTTGATGATTTCGTAAGTCATCTTCCTTCATTTAAACAACCCTAATTTACACATAGGGTTTCTATGTAAGAGACTTCAAATCCCCACTTCCTGCCCCAAACTTTTCCTTTCCCTTATTTTTCTCTTCTAGATGCACTCCTCCGGTATTCCTCAGAAAACTTTAGAACTTCACACTTTCTCCAGGTGTTGCTTGAGTAGTGAGAGGCGTAGCTTACTAATTACCTCCTTTATTCTGAATACTAGTCTTGTTAAACCAGCATTTAGGGTTCTTTTGTAGTGGGTTGGGGAATAACCATTCTAAAATTGACTACTGGCAGTCCCTATATTACAAACAAGTTCTGTTTCTAAGTCTATTTTTATATCAAATTTATGCATGAGTCAGAACAGTTAGGTATGATTCGTGTCTAGTGTCATAGTATATATAAAGTTTATTTCTATGCATAATGAACATTAAAAACACTTCCAGATACACTAAAGTATCTTTAACGTAATATAATAATAATGCTTTGTTTTATGGCACAGTAGGGCCTATTTGTTCATAAGAACCATTATGTGTATCTTGAATTTTTAATATAATAGGCATTTCAGGGTTGCTTCTTATAAGCGTAAGTTGAATGTTTGTAACCTGGGGACTGCCTAAATATACTTGACATGTAGCTGTTTTGATTTTAATACATTTGTTTCAGATCAGATGTGTCTCAGCATGAGCTTTTTCTAAATTAAAATACTGGATTTTTTGGGTGTGTGTCTCTTATTATTCTTTTTTTATTTTTTGTAAGTGCATGGGTATTATCTTTTTTTTTTTTTCTTTTTTAACATTTTATTAGGGGCTCATACAACTGTTATCCCAATCCATACACACATCAATTGTGTAAAGCGCGGTTGTACATCGTTTCTCAAAACATTTTCTCTCCGTTGAAACCCCCGACATTAGGTCCTCATTTTTCCCCTCCCTCCCCGCTCCCCCCTCCCGCATGAGCCCTTGATAGTTTATAAATGGGTATTTTGTCATATCTTGCCCTGTCCGACGTCTCCCTTCATCCACTTATTCTTTCTGTAGATTTGACTCCATGGAAATTTTTGTACAGTACAGGACCAGAGTTCTGTGGTTATACCTCTAAACCACCCTTTAGCTTTTTTTTTTCCTTGCATGATTTTTATGGGTCAGGAATTTGCATGAGTCTTAACTGAGTGCTTCTGGTGTATAGGGTCACTTATAAAATTTCAGGCAAGATAACAGCTAGGGCTGAGGTGAACTGAAGGCTTGACAGGCGATCGGATCTGCCTGTCTAACATGATTTTGTTTTTACTAACTACCACTCTTCAGTATGATCCTTCATTCAGCTGTTATTCTTAATATACTGCTCTGCCTCGGCCACAAAGATATTCTACAAATCTGTCATAGTTCTTGCCAAACATCACCTATAGGAGGAATCCTTTCAGTAAAGAATTTGGCATGTTTTACTCTTAGGGAGATGATGCTGTTTTCTGTTAAGTTTTTTAAGTTCTTTATACTGTCTGTTCTACCATTTTGCTAGAATCACAATAGACCAACAGCTGGCACACATCCACGGCACTCACTGCCCAGGCTGTTCTAAAACTATCACGTTAACAACTCACACCTGCAATAGTCAGATGATCATATGAAACCCGAGTTTTTTAAAATTACATATTTGTTGTTGAAAACATGCTCAACAAACCATATTCCAACTCCGCCATTTCTACATGTACAATTCAGTGACATTGATTGTATTCTTCAGGTTATGCAAGCATTCTCATCCTCTTCTGAATTATTCTTCACGCCCTGCCTCCCCACCCCTGCCCCAAGTTTCTTCTAACCATTTGAGTTGCTATTGTGAATTTGATTCCCTTTAGAGTTCTTTGAAAGAGCATAATGCTCGAGGCAGATGTTCTTTACTAATTAAGCTAAACGATTGCTAGGTTTTACTCATTGGGCTGCAAGTCACACAGTAGGCAGTTTGAGAACACCGGCAGCTCCAAAAAAAGACAAACTGGGCTTTCCAGTCTGGTAAAGAGTCAGTCTTAGAAACCCACAGGGGCTGTTAGGAGGCAGCATTGACTTGATGGCAGTGAGGTTTTTTTTTCCCTTTACTTGTTCCGTTATCCAGCCCTAGTGACACAGTTATGTGTTTGGTTACTAACTGCAAGGTTGGTGGTTTAAACCTACCAGCCATTCTCCGACGGAGGATGGAGGGTGGGTGTTGATGGGGGAGATGAGGAAGCTGTCTCCTCCTCTATATAACCCTTTGAAACCTTATGTAGAGTCGCTGTAAGTTGAAGTCGATGATGGCAATAGTATTTTAAGGAGCGGTGGTGGTGGTATGGGTTACATGTTGAGCTGCTAACCACAAGGCCAACAGACTCCTCCAGCTGCTCGGCAGGAGAGAGATGATGCTGTCTGCGTCCATAAAGATGCATAGCCTCAGAAACCCAAGGGGGATGCTCTGCTTTGTCCTCTAGGGTCACCATGAGTCTACATCATCCCGATGGCAGTGGGAGTATTGTTAAGTTTAAAGAAGACTTCAGGGCATGTTTTTGGTTTAAGTTTAAGGTTTAAAGATTATCTCAGGATAGTCATCTCTGGGTTAATCCAGCCTCTATAACTTCAGAAAGTCTGAATTCCACAAGAATTTGAAATCTTGTTCTACATTTTTCTCCCTCTTGATTGGGATTCATCTGTAGGCCTTGTGATCAAAATAGTCATTAATCTTAGGGTAGTAGTGCTTTTAATCTCCATTTTTTGGATGAGAAAATTGATGGGCAAAGAGGGTTAGTAACTTACCAAGGCATATATCACTTTAGCCTGGCCCCGTAGCCTGTTTTCTTGATCATTGCGCTGGCCTCCCAGCGTACTTGACTCACACAGCACTGTCATTTCCACAGGTTACCCTTTTTCCTTCTGCCACTTTGAAATGACAGCATTTGCCTAATTCAAGTTTTCTGGCATGTTTTCCATTTTTTATGTCCTGGTTTGTTATTTTTCATGGTAAAAAAAAATACTCAACTAGATACTCAGTCACAAATTAGATGTCTTGGACATCATTTGTCTTTTAAGTGTGCTTTGTTACACCTCCTTTTCAAAGAAAAATTAGTCTTCACTGAGAAGTTAGAATTGGATAATCCTCTTTTGTCTGTTATCTAACAGTACATTATCTAGCTGAAGAGACGTTCTATTCTCACTGAACTGAAAGTGCTTTAACAGCCTTCTTTAGTGCTGTTAAGTACCTTTGCAATGTCTGCTTAGTTTGAGTTTTCCGTTTCTTCACAACTCGTCTGAGATTCTTGGCTCACGTCCTCTAGGTAATGTGCGCTTCAACTCTTCTTTTGTGCGTCCCTGGAAAATCAGAATTCACTGATGATGCCCTCGGTTTGTCATGTGACTTTTCTTCCCTTTTTACTGTGCACCATCATCTCATTCTTCAGAACCTCTTTTTCCTCTTGAACCATCTTCCCACTAGCCGGGAATTGTAGCGTGACGTTTTCAGCATTTGTATTTTGATTTATTCCAGACTGGAGTACTGTCTCTGTGCCGTGCCTGGCTGTTACTCAGTCTACGATGACACGGTTGCCTTCTTCCAAGGTGTCATCACTTCCACATCGTCACCCAACAGTGTCAGATCCAATGGAGCAGTTTCTATCAGTTTTTCCTACTTGTATAGACATTAAACTGATAAGGAAACAAGGCAAGAATTTATCAGACTGTTTTTATCAGCTTGAATTTCTTCCCAGCAAATGCGAGGAGAGGTTAAACCTCTCACCATTCTCTTTTCTGAGATGTATACCAGTCTTGTCACTTGTATTAGGGACCATCCAAGCCCATGAGTTTTTCACTGCTCAACTGTGATTCTCAAATGTCAGTGTACCTCAGAACCAACTGGAAAGGTAGTTGAAACAGATTGCTGAACCCCATCCCCAGAGTTTATGATTCAGTAGCCTGGATCCCTGTGGTGGCATAGTGCTTATGCATTGGGCTGTGATCCTCAAGGTCTGTGGTTTGAAACCACCAGCCACTTTCTTCTTCTGAGTTACAGTATTGGAAGCTCACAAGGGCAGTTCTACCGTGTCTTATATGATGGTTGTGAGTCAGCATTGACTCTGTAGCAGTGAGGGTTTGTTTTTTTTGTTTTGAGATCCTGGGGTAGGACCTGATAATTTTTATTTCTGTCAAGTTTAAAGTGCTGCTGCTGCTGGCCCAGGGACCACACTTATAATATACTTTTATTTCGCCTTTTATCTTCATGTAAACATTTCAGGACAAGATTTCTCCCATAGGTATAAGCATAAAGAAGTCTTCTCTTTACAGCAAACTTAACTTATTTTGAACAAAATGTGCCTTCCTGGTCACATTACAGTCACAAATCTCATGAGTGTCAGTGATACTATCCATCGATAGTATGCATCTCTCAGGAAAAACCAAAGAAAACCCATGAGTATTAGTTAAGGAGCGAGGAGATGAAGACAGAACCCAAGGTTCTGTTCGCACTTTTATTGCAGTATTATGCATACCTGTCAGCCCCTCATGTGAACTAGTTACGAGCTTCCCAGTGTTTTGTCCTCGTCTCCATTCATTCTGCATCTCTGGCACTTCGCAGGTATTCTGTAATTATTTGGTTAAAAATACAACCAAAAGAGAGACTTAAAGCCAGTATTCTGCCTTTTGATGATAGTGAAACTTTGAGGATCTTTGTGCAAAAATTGCATCAAAGTAGCAACTTAATAAAACAAGTTAAAATATCACTGTTTCCAAGAATGATGCTATAAGGGCTAAGTAAGAGTGAAGGCAGTAACTAAAATTGCGAAGCAGGCTGGTTATGCAAAACTCTGTGTTAGGGGCTTATTAGTATTAGGGAATAGGAAGTACACGTGAAGAGAAGGCTTAAATGATATACTTCTTATGGCTGTGATTTGAGGAACCCTCTTCAGTCCTGTGTTTTGGTTATTTCTGTGATCTTTTTGGTTTGCTTGATGCTGCCTTATTCTATAGAATAACCATATCTCATAGAGGTCACACTTTCAGTAGAACTAGGACAGATTAGGAAAACCATTTTTCTGTTGCTGGAAGTAGACACAGGGAAACAGGCAGCAGTTGCCCAGGTTCCACCTGCAGTTCGTAACACTGATGGCAGAAACATCAGCTCCCTGCCCCTGCACTGCCTGCTTCACTTCTCCAGTTTACTCCCAGGTGGATATGTGATGCAGACTTTTTTCATTTGCTTGGTCTCTTGGATGAATTCCACTTGTTAGTTACTAAAATAACTTTTACAAAATTAATGTTACAGGTGGAACAGAACCCATTGTTAGGGTTTGGCGCCATAGCAATTGCTGTATTGTGCTCTGGATTTGCAGGTAAATCATAAAGCCACCATTGTATTCTGTCCAATTTTTTGGAATACATCACCTTTAAACTGGGATCTAGCTTACCTTGTTTTATCATAGCTAACATTTTTTTTCCTTTTGAAGCTTTGTTTTCTTTGTCATTTAGTTTTGTGTCAGCTGTTTTTCTAATAAGTATGTGGCAGTATTGAACTCAGTTCAGACCTCAGGCCTTATTCATACTTGGAGTTATCTAAGAATCTACTTCTTCCACAGTTCAGCCAAGAGCCCAGAAGTAAGTGCAGAAAGACTTATGAAAATGGAGGATATTAGCTACAGAAAGGCCAAGTATTTATTTCCATTTCCCTGGAAATGGTGCTGGCTTTAAGCTAGATCCTGCCGCTGTAAGTTGTTAATGCCAGCCATTCAGTATGTTTTTCCCTGGTGACCAGCATTTCTGCTTCAGCAGATGATGAACAGGAACATGGAAAGGTAGCAGGAAGGAGAGCCCCATAGAAAATTAAACACCTGAAAGTAGCAGACAAAAGAGGAAGAGAACACAAAACCAGTAACCCAAATAGCATGGGCATCTGGGATCACAAGTACAGGCAGTCTTTCCATTGAATCTACAACAGGCAGGGAAGTCCTAATGCCATGTCTTGTGGGGAATGAATGTGTGTTTTGAAATAGTCCGAACAGAAAACCTTAAAGCTTTCTGTAGGAGAGTTTATTATTTACAGCTCTAAGTCTTTATTATTTATCTTCTACTTGTGCCATTCCAAGAATTAGGAAACAGTTTAATTTTGACTATAAAAGCCAGCTGAAAATGGGAGTGAAATATTGTTTGTAAAGATGTTTTATGAGTGCGTGAAAGCTAAATGTAGGAATATAATTAGTTAATGAGTGTCATGTTAAACTTTTATTCTTAAGAGCTAGCAAAAAAAAAAAAGCCCCCCCCCTCAAAAAAATACACCATTTGATTTTTAGCTCCAGTTTGAACAATTACATGTTTACACCCTTCGGTCTGTTTGGTTCAGACTTTCATTGCACAATGTTACACCCTTCGGTCTGTTTGGTTCAGACTTTCATTGCACAATGAAGGAAAGGGTGGGTGGTTTAATTACACTGTATGCTTGGAGTAGCGGGGCAATGAATAGTAACCAAATAGTAGATGGTAAAGTCAAAAGCGAACATAGGAATAACCATTGTAACAGCTGTCATTTTTAAGCTCCTTTCAATCAGAACAATCTTGGTTTTCATTAGACTTGGTTGATTAGTGATTTAGAGACAATTCCTAAGTCTCTAATTAGCATAGTATTTATGTTAAAATGTTTAATGTTAAACATACCATCATTAAAAGTATAAAGCTTATAGCAACGATATATGGTATTTAGGGGAAGAACCTAAACTCCTTTGGAGTATCTTGAGAAAAGCTGTGGACCTTCCACCTAGAAAAATGTACACACACACAAAACTGATTCTCAAGTTAGGGAGTTCATCATAGCTCGTTTGCAGTTATACATATATTGGGGTTTTAGAAACCTGCTATAAAGGAATGTGGCTTTACTCAGCAAGACCTGTTTAATTTTTGAGTTGTGTTATTGCCTCTGAAAAAATTCTAAGTGGTAATTATGAAGTTTCTTTGGCAAAGTTAGGAGTGCTCACTACTAGACACATGTTCCAGGGATATGATTAAGATAATCCACTCCAATAACAGTTTTCCAGCTGACCACAGTTGGCAGTAAGTAGTACACAGAGCTTTTGTGATCTATCTTATTGCTATTACAGGCAGAAACTATTCTTAAACATAATCTTAGTAATCTTCTATTAGAGGCACCTATAAAAAGTTCCCTCTTAATTATTCATTCGATAAGATCTGCAAAAATACTTACTGGTATTGTTCAGGATGTCGTGTCACAGCTTGCATAATAATTTTTCCTTTAATTAGCCTAAAATACATTTGTTCCCCAAACCACAGACTTTATATGTATGAATGTTATTCTAAATGAGAAACCTTTAAAGTTAATTTCTCATATCTTAATTTAATTTCATCTTTGCATGTCTAATTTTCTTTCAGGAGTGTATTTTGAAAAAGTTTTAAAGAGTTCAGACACTTCCCTTTGGGTGAGAAACATTCAAATGTATCTCTCAGGGATTGTTGTGACATTAGTTGGCGTCTACTTGTCAGATGGAGAGAAAATTAAAGAAAAAGGATTTTTCTATGGTTACACATATTATGTCTGGTTCGTCATCTGTAAGTATCCGGGAATTAAAAGTTCTGGGTAGATCCCGCCTCCTTCCCTTTTTAAATGTTAGATGCCCATTTTAAGCCTTTGCGGCATTTTGAAATTGTTCGATACTTTGAATACCAGTTTGAAAACGTAATTTTGGTTTTATTGACTTGCTTCTGTGGCACAGCTATCCCAGAGCATTTTGCCTTCATAATCACAAATATCTAATGTGCTAGCAATAAATGTGTGCAATTTAGTAGTAGACCACATAGCCCTTTGGACATCTGAAATACAATGTTGCTCTGCAGAACGACTACTCAATTTTAATATAAACTCAAATGGCTGCTTTTAAGGAAAAGGTTTTCTAGGTAAGTTAGTATGTCATCTCTAGGGATAAAGTTGTCTTACCATTGCAGAATGTTTCATTTACTAGTGTTAACATTTCCTTTCTTTCTGTGTACCAGTCCTTGCGAGTGTTGGAGGCCTCTACACGTCAGTTGTGGTCAAGTACACGGACAACATCATGAAAGGCTTTTCTGCAGCCGCTGCCATTGTTCTTTCCACGGTTGCATCTGTCCTGCTCTTTGGATTACAGATAAGTGAGTTGTTTGGACTTGTAAATTATTAACATGGAAGAGCCCCATTTCCTTGTTTAATCTCGTACTGCAAATGGTAGTTGGTCACTGGTTTTTTTTTTTCCTCCCCATTGGCTAATTTTTTTGTGTGTTTATAGAAAATTTCTTGCTATGTTACAACAATTTATCCTACAAGTGAAGCAGTACTTAAGATTGTTGAAATGGTCCCAGAATGTAAGCTGACGGGCTGGTCCTATGTGAAACAGGGGCCCCTTAGTTCCAAAAAACAACTTTATTTTTTCACTCTCTTCTGCCCCGCCCCAATCAAGACCTCTGCTCCACAGGTAATAATAGAGAGGTGGAATACAACTGAGTGATTCAGGGTGAAATCACTGTGATTAGCTACGTAAAGAAACAAACACGGGGATTTAGGAAATGATTACTTTCAGCAGGCTTTCTGTTTGAAGGAAATAGCAGGAAATATCTGCCTCCCCTTCGTTTGTACCTCTCAATGTAATTTTTAGACCTACACATTGGTTTTGAAATTATAATACAATCGGGTTTCTTTCACGAAGATATCTTTGCTTCATGTATTTTAATACAAAATCTATTACTGTAGCTGACATTCGGGAGAAGGATGGAGCCTTCTTCTGGTCCCTTAAGAGTGACAGTCAGTCTCAGTCTCATGGTGCCCGTTCCCCTTGCCCTCGAGGGTTGCTATGACTCAGCGTCGGCTCCATAGCAATGAGCAAGGTCTCATTTGTCATAGCTGGTACTCTGTTATCATCACTAATGTAATTTTCCCTAGCCTGTGTCCAGTATTACGTTAACTTCTGAATTATGTAAGCAGTCATGTCGACTTAACATTACAGGGTACTTTTATACAACAGCAATTTTCTTTACTGAGAAGTCAGTGTACCGTAAACTAATGTGTAAGAAGAATCTGTCGGGGGGAGTGGGGAAGGAGGAGAAAAAAGAATAATGTCAAATATCTAAGAAAAGAAAGCAATGTGGTCCATATTAACATTTCACATTAAAATTGACTGCTATTATAAATGCATATGGAAATGCCAGAAAACCGTCTTATAATGTAGTTCAAGTTTTTGCTGTACCATTTATTAGCTGTGTACCATTGGGTAAGCTACCTAATCTGTGTTAGTTTCTTTATATGTAAAATGGGAATGGTCACCCACTTCCTGGGGTCCTTTCTCAAATAAAGTACTTAGACCAGCTCTAGACACACAGGTAAGGGTTTTGTGTAAAGCCACCACTGAAGTACTTAAGTTTCTGCAGGCTCTCCATTAGATGTCTTCTGATTTTTGTGAGCTTTTAATTGTAGTTCTGATCCATTTTTATGCTGAAAAAACCTTTGCTCCCTTTTTTAATACTCAGTGTAAAATGTTTCCACTTACTGTGAGTATAGAAAATGAATAATGCCTTAGCAATCTTTCAGCTCTCCATTTAGATTTAAATTAATTCCTCCCTCTTTTTTGAAAGCAAAGCTGGTCATGTTGTCCATAGGTAAGCTCTTAATCTTGATATCATTAGTCTATTTACTGTTTTTAAACCTATTGAGATTGTGCCATAGTTGATATAGAATATGGTTGAGTTTTGTACAGGAACATGCAGTAAGATTTTGATAAAAGCATTTATTTACATATTACTTTTGTCAAGTTTGAACCAGTTGTGATTTAGTTTCTGTGTCCTGGTTTTCAGAATTAAGATACAAAGAGGCAGAGCTAGCAGGGCATCACTTCCTCATTTCCCATTCAGTAACAGTCAGTGGTTTGAATCTGGTCACCCAAGTACGAATTCTGCTCAACTATCTTAAGACTCTACACGTTCACAGGTTTCTAATAACATTGTAAAGTCACCCCTTCCCCTGCCCCCACTTTCAAAACCAGCAAAAAGGGACATTGGTATGTTGTGTCAGAGTGTTCAAGGACAGACAGGTATATTATTGTTCCTGAGGGATGTGTAGTCACTGATTGTCATTCCCTTGATTTTACCTTAAAAAAAAATTTGCTAGAAATGATGACATTTCTAAACTTGCCATCATATAAGCCCACAATAATTTTTTAAATGTTGAATTGATCATTGTTACCTGTTGTAGAGAGACAAACACAGATTAAGCTTTTTTTTTTTTCCCCCTTAGCAATCACCTTTGCTCTGGGAACCCTTCTTGTGTGTGTATCTATTTATCTTTATGGACTACCCCGGCAAGACACTACATCCCTCCAAGAAGGAGAAGCAACTTCAAAAGAGAGAGTCAGTGGTGTGTGATGTCTTCGAGAGTCATTCCTGTTAAGACTAAAACATTTGCATTAAGCTAGAGCCTTAAGCCAATCCCAGAGGGTTCCTTAAATAAGTGAAAACAGCAGCAAAAAAGTAGTGTGTGGTATAAGAAGCAAGCCACCTGAGCTACTTGTTAATGTGGTTTGGGTCAAATTGTTTTGTTTTACAGTGGAGTGTTATGATTGTATATATAATGTACATAATAATATGGAAACGTGGTGTTAAAGAATCATGTGAAGCTACAAGTGGTCTGGAACTATATTTAAGATTTGAAGTGCCAAAGCCATTTCTGTACTAACTGTTCTGTTGTTCAGGTACCAGGGGAGGGGGACGATCCCTCGCTCTTCTCCACTCACGGACATATTTTGTCCCAGCAGCAGTAAAGGCTAAGCCAGCTCTTCTCTTACAAAGAGACAGAGACAAGACCGGCTAGTTCAGAACACATTGAATGTGTCAACTTTTTCTCAAAATGAACCAGTAACGTGACTCAGACAGTGATTTCTGGGTGGTGACTGAGTCCTCCTTTAGTGCTGTATTTGTGCCATTCATTGTCTGGATTCTTATTTCTTTGCTCTTAGACAATACACTTTTCTTCAAAACAATTTCTAATGTCACTTTTGTACTTTTTTTATAAAGTATGTTAAACTGTTGGGCGGTCAGTAATTTGTGAAATTTCAGTGTTTTTAAAGAGATTTCTATAATGTAAATGGGGGAAATTCAGCAATAAACTTTATTTATTTATAAGAATTCTACTTTATCAATTTTTTGTATTATAGGCATGACCATTAAGGTAATGTAAAAGCAAATCGAAAAACCCAAACATTAATTTTTTATTTTCTGTACCCTGGACTGTATCTGTTAGGGTTCTTTGGTTGCAAAACCAACTCTGACTCCCTTTAACAAAGGAATTTGTAGGAAGGACAGCAGTTGGGGTATGGGGCCGTCAGTTGCAGAAATTCATGCTCCATCCTTTGCAGGAGCTGGTTTTGGAAAGATGAGGTTCTCACAACTTCTGCCGTTGTGTCATATCACTTGACAAATGCTGATGAGACTCTCACTGATCTGGGTCCCCATGTGAGACAAATGTTTAAGCAGGCAACTACTAACCAAAGGGTGGCAGTTTGAAACCACCAATGGTGCCTTAGAAGAAGACTGGCAATCTGTTTTTGAAAGACCTTAGCCTTGTAAAAATGGGGCAGTTCTACTCTGCACAAACAGGGTTGCCATGAGATGGAACTGACAGCAACTGATTTGGTTTTTATTGATCATGTGGGTTCTCGGGTTTATTTTAAAGGGTAAAATACTTAAGTTGATAATTATTTTGATTTCATAAAATACAGATTCTGACACAGAATAATAATTTAAAACCTATTTTAAACAGCAAGGCATCTGAGACTAGATAACTAGGATTCTGTTGGCATTTTAAAAGCCATTATAATTCAAAATTACATCCGAGATACAGGTGTTATTCCAAGAAGCTTCATTCCATTGGCTAGGACAGAACGGACAGCTCTGAAAAGATGAAGTCTGGCCTATAAAACATTTAAAAATGATTAAATGTTTAGTTCAATAACAGGCTGGAAGTAAAATAAGAAAGATTTACAAATTTTTTCTTATCGTAAAAAAAAAAATCCCAACAGTGTCTCAGAGTAGGATTTAGTGCAGAGACAGACTCAGAAGGTATATCCTAGCATCCCTTTCAGTAACACTGGCCCACACAGAGTTGTGGGGTAGGGGTGGGGGCCTGTCATCACACTGTATGGTTTAGACAAGGGGGACTCAGCATCCAAAATTTGATGTAAGAATGCTGAGAGTACATACACATTGATTTTACAGCTCAAGTCTAATTACTGAATCACTAAGTGCATTATAGTTGAACAAGACAAAACTTCAGAAATATCTACAGAACTTGTTGAGTCTGAGAGGGTGCTAGGGATTAGGCAGGAAACACTCAGTATAACATACCGCAGCCACTTCAGGAGGACTGTCTTTGATCTGCAGTGTTTTATGTGCCACGGCTGCAAGATGACTGGGTAGGGAAGAGGGAAATTAGGATTAGAACCAACAGCAATTCCATACTTTGACATAAGAACTAAAGAGCTCATCTTACTCTCAACATAAAATAAATCACAGCTTAGAATCATTCAAAGATGTATCCAAAGTGGCAAAGCTGAGATGGGGAGCCACTGCTCTTCTAGAAGGAACATTTTGGTCTTGGTTCTATTATTACCAGGTAGCAAGTTCTTCAGATAATTTCACTGCTAGTCTTAGAAATACACAGGATTGCTTTACTCATTAGGTTTTCCTCGTTTAAGGTGTCCTTTACAATTAAATGTGTAACATGGCCTAGCCTTCCTCCCTCTCCTACAGTGAGGAGGGAGGAGGAGACTCAGCACTCCACTTTGCACACACACCATCCTGCCCCCTTCCCCGTTAGGTATAGCAGTAAAGTGAAGATTGTACCACAGAAACGGTCATTCGTTTTAATGACAAATACATTTAATAAGACTCTGACCTCTTGAAATGGGTAAGTGGAATTTAAAGGTCTCCAGTGTCAGCAGACCTCAACAGCAAGAATTTCCTCAAGTAGATTTACGGGAAGATACACCTGTTGTTAGGCAAAAGTTGGCTCATTTTCCAATATCCCAAAGCCCGTACCAGGGAATTCCTATCAGTGTCATTGATTGGCCTTCCAATTCATCCTCTCCCTCCAGCTGACTGGTTTTGCTACCCCCTCTGCTTAAAACTCTTCGGGGCTCCACTGTCCTGACGGTGAGGGCTGCCTGGTGAAAAGGTCTTGACATGCCCCCACCCAGGACCGTGTTTGCAGTTCCTTTACGGCTTCACGTTCATGCCCAACTCTGGGGCTTTTCCTGTCTCCTGCCACCCAAATTCCTAACTCCTCCTTCCCTCTGAGAGCCTTCCTCTGATCCCCTAGGGAAGAGAGTAAGTCAAAAGGTATTGCTACTGATGGAAATGAAGGCACATAGACCATGAAAACCAACCACAACTCTGAAACCAGAAGAATTAAATGGTGCCGCTCCCACTACTAACTGTTCTGAAAAGAATCACATTAGAAGATCCCCGGTAGAGAGGGAAACACGCGGAACAGAACTCACCATAGGAAGAGAGATTAGCGTATTGCTTAGAGAGAGAGTGGTGAGACCAAGACTGACTCTCTTCAGGTCTGGAAATGAACCCACCCTCCAAGTGGTGAATCAGCTATTTAAGATAAAAGGAAAGCTTAATCAAGGACAGCATTCAGCGGGCTCAGGAAGGAGGAATGGAAGCAGGAACCTGGAATAAATGACGGTACATTGGGGAGATTGTAATGGATGAGGTGAATCAGTATGTATGAATTATTTAATGTAGAACTATGGTCGGCTCTGTAAATTTTCACCTACCCGATTTACAATAAAGCCTAAGAAAATTCTCAACAGAAAAAAAACGTCATCCTACTAGGGTTCCAGTTCATACATGCACAGATTGATGTCAAATAAAGTATGGATGGGCATGTCTTCATCGGCCATGGCTCTAGACAAGTTCTCTTGTTAGCAATAAGGTACATCCTTGTTTCTGTAGGGTGCTTAAACAAACATCTCCCCAAACTACCGAAGCTTTGCAACAAGTTAACACGAATGCAGTTCCACATAAAAGGAGTTTTCAGGTGGATCTAGTATTTTCAGAAAGGCCAGGAATACCGCAGAGATGAGTCCAAGGCAGAGCGGTCAACTCAGAAAGTCAGTGCAACTACTTGGAGCTTCAAAGGTAATCCTGACATACTTTCTGGAAGAACACGATTTCGGGGGCTTATTAGGAGGAAGTTCTGAGAAAACGGAAAACTGCATTGAGGAGGAAAAGACCAGGGAAGTTTCAAATGCCCAGGAAGTGTTCCCCACAACTGCTCATTCTTTGAGGTTAGGAATGGCTCTTATGAAAAATTGTTAACCTGTCCACCCTACAGCCCCGACCTTGCTTCTTCAGACGCATTTTTCTTCTCTAAAGTCAAAGGGTATTTAACAGGACCACGATCTGAGTCCTTCCAGGACATCCAAACCGTCTTTTTCGATGTGGTCTTAATGAAGGAACTCAGTTCTTCAAGGAAGGTTCAAGAGGTGGAAACACTGCCTTCAGAAGTGTACAGAACTAGATGAAAGCTAAGATTGAGCAAATAACTTCATATGTTGGTGGTTTTGTTTAATGCTTTATGATTTTGTAGCAATACTTTTTGACTCACTCCTGTATGTGCACTCTACCACAGCACGTAAACACTTTTGTCACCACCTGTGTCAATGTCAGCTTCTGTTCACTGGATTCTAGTTGCCACAACTTGTATCACTGAATGTGTGAATGAGTGAACATTAACTGTTAATTTGCAAAGATGAAGTAAGAATCTCTAACTTAAGCACATCATTTCTTAGGTAAAAAAGAGTTATATTTATAGAGAATTTTAGAGTAAAGAAAGGCTCTCTGCCAGATAAGTGGTCTCAGGTCATTTAGTGCTTGAAAATAGCAAGATCTGAAAAGAAAAAAAAAACTCTTTTTGAAGAATTCCTTCTAAGAGGAGTAGAAAGTATGCTGAACCATGGATTTGTCCATGATTCTCAATCTGGCACCACTAGCCTCCACACCAACAGTGAGAAGCCAGCAACACAATTTAAAGTACCTTAGAGTTAGCAGGTAACTGACAATGTGCCTGGGCTGACAGTCCTGAGAAGATCTGTAGAGCACCTCATCGAACCTGAAAGAAGCATGACAGGGGCAGTTGGCAGAGGAAGCGTGTCCGCACCACACTCTGATATCAAAGCTCTTCCAGGAAAGGCGACTTGACGCCATCAAGGGTAAAAGGTAATACGAGGAAAACACCTGGTGTGCATTGGAAGGCAAAGGCACGGTTTTCCTGACAAATTCCTTGATGTCAAGGACTTCTGAAATCATCCTAGTCATGGTTGTTAAATTGCATGTAAAAGGCTTCTAGCCAAGTTCACCACCCCCCATCCATAAATTAGCAAACTACCCACAATGTCCAACCAGGTTTGTGCATTTTTGCTCACAAATTGGCTATGTATGGGGAAACTAACTCATTCTAGCCCCAGAAAAATACCATGGACCATTATGTGGTGATCAGGGAAAATTGCCCTGATCCTTACCACCCATATCCCTGCCAAAGACTCATCTCTGCACATCTGGCTTTACCACCTGTGCTTGTCGGAGCTGAGAGGTGCGAGCTTTTGTCCAGTATGGTAATGTCTTGAGACTTAACCTGAGATCATAAAGCAGGTGAAGCCTCTTTCTCCCTTATCACAGAGGGAGAGAAATGATTTTCATCCAAAGGAGCCTTAAGCTGCTTGACCCAGCTGCCCCATCTCATGGCAGGGCCAGAGGATGCTCAGCATTTGTGCTAACTCAGCTTGGTAACACTTTTTAAGACCTAAGGGTTGACCTAGAACAGGGGCTTAGTCCATGCCCCATTCTACCTTCACAGAGGAAACATCACTTCTGGGTGATACCTTTAGGAAAACTCTGTCCAAAGGCAGGAGCCATCTATTGGCCTATCGGTGGTCGTGTGCTCAGTGACCCTACAGAACAGAATAGAATTGTCCACAAGGCTTCCTAAGGTGAAATAGTTATGGAAGCAGATTGCCAGGATTTGCTTCAATCAGTGACCTTCCGTTCGTAGTCCAGCACTAAGCGCCACTGTGCACCGGATCGCTTTCTGTTCAGCAAAAATGCCCACAGCCATTTGACTAAGCAGAAGCATCCTTAGAAACAGTAGGAAAACTTCATACCTGAGAAGATGTTGGAGAATGGATACAGATTGGGACTCTGGTAAACAAGCAATGTTGACGTCATTCAGATAGCCACAGCCAAATGTCTCTTCCAAACTGTCCGCCACAGTTTAGAGTAAAGCAGAAAACACGCAAAGGGTTAAACCAGTCATCTCGGACACACAGATGCAAGTAATTGTCATCACTTATTGGTGACATCTTGCTCTCTACGAAAGCATTCGACTTCGAAGCTGACATTGTTTGATGGGAAGCTTCAAGTTTCCCTAAGTCCATTCTCTCATCTGTAAAACAGACCTGACAGCTCGTTCCTGTCAGGGTTATTCTGAATTAAATAAGCTAACATCCATACAAGGTTGTCTTCCCTAGGTGCTCAATAAAGAACAATCAACAACAACAACACCAAGGAGGTCCCCAGTTTTAAATATGCGATGCTGGAGAAGCACAGAAACTAGAACTCTTGATCTTGGAATTTCAACAGCCAGGACCACCCACCCCCACCCCACCCCGAGGGAGGCCGAGCGGAGGCCTGGAAGCTCCCCGCAGCCTCTTCACACCTGTGCAGACGGGCGTGTGTGTACTGGAGGAAGACTCCTGTGTCCCCTCGACTCTGGAAAACACGGTCCCAGTTGAACTGATAGTCGGATAAGAGCAAGCCTTTGAAGTCCTGAAATGACCAGGAGAAAATGGTCAGCTCGAGGCTTCGTCCTAGTGCCAAACCAAAGGGGCTCAGGAGTCTGAACAGACCTGAACGATGAGTGCTGCCAGTCCCACCCTCTCTGCAGTCTCTGCCGGGTTCGCCAGTCCTTTCGTTGCTGAAAGAGACACAGGTGGCTAGCTTTACCAGAATCATGACGGAACGGGACATCAAATTTGCCTAAAAATACATGCTGACATACTTAGGCCATGTATTTCCTAAATTTAGACGAATTTACCTTGGATAATACAATTTCCCCTTTAGGGGAGACACTGGGAGGAGGGCAAGCGTGAAAGGAAGCCGAGGGAAATATGTTTTCTGCACTATCCGACAGCACCTGTGATCTACAAGCAGATGCGTGGTGTGTAGATACTCAGGCTGAAAAGGTATGGGAGGGAGAGAGGAAGTATAATCCCTCTTCCCAAAATAAGTCCATGGGATATGTTCAAAGGGAGGAATACAAAGCCCCCAGGCCAAAATCATTGCCATCTAATAGATTCTGACCCGAGGCAAGCAGGAATACCCCAAACCTAATGCCAGAGTTGATTCTAACTCGTAGTAACCTATCTAGGTTTTCTGAGGCTATTTTATAGGAGCAGATAGCTTCATCCCTATGGAGAGGCTAGTGGGTTTGAACTGCCAGTCTTTTGATTAGCAGCCCAATCACCATGACCATGGCTCCTTTTTTAATACAACAAAACTCACTACCATTGAGTCAATTCTGATCACAGTGACTCTAGGACAGGCAGAACCACCCTGTGGGTTTCTGTGATGGTAGCTCTTGGGGGACTAGAAGCCCTGATCTTCTGGAGTGGGCGATTTCTAACTGGCTGACCTGTGGTTAGCAGCCCAGCGTTTCACTAGCGACACTACCAGGATTCCTCATGGCTCCTTATAGGCTCTGATAGTTCAGTGTCTTTTTCCTGTCTTGTGGGACACTCTGGATATAGCTGATCCTTATTTTTCTAAGTCATAAAGACCTGTGACTTGTATCCAATTATATATAAATATAGATATGAACTCTGCACGACCACTTGGACAATGGAATGCTGCTGCTGAGGATGTTAATACAAGCAGGGCCAGGGTGACAGCAATTCAGATTATGGGAATAAATGAGCCCTAAGCAGCAAGTCTAAACATTCTGGTACTGAGAATGAGCGAAAGCCACTTTCAACAAGATCAGTGAAAGTTCAATGGAGGGATCAGAACTCATTGCCATTGAGTCAGTTCTGACTTTGTGAACCTATAGTGCAGGGTAGAACTGTCACTGTGGATTTCTGAGACTGTTTAACTCTTTACAGGAGTAGAAAGCCTCATCTTTCTCCTGTGGAACGACTGGTGGTTTCAAACTGCTGACCTTGAGGTTAGCAGCCCCACTCGTAACCACTATGCCACCAGGGATCCCTACTGGAGGGATAGTTAATAATAATAATAATAATAATAATATAGGTATATATCTAATGATTCACATTACATAAAAGTCCACCAAAACATAAAAGCTGTATATAAGGCTTGATGACAAGAAAGCGCGAATTCACTCTTAATGGCAGCCATGTTCTGAAGCATCCGTAATCGAATCTCATTTAGCACGTCTTCCAGAAAAGTAACATCTCCTCTCCGAGTCTTCATTCCCTGCACTACTCCAAAGGGCACATGCTGGCACCTGAAATGGGAGTGGTTTGGTTAGCTGAAAACAAAGTAAGTACATAGCAAGACCTGTCCAGAGAGCAATTTGAACTTTCACGTTCAGAGGGGTTTATAAAAAGTAATACAACGAAATGCAATGGGATTTGCTGCATGTCGCAAAAGATCGTAAGTTCACCTTCATTTGATTAAAATGAGCACTGGCTAGTTGCCTTTATGGAAAACAAAAAGGAGACAGAGATGAAGGGTTTTGAAAATTAAGCCCCTGAGAGGTGCCTACTAAAAAACACATCATTTAAAAGATTTATAAGCTAGAAATGACTATAACCAGGACATAAATTAATGTAAAAAAAATTCAAGTCTCAAAATCTCCTTTTCCATACTAAGATCTTGAGATAAAGAACTGATGTTTACCATAAATTAAAAATCTTTAAAAACTGGGGCCCTCTGTGGGCTTGGCTGACCAAGCAAAGCACTAATCAACTTGAGCAGGCAGTTCAGAGGCGTGCAGGTATTACCTTTCTGCCCAATCATATCCCAGGAGCTTCAGCATCTGGAACACCTGCTGAAAATGCTTCTTTTGTCCTTTATCTGTCTTGGGAAGAAAATGAATTTTGCAAGTGGGACTGTGATAAATTAATCTACAAAACTAGGTTGGACGTGACTCAAAGGAACATATTTGAATTTTAACAGACTAAAGTCACTGTCGATATGGCTTATGTTTTCTAAAACATACTTACAACATCTCATTTTTAAAATAAACATGTCAAGCATGTTATGAGGAGAATGTCTACAGCAGCGGGTCTCAACCTCCCTAATGCTGTGACTGTTTAATACAGTTCCTCATGTGGTGGTGACCCCCCAAAACATAACATTATTTTTGTTGCTAATTCATAATTGTAATTTTGCTACTGTTGTGAATCAAGTGACCTCTGTGAAAGGGTCGTTGGACCCCCTAAGGGGTCGTGACGGACAGGTTGAGAACTGCTGGTCTGAAGTGAGTGCTGCACAAGAAGGCCAGAAGAAGGGGGACTTCGGGTGTTCTATTTTCATTCCTTTACTCAGCTGCTAGACCTTATCTTCATGGTGGCTGCAGCCAAGCTCTAAAAACTGCACGAGGGAAGGCTGTTTTCTGGGTGGAAGAGGAAGCCGCTCCAGGAGAGGAAGGACGGGAGAAGAGACAGAGGAGGCTCAGCACTAGAGGGAGGGACCACTGCTGCCCGCCCCCCCCCCCCCAAGCCGGCCCTCAAGGGCATTCGTGGTGCTGAGTGAGAAAAGCCTATTTCAAGAGGTGACATCCCTGTTATGCAACATTCTCACAGTGACAAAAGTGACACACCTAAAAGTTTGCCAAGTAATTAATACTGTACCAATGTAGATTTCTGATGCTGACAATATACCAGCTTGATTAAGGGATCCAGAAACTATTAGTTTGACATTCTTGTGAGTCTAAAACTACTTCGAAATGAAAACAAACAAAAACGATCACAAAAAACTCTACTACAATGACCTGCGTTATCCCTTTCATACATCCATTCTGTCTCAGATCATTTTTTTACAACAAAGCAATGTGAATTTTTTCATTTTTTTAAAGTTGAAAAATAATTTAGAAGTTGCCATCTTAACACTGGAATTTCCCTGCAATTTGACACAAGAGTAGAGAGCGAGTTTCTCCAGAGTTTTCAGCAGAGCACCCATCTCCTAGCTTTGCCGTTTTCATGCGGTAAGGACTTTCACATTTTGATCTTTATTTTAACTACTTACCACATAAATCATGGTATCAAAATTATACTTGTCCATTCGATCTATCGCAGCTGCGAGATCTCTGCAAGAAGGGCAAGACGGCAGGAGTTAGTTACCGCGCAGGTTTGGGCAAGTTTGAGGCTTTTCTGATTAGGGCTCTTCTGATCCCGCAGCTTTGGACATCCCTCTCACACTTCTATGCCCAGGGGACGCTACTGGGATCCCAAGTCACTATCACAAAAACTGGCCAAAAGTAATGATAATAAAACAAAGATAAAAGCTCTGGGAAAGACAGTAATAGTAACTAAACTAGCTCTGAGGAAAGGGTCTTGTTTAATGATTACAGGCGTACCTCGTTTTACTGTGTGCTGCAGATAGCGCATTTTTTAGAAATTAAAGGTGGCAGCCCTGCGTTGAGTTAAGTCCACTGGCACCACTTTTCCACACATGTGCTTACTTCATGTGTCTGTGTCACATCTTGGTGATTCTCACTATATTGCACACTTTTCCACAATGTTATTGCACACTTAATAGACTACAGTATAAAACGAACTTTTATATGTACTGGGAGACCAAAAAGTTCCCATGACTCATGTCATCACACTTTTCTTTACTGTGGTGGTCTGGAACCAAACCTGCCAAGGATCATATACTTGACACCTGGGAAGAAAGACCTCTGATCTGCTTCTCAGAGACTGGTCACTGAACACTGTGGGGGACAGGCCTATTTTGACTCACTTAGAATCGCATTACAAGTCAATGAGCTGGCCACGGCTTTCTCGGTTCACTCAGTGGGACCAGAGAGGGGAAGTGGTTGCCGTGGCCCCTGAACAAGAACCCAGGTCTCCAGCCTGGAGCTTGGTGCTCTGGTTAAAGTTCATTCGCTGTAATGACTCTTAATTTATATCCATGTACAGCAACGACTCGATAAGAAATTCATTACAATGACAGAAGCTACTAAAGTAAAAGCAAGCTGCAAAAGCAAGCATTTAAACAGCTGGCAAAACAACTTTTGACCCAAGAAAATCTTTAGAATGTATAGGTATTAAGGTAAAAACCTAGAAAAACCTAGACCTAGTGAAAGCTGCTAAGCACACAGATCAGGATAGTTACTGAGTTATTAGCCTCGAAATGCCTCTGCTTAAGCGATTCTTTCTTTCATCTGCCCAACAGTTAGCTGGCATACACGTGCACGCGCGCACACACAGCCTCTCTATATTATTTAGTATTTCAAAAAAGAGAAATAAGTCCTAAACATGTAAGTCTTTCTACTTTCCTGAGCCCAAAAGCATGAAGTTGACATCAGAAAGTGTCAAAAACATTTTCTAAACTCAAAATAAATCCACTGTCCTTGAGTCAGTGCTAAGCCATATATAGTTTAAAACTGGAGCAAATGACAGCAGTAAAATGGCAACAATAAAATATGGTTTTGACTATGTTACAAAAGTGGCTTGTGACTTAATATGGTCTGGAGGCCACCAGAAACTTTGTCAGCAAGTACTTGGGTGTGGCTGCGTTTGTTTTTTTATTGACCTATCTCTCCTTCCTATTAGCTTTGTCCTAGAAATAGGAGTCATTTATAAACCCAGTGCTTACCGAGAACAGACTTCTCTTTTCCACAAGACTCGCCATGGTGATGGATGCAAAGAGTAGGAGACATGCCCACTTCTCCCTTGGCCTGTTTACCCACAGTCCCAATGAGTTCTGCTATGCGCATGCACATGTACAATGGTCTGTGATTACATGAGGAGACTACAGAGCCAGCATGGCCACCTCTTCATATACATCATCGGTATCTCCTGCCAATGTGTAATTGTAAAATACTTGTGGTTGGATATGAAGTTACATCACTTTTATAGTGTGTAGAATGTCATATTCAACTGAGGTCATCCTATGCTGTTTAACTGGGAAGTTTTGGGGGTCACATTTCTGCTGATATTAAACCTTTGCAGGAACTATAGCTAACAATAAACAAACCCAATATTCTTTTAATGGTGAGCGCAAGAGGTTTGAAAAGCTGCAACTAGACCTTGGCAACAGTTTTGAGGACAAAATACTGGCTTAAAATTAATCTTAGAACAGCATGAAGCCACAAAACCATTTCCTCTCAGAGAAGACACAAACCTGGTGGCGTAAAGAGAAGTCCCATCACTTCGCATTACGGTGCAGACGGACGAGGGGTCCCCCTTCCCAGAGAGATCCACTACAGCTGTTCCTTTTCTACAAACGCAAGAAGAGTCACTCTGAAGCAACAGAAAAAACTTTGGAAAGGATAGTACCACATAGCAAACCATAAAAGCGACTTTTATTCCCCAAGTGGCAATGATAATCAACACTAAAGAAAAATAACAAAGGCTATGACTATGGATTTATTATCATATAATGTAATATTTGGTTATCGTAGCATCTACTTAATCTATAGTTCTGGCTAAGTCCTTAGATAAAAACTTTAATAGTCCCAGCTGTAGACTGAGATTACAACTTCAGGTAAGGTAAAAAGAAAGATAATCATTAAACGTCACAGAATCTTCTAATTGAAGGTACGAGAACATTTATAGTTAAGCTTTAACATGCCAGGAAGTATCCTTGAGATATAAACCCATGGACTTTTGTTCCCATCCCTTCTTCCTCATTTCCTCATTTTACAGTTCTCAAAAGCCTGGTATTCGATCTACATTCATAAGCTGCTTTCAATTATTTTGGAAAAGGATGAGATGCTTTAAAAAGGCCAGGTGGAGTCAGCTGATGTGAGTTCCCGTTGCACTTGCCAGGCTGCAGGACCTCAGGCAGATCACTTCCATTCTCTGGGCTTCGGTTCCTTCTACATGTACAGAACAGACAGCACCCATTCTCTCAGACTGCTGCATTTTGCCATGGCAGCAAAAGAGACATGTGCAAAAGTACCGTGAACAGCAAGAGTCAGTCTGAAAAGCGAGGTATGGCTTACTGAAGGAGGACGTTAATACCACTTCAAAGAACAAAAAACTTTACTAAAGAATATTAACTTGACCATACACAGTTTTCTGTAGAAGTCCTTTACTGCCCAGCAATTTTAAGACTTCTTGAGATTTTTCTCGATAAAACGATTCTCCTGAGTATTCATCAAATTGTACTCCAAGACGCTAAAGAGGTTCAGAAACAGAGGGGAAAAAAAATTGTTAGTTGAATCTATCATCTTGTTCTGAAATCAAGAGTAGAATGTCACACAGATAGAGAAAACAAACACGAGTAAGTTAGTCCTCTGTTCAAATCTTCTCATGGCTCCCACTGCCCTGGTCAGGCCGTCATGACAATGCCTTGTTGTCTACTCCGTACTGTGCTCGTCGCTCACACAGGAGGCTGGTAAACAAGCAACCTCACTAAAACGGTAGTTCCTACACTGCTCACGGAGCCGTAGCAGCTTCCTGAGCTCTGTGCTGGACTGCAGTTCAAAACCACCACCTTCTCTGCAGGAGGAAATTGAGGCTTTCTGTTCCTGTACAGCTAGTCTCAGAAGCCCCCAGGGGCACTTCTACCTCGTCCTGTAGCAGCGGTTCTCAACCTTCCTCGTGCTGCTACCCTTTAATACAGTTCCTCATGTTGTGGAGACCCCCCAACCATAAAATGATTTTTGTTACTACTTCATAACTGTCATTTTGCTACTGTTATGCATCAGGTGACCCCTGTGAAAGGGTTGTTCAATCCCCAAAAGGGTCACGACCCACAGGTTGAGAACCGCTGACTTACAGGGTCACTATGAATTAGAATCAAGTTGGTGGCAGTTGGCGCGGACACTACTCATACAGTCACTGACTGCATGTGACGAATGGCCACCATACGGACAGCTGAGCCCGTGGCCAGCAAAACCGCAGGTCCCGGAATAACCCTGGACGATGTCCCACACCTGCCCCGCCACCTCTGTGAGCTCCTATTCTTCTTCGGCTGGCTTATTCTGTTTCAGTCACAAGGGCTCCGTCACTGAAAGTCGGTGCCTCCCCTCGGTCTTTCTACCAGAAACAGCCTCTCTTCCCTCCCGAGTCGTCTTCCTCCAGGGCAGGCTCACATCTCACAGACTACATACAAACAGGCTTCTCATTTACATCAATGTGTTCTCGATATTCTTGCTAGAAAGTAAGGGCCACAAGAGCAAGGACTGTGACCACCCACCCCAATGTGTACATAATGAATGAATTTCCCTCCATCACATACAGGTCCAAGGAAACAA
>NW_022107431.1:88409135-88412075 GCF_000313985.2 Echinops telfairi | reverse complement strand
GACAGAAAAGCGGAGGCAAGAGTTTACCAGTACCTTGTAAATCCGAATGTACTCCTCGATGCTCAAGTCTCGGAATTTCCGCCACAGAGCGAGTGCCTGCACATCTCCCAGCTCCAATCGCTGGAAGAATTCATGTGCTGATTTTGCTACAGTTTCATCATCTGCTGCTTCTTTATTAACTTGCACATAAACCTGAAAGTACAGGAATCCATCAAATGATGCACAATAGTCACTGTGATCTTTCAACGATAAAAAGATGGAAACAAAGCACAACTGATAATTCTCCTCTAAACGGCCTCGCCAGAGCGGAATGTTTCCTTTTGCTAAGGACCTTTGCCCAGAGCTCCACGTATCATGGTTCCAAGTGCATTAGATGAATCAATGGATGACCAAGGACACTACACTGAAGCATGGTTATTTTACCTTGTTAAAGATTCACTTATCTCTCTGGAGGAAATTGCTGGGTTTCAGCAAGGTTAGTGAAAATAAAGTGTAATCCCCGCCCAGCCCCAATCTACACTCATAGAACCCCAGGTTAAGAATGCCTTCTCTAACCTAAGCTGGCCTTTCTTCTTTTTCAAAATGCTAAATTTTCAGTCCTGCAACTACTCTAAGGCAAGGAGGAAGAACTCGGATGGCTCAATCGGGAAAAGGTCATCCGATGATTTAGCAATTATTGCAAGAGAAGACTTTAAAACCTCTTCTCTAAATCTGTGAAAGAGCAGGCAGCTCGGTGGCCTTGGTGTAAAGGAAGACGGCCTTTTGGATAATTACTTTACTGCATCCCTACCTGGGCTTCTGAGAACGGGGCGGAGCACCATCTGTCTTGGCTGGCTTAGTTCTGCACTCATCCAATGGCAGGCATAAGTCAGAGAGCTTTTTAAAGGCTCTTCTAGTTCTAGAATTCTGTGTTCATAATGCAGTCATTAATCATTTTCTAATTTCCAGTGGTGTTCATGAATGATATTAAAATATCAATATTATAGATTAAACTGCACTGAAGTAATGTATATGGACTGTAAAGATTTTACTCACAACTTATAACTCATTTCCAGGTTGAAACATAGGGGTAAATTATACCTATATTTTTCTTACAAGGCAATTAGAGTAACAAAACCCCCAAATTTGCAAATACATTACCAAAACAACACAAGACCACTCTTACAGTAAGATCATTAATGTAACCTGGCAGCAATTAAAGGTGCAACTATTTGTTTTTTCCCATCCAGAGAAAGGAAAATGATGAAAATTGAGGGACACATGAAACATTTGGTCCAGTGGACTAAGGGACCGCATAGACATCAGTCTCTGTACCCCTGTGACCAGAACTAGATGGTACTTGGCTGCCGCTATCAACTGCTCTGAAAAGCATCACATGGGAAGGTCCTCAACAGAGCGTGAGAGAATGTGAGCAGAACTCAAATCCCTAAGAGACCAGGCTTTCTGACTGGTGGAAGAAACACTACGACCATGGCCCTTAGTTACCATTTAGGTGTAGAACTCAGGCTACCCTCATTTTAGAATAATCAATCATTTAAGATCAATAGGCCAGTATTGTGATAAGAGTTGTACAAGGCCACAATAAAATGATGAAAAACAAAAAAGGCCAGTATTTACCCAAAGATAAAGTATAGAACAGTGATTCTCAACCTTCCTACTGCCACATCCCTTTAATACAGTTCCTCATGTGGTGACCCCCATCCATAAAATTATTTTCGTTGCTACTTCATAACTGTAATGTTGCTACTGTTATGAATCGGGTGACCCCTGTGAAAGGGTCATTCAACCCCCAAAGGGGTCTGGACCCACAGGTTGAGAACCGCTGGTACAGAGGGCTAGGAAAGGAGGAGGAGGAGGACTAGAAACAACAAAGAGGGAGGAGTGCGAAGTCATGGTACACTGAGGGGATTGCAATGGAGCAGTTGGAATAAAATATATATGGATTGTTAAGGTAAAGCTAATATAAAACTATTGATAAAAAACCTTCACCTAATTCATGATATTTTGTTTTGTTTTTTTAAAGATACCATGGCAGCAGCAATTCCATAGAAATGTTTATTTTTGTTGTTAAAGAATAACTGGGAGAAGAATGTTTTGCTTTATACTCACTAGACATTAAGAATAAGAGGGACAGGGCATTTATCATCCATCTCAAAGCCAAAATGATTCACATTTCATAGATGACTATATTAATGCTGGTAAACATATCACCAGAAGGGTACCCTGTGAGTAAACACTGGTAAGTAAAGGTTAAAAAACTTGCCAATATGTTACACTATATTATATATCATGTACAAAACAGTAATAACATGTCTTGAGATTATACACAGGCAGTCCCAGAATAGGAATGTGCAACTTCTGGGTAATTATTGCTGCTGTTGTTACATGTCATCCAATCAGCTCAGACTCATAGTGCCCCATACACAACAGAACAAGCATAGGCTGGCTCTGCGCCATCCTCCCGACTGCTACCATGACTGACTCTGTTTCAGCAACAGTGTCAATATACTTCCTTGAGGCTCCTCCTCTTTTTCCCTGACGCGCTAACTATACCAAGAATAATGTTCTTCTTCAGGGACTCACTCACTGCCGTCGAGTCAATTCTGACACGAGTAACACTACAGGCAAGAGCATAATTGCTCCTGTGAGTTTCCGAGGCTGTTAACTATTTATGGGAGTAGAAAGTCTCATCTTTCTCCTGCAGAATAGACGGTGGTGGAGAGGAAATGTTTTGAGAATGATGAGGGCGATAATGTACAGATGCGCTTTACACAATTGATGTATGTATGGATTGTGATAAGAGTTGTATGAGCCCCTAATAAAATGATTTAAAAAAAAAAAAGAATAGACGGTGGTTTCAAACTGCTGACTTGTAGGTAGCAGCCAACCCACGGAGTAACCACCAGTGCTCCCTTCTCCTGGGACTGGTCCCTCCTAATA
>NW_022107431.1:88406370-88407293 GCF_000313985.2 Echinops telfairi | reverse complement strand
TATTTTGATTTCTCAACTGCTGCTTAAATGAGCATTGATTGTGGATCCAAGTAAAATGAAATCTTTGGTAACTTCAATCTTTTCTCTGTTGATCATGATGTTGCTTAAGAGTTATAAAGATTTGGGTTTGGTTTTCATCAGCAACTGCTTCCAACCATCTCCACTGCCAGCGGGCAGGAAGTGTCACGGGCATACTGCAGCCCGTCAGCGAGTCTTCCTTCAACCTAGACGCTGTATTCGCCTTCAGAGTCCAGGTCAGCAGCCAGACTGAATGAGGAGGAGGGCACAACCCTGCCACACAGCTTTCTTCGTGTTAAACCCTGCAGTTTTCTTTGTTCTGTTTGACCGGCTAGCTCACGATCTATGTACCTGTGCTGCAGATCTGGAATTCCCATGCTTTGCAATGTTGCCATAATTTGTTATTTGCATATGGATTTGTTATGATCCATACAGTTGAATGATTTTGCATAGCAAAGACAACACATGCAGACATCTTTCTGGTATTCTTTGCGTTCAACCAAGATTGTCTATCATTAGCAATGATTGACCTTCTCTTTGTCCTTTTCTGAATCCAGCATGAAGGTCTGGCTGTTCCTTG
This sequence comes from Echinops telfairi, assembly GCF_000313985.2. Taxonomy (NCBI): domain Eukaryota; kingdom Metazoa; phylum Chordata; class Mammalia; order Afrosoricida; family Tenrecidae; genus Echinops; species Echinops telfairi. Next base: position 88,406,695 of record NW_022107431.1, on the reverse strand, counting down.
TGGATGTCCTGCTCCAATCTTGGAATTATCTTCAGCAAACCTTAGCTGGTCTTTAACGTTACATACATTTGTCCTTACATAGAATTGAATGAACCAACTCCTATCTGCAACAGGGTCTTTTTCGCAAACATGTTCACTTGCTGCACATGCACCTTTAAAATCATTAACTTGCACTAAAACCCAAGAAGTAAATCCACTGCCATTGAGTCTAGTGGAGCACTGGAACAAGGAATGGTCTTGGGGACCTCTACAGCACACCATTAAGAAAGTCACTTCCTGGACAACAGAACAGTGGGTGAAGCGAGACATCGGGCAGTGTAAGATA
>NW_022107431.1:88394518-88396852 GCF_000313985.2 Echinops telfairi | reverse complement strand
GCAACGTTCCTGCTCAGAGCAGCTCACCCACAGAAAGGACTGGAGGGCCAACCCCAGCTCCAGACACGACATCCCTTCCTTAGATGACAGCACGACAGAGGACAGCACTGAAGACACAGTTCAGCAAGTGCAGTCAGTATAACTTACCCACATGCCGACAAACCAAGGTGGGATGGAATGCAACAGATCAGGAATGGAAGCAAAGCCTCAAAGTCCCTGAGAAATCCCCATTTGTAGACTTCTGACTTGGGGGGCAGCACTTGGCACCTCATTCGAAGTGGTTGGGAAATAATCACTAGAGGGCCGCACTGATAGTCTATAGGTGTAACAAGGTGGGGCACTGCTCCATTCCTGACTGCAGGAAGAGCAATGGGGTCTGGTGGAAGACATGTTCTTTGGTCCTGTCTGAGGACTAAAAGGGTGCAAGTACTGTTAGGTAAGCGGCTCCTGGGGTATGGATCCCTGAAAGAAAAGGGAAATGGGCTGATTGATGGATTATACAGGTCCTGTTATACTCCTCTGGATCAGGACAACAGTTAGACTTGGAACTATTTATACTCTCTTTTTTTTTAACCTTTTGATGTCTATCTATATAGGATAGGCAGGCCTCTACTCAAATCTCACCTTAGTATAAGAACTGTGGAAATGTATTATACATACCTTCCCAACACGATCACAGAAGACAAAATGGGTTCATAAGCAAATGTGAAGAAAGCTGATGGTGCCTGGCTATTAAAAGATACAGCATCTGGGGTCTTAAAGGTTTGAAGTTAAACACGTCGCCACGTAGCAGGGAAGCAACAAAGCCCACATGGAAGCACACCTGCTTGTGTGATCATGAGGTGTCAGTGGAAATAGGTATCAGAAATTCAAAAACAAACAATCAAGTTGACGTGAAGGACAGTAGACCCCAAATCCACCTGCAAGATAATTGGACTGTCCTTCACAGAAGGGCTGCACAGAAAGGATGATATATCCAGGGTGCAGTATAGCACTGATGAAACACATAACTCTCCTCTAGTTCTTTAATTTTTCCTCCCCTTTCTATTATGGTCTTAGCTTTACCTCATTAATCTTGTTAGACCTGAGTATGTTCATTTGTATAATTAAGATTTAGTGCATGAAATCCAAGATAGATAAACCCTTCAGAAACAGTAATAAGTAATGATTCTCTGAGGGTATAGGAGGGGGTGGGGGAGAGAACTGATTGCAATAATGACTGCATAACCCTACTCAAGGGGAATGAATAACAGCATCATAGGTGAATGGATACATTAGATGGTATAAGACATGGCCAGGAAAAATAATAATAATAAAGGTTCCTGGGGGGGGTTAAGGTAGGGGAGGGAGGGGAAAAAGGGGAGCTGATCTCAAAGAGATTAAGAAGAAAATGTTTTGAAACTCATGGTGGCAGAAATTGTACAAATATGTTTGATCTAATTGAATTAGGGACTGTTATATCTTTAAGAGCTTCCAATAAAATGATAAAAAAAAAGGGATGAAGTGGATTCCCCCTTTTTTTAAATTAAAAGATCATTTTTACCACAATCCATACATCAATTGTATCACGCATATTTGTACATATGGTGCCATCCTTATTTTCTAGACATTTACTTTCTATTGAGCCCTTGGTATCAGCTCCTCTTTTTTCCCTACCATCCCCCCTCATCCTTGTGATCCCTTCATAAATTATAAATTATTATTATTTTCATATCTTAACACCAACTGCTGTCTCCCTTCCTCCATGGTTTCTGATGTTCATTCCCGCGGGTGGGGGTGAGGGTGGTTATGTGTCTATAATTGCAATGGATTTTCTCTTCCTCCCCTCGTCTCCCCATCTTTCCCTGTCCTCCTAGGATTGCTACTCCCATTTCTGTTCCTGGATTCCGTGTATCCTGAGCTCTTACCTCTTATCCGTACCTGTGCACATGCTCTGGTCTAGCCTGCAGTGAAAGGCAGGACTGGGGTCATGACAGTGGGGGGTGAGGAAGCCTCAAGGAACCAGAGGAATATTGTGTGTTTCTTCAGTGCTATACTGTACCCTGGTTGGCTCATCTCTTCCTTGTACCCTTCTGTGAGGGGATGTCCCATTGTCTACAGATGAGTTTTGGGTCTCTGCTCTGACACCTCTCATTCTCAACAACATGGTTTGTTTTTGTTTGTTTGCATCTTCTGATGCCTGCTACCTAGTCCCATTATAATATCTGTAAGAGCTCCCAATAAAATGATTTTTAAATAATGGGGGGATAAAGTTGGATTTTCTCCTTCTTAAAACTGTTTCTAGAGCTACTAAAATACTTGCATTTACAAAGTAGTTGATAAAAATATTCCTCT
>NW_022107431.1:88369333-88394073 GCF_000313985.2 Echinops telfairi | reverse complement strand
ATTTAATTTTTATATGATTGTCTGGGAAAGAACATTTAAGAAATCCATAGCTTCAATTTAAATAAACATATTCTTTAAGGCCTTAATTAGAAAGGTCGTAGAGAATTGCTGGCTAAGCCAGACTCCTTTTGTTCAATAAAAGTGAAAAAAAAATCCAAACAAGTTAATATAATTACAAAATGTAAGGTATCAATATAGGTTGTCTCCGATTTACCACAGGATTCCATTCCGAAGACTATCATAAGTTGCTTCTGAAATAGGTTGAATACTTCATTTTCTTTTTCTTTAGTTCTCATTATTATTGCCTTTTATTATTATTCTTTTATAAAACCATAGCGATTGAACATCTGTGATGTAACATCTGAAAATGGTAACATCAGAAAATTATGTGCTGCAACACTGTAAATACATTCCAACTCAAAACACCCGTAGGACAAGGTAGAACAAACAGCTCCTTAGGGGTCCCACAGTTGCAAATCTTTATGGGAGCAGACAGCCCCAACTTTTTCAAACAGAGCAGCTTTTGTGTTTTAATCACCAACTTTGCAGTTAGCAGATCAATGCTTATCCTACATCAACACTAGGGATACTTGCAACGTGATAGATAGGATTTATTACTAGCAATAAGACAGATAACATGAAATACAGCCATGTATGATTGCAGCTCTTCATAATTTAAAACCATCCTAACTTGGAACTACCTGTACTTGCAGCAATAAACAACAAAGGAAAAACTTACTAAAGGTAGAATAAAAATTCTCTCACAAGGAATAGATATTTCCATGTTTGAAAGCCATAGTGAAAGTAAAGCTATAACTCATTGACTTAGATCTTGCCCTACTTTCCCACATTACTTTTTGTTACTGACATAAAGAAGATTTTGGTCTAAAGTGTTATATAATCCTAGTAATACACTAGATCCTGACTTTCTATATCTTTTATTACATGCCATTTACTGTAATTATCTCAGATCCTTTAAAAAAGAGCAAGGGTAGAAATAGCAATATTGTGGGGTCATTTGAACTTAAGAAAATACATTATTTGTGTTAACAGATCATGTTACTTTTGTAAGTGACAGTAGAAGGCAAACGCATACTTTTGTTAGCCTGGCATTTGTCTCATGAGAAGCTACCTTTATTATTTTAGAGAAGTTTGTGTATCAAATCTATGTTAATAAGCAACATGCAATGATAAGTTTTGGACCTTTTATAGCATTAAAAAAGAAAAAAGGTCAAGCTAGATATTCTCAAAGATACTGTTAGATATTATAATTGTTCACATCTAGTAGGAGCTCTGACACATTACTTATAAAGTTATTATTAAAAGTACTATTAACACATAAACAATGATTTAGATTTAATACTTTAAATCTCATGTTTTAGTAGTTTGTGAAGACAATTAAAAGGCGACTGGAAAGAAATCAACAGGAAATTGCCAGATGTTCCGGCGGGTTCAGCCGATGATCTGAAGTGAGGGACGTCCAGCTGATACCAGAAGAATGCTGACTGAGAGCAGAAAACATCCGAAAGATGTTTGCCTGCCTTATTGATGAAAGCAGCTGACTATGTGGAGCATAACAAATTACAGATCACATTGAGAAGACTGGGAATTTCAGACCACTTCAATGCACTCATGTGGAACCTGGCTGTGGATCAATAAGCAGTTGTTAAACATGACAAGGAAATACTGTATGATTCAAAACTGGAAAAGGTGGGTACCAGGGTTGAATCCTTTCACCATGCTTATTCCATCTGTTTGCTGAACGAATAATCCAGAAGCTGGCCTCCACAAATAAGAATGTAGCACCGGGATTGGAAGAAGACTTGTAACAATCTGTGATGTGCAGATGTCACAACCTTGCCGAAATGAAGGCAATTTGAAGACTGAATTATACCCGCGTGTGAAGAAAACAAAAATCCTCACCACAACTGGACTGATGAAGAATATCATGAAAAGACAAAGTGGAAGTTGCCCACTATTTCATTCTACTGGACAGCTAAGAAACAAATAGAACACATTGCATGCAGCAGATCTACTATCAGAGAGCTCTTCAGAGTTCGAGAAAGCAAAGAGAGCACTTGATGAGGAAGGCAGTGCCGAGCTGAGCCCGTCGTTTTACTTGCCTCACGTGCATAAGAAAAGTGGACGACGAAAGTGTTCGTAGGGGCCGTGCAGTGCCGTGCACAGAACACTCTGGGTTCAGACTTCTGGTAATGGAATCCCAGGCTGGCCTTTCAGTTCTTCATCAGGAAACTGAGTCAACAGAGTAAGTCAGTTTCTGATAAATGATAATTATTGTACCCTGCAATAGTTAACTTTCTCCTTCAGCTATACAACAGGTTTGTATTCCACAACTTAAAATGGAGAAAGGAGCAAAAGTGGAGCATGGAATTAACCTCACTGTTACAACAGCCATAGGCTAGGGGATAAACCACCAGGCAGACGTGGCCCTAGCCCTCAAAAGCAGCGGCAACTAACAGCATTGCAGTAAGAAAAGCACGGGGGGTTGAATCGAACCCAAGAAACAAATTTTCACAAATCAGAAACAGAAATGCAAATTGCCCTAAAGTTTTTGCTTCCATCAGCCAGTGCCAAATTATTGACCAATACCACCACACCAAGGTTAGAGCCACCTATTTAGTTACTGGGCATCATTCTTACACATCATTCTTACACAGCTGATGGGCATCATTCTTATACAGCAGAGAAAACACTTCTCTCCACCATTAAATAAGCCATCGTTGCTTGCAAGATGTTCAGATTTTCTTTTAGGAACAGAATAATGCTATTCACTGACATTTGTGTAAAGCTCAAAAGAAAATGTAGAGGGCCCATGTGCTCATTTATGCCAATAGTCATTTTTGAAAGTAATCTACAGTCACTACGGTAATTTTAACTGAAAAGTGGGTCTGTAGAAATTAGCACAAATAATAACCTGGAGGCTACTGTTTTAAGCTCTACATGTTCTGTGTCCGGCAGAGGAGGGAAGGACACAGCAGGGAGAGCTCTGATGGGTGTTTGGCATTTGTTACAATGAGCAAGGTGGGTATAGTGGACTTGCCTTCTTTTGTCCATAAATACTGCCCTCTGTGAAGCTGCTGGACAAAGAACACTAAGAAAAGCCACAGCATTATTCTTGGCAGTTCTGGTTACTCACAGGCAAAGTGCCCCCTGCCACCTGTTTCCTCCCTTACTCTACCACCAATTAACAACCTCTAACGCAAATGTGTGAGCACCTCTCTCTTATGAGTCTGGAAAGGCAGAAAAGGTTCTAAGATACAGAAGAAAAATATATGCATAGATTTCTATGAAACTTTAGAACTGAGTTTACTAAAATATTTAAAACATTTCAAGTAAAAAATGTTGGTATTTGTGACCAAAAAAGGGGGTGGGAGAAACAAGAGAGTAATCATTCTCTAATGTACATCTGTACTCTAAATGGTTAAACATGTTCTCTCAATGACCTAAGATCTCCACTGCCGGCATCTGTACTTTGCATGCCAGGGGCTGTCTGTGGGTCTGGAGCTGATGAAAGGTTCACTCACCTTGTGGCTAAAATATAAATAAATAAATAAATAGACTCATCGTTACTCAAGGTTTTAAGACATAATACAGTCAAAATTCCAGGAACTAATGAGGTATGCCTTATTTATAGGCAACCATAAAGAGTTATTAATGTTTAAACTCTTGCCTATCAATCAAAACCCTTAATGGGAAAGAAAATCTTTTGGCTATCCTAATAAATTAAAATGCAGGCAGGTAGCGTATAGGCATGGGCTCTGGAGGAAATGAGCAAACCTTGTATTCTTGTTAAGTTGAACGATACAGCCAGCAGCAGGAGAAAAACCCTCGTAGCAAATAAAAAGGGAAATGATGCAGCACCCTGCGGCTTTGGGTGGAGAAAGCAAAGCATTTTGGCTGCCCTTGTCCCAGTCCACAGGTGCAGCACCTGTGGGCTGATCCCGGCTACCTCACCCACCTGTTCCCCGTGGGAGGCTCAGCAGTAGCCAAGGTCGCAACTGGGAGAAGGAAAAGGAAACACATCTCTGGAGATTACTTGCACAGAAAATAATCTGATTCATAAACTCCAGCAAAGTAAAGAGGAGAGAGAAGCTAAGCACCTAAGGATAAATGACATAAAAGAGAAAGGAGTTCAAATTGGCCAAGAAAAGAGCAGAGAGATAAACAAAAATTCAGAAAACAGCGCAGGTGCCACTGGTCAGGACAACACAGTAACAACAACAAATACACAGGCTCATGTTTCCCAACTCTGACTGAGTTATAGTTGTTACCATGAAGAAAGTTAAGAGTACATAGCAAATGACAAATTACTAAGACGTTTCCCTCTGTACAGAATCTATTACTCTAGGTGTGATTCTAAGAAGATTCTATACCTGCACATCACTAAAATAGTAAAAGAACAAACATTTTAATTTCAAAATGAAAACTCCCAAGTGAAAGAAAAACAACATCTTCAATTAAATTTGGGTTCTTTGTTTCATAAAGCATTTCTTTTAAAAATCACTGGGATTAAAATGTGATCATTTTTAATAATTGCAGTGTTACTGCGCCACACAGTATTTTTTGTCAACTTACTTCAAAAAGATGCTGTAAAGGATTGGACTGAAGTTTTTCTTCGTAACCAAACAGTTGGAAGCCAGTTCCAAGAAGACCTACCACGATAATTAGCAATTGAAAAGATTATAAAATGAAACAGTGGAGAATAGTCATGACAGGGAATAGGTATACATCAGATTAACCTCCCATAAGTATGTGCTCTGAGAATCATCCCCAAATGCAATCTATTACTTCCTGCTACCCTCTAAAACAGACATAACTCAAGCCCAACATATGGAATACCACTGATATTAATTTCACAGAAGCCAGCTGACTATTTACTCATCAAAGACAGGGTTGAGGTCTACGTTACCTCGGTACCAAAAGGGTACCAAGAGCTCCCTCAACAACAGAAAGACCATTTATGAATTGCTACTCTGTGTAAGGACAGCATGCAAGGTACTCAAAATATATAAAAACAAACTGGTGGAAAATGGTTTAAAAAATATTTTTAAATTGTACATTTTAAAACAAAATCAAACTAGGACTGGGTTTAGTGTTATGAATTTAGTCCTTAAACAAATAACTTACGGAAAGCAAAACCAAATATAACTTGAAATATCCCTGATCACTTTTCCCTCTCAAAGAGACCGAACAACCAAACTCTTTCATCTGGCCATACACTTGTCTTTTGCCAGTCAAGTATATTTTTCTGTCGTTAAGTATCAGTTCAGAGTTAAGGGGCCAATGTCAAAATGAAAAAAATTTAAAAGTACTAAGTAAGGATTTGAAGTAACCATAACATTTCCTAGTCTGTACTGTGAATATTTATATTTAAAATGTTTTGCTAAAACATGATCATAATTGCAATTTTAAAGGGTAGATGTAGCCTGGGATCAAGTAGGTAGTTTATTACTTTAAAAGCACACCTACTTCTATAACTATACCAATCACCAAGCTCCAAGCGCCAGAGGTACCGTTGTCAGTGGAGCTTGCTTAGGTGTACTTTTCCATCCAAGGCTCAGCAGAAAAGAGGATGCGACTAAACAGAGGAGCTATAAGACTCTGGAGCTTAAATAGCAACAAGATCTACTGAAATGTGTGTCAACTTTTTCCACTTTTGTGCAGGAGTAAATGTGATTAGGATGCAGGGCCTTGGGAGCAGGGCATGGAAAAATGCCAGTTATACTCCAAAAAAAGAAAAAGAAATTGGAAAAGTAAAGGCCGATGCCACTTAATATTCGATCTAAAACAGTTTCAAAAACTAATTTTGCGCATAGGAACTGTCTGCCAACTTTCAATAAGGGAGAGCATTTGAAACAGCCAAAATTAAAATTCTCCAGCAATGATGGTTATAATGGAAATGTTGACAGATCATTAAGCACAGTAGTCCTTTAGAGAAAAGCAGCTATAATAAAATCCTGCAGCTAAAATTTAATGAATACCATAATTACATATTTGCTAATGCCTGTGCAATGTCTAAATCAGTCAAACTACTATAAAGTGGATGGCATCTATTAAAGCCGGACCAGCAAGCCTGGAGCCTACCCCTCTGACCACCAGCTGCTGAGAACCGCAGGAGGGCAAGTCAAATGCAAGCCGTGTTCTGATTCCTCCCAGTGAAGAGGAAGGCTCTGGAACAGGGTCACATTCTAGTCTTTTCAAGGTCTTTGAAAAAATGTTTCTTACTGAAAAGAAGACGATTTGTAAAAGAAGGTCATGATAAACCATTATGGGAAAAAATGCCTTCAAATGAACTGGTCTTTCTTTTGGAAACTAGATGTGGAGCATACTAGTAATAAAAAACTTCAGAACTGGCAATGAATATTTAGTACTTTATAGAAGCTTAGTATTATTGAGCCTTTCTTAAAGATTAATATCCTGTAAAATATTTCACAGGCTAGATTCGGTCACCATTTTGAGTGCTTGTCACGTGTCAAGCACTGTGGACACAGATACTGCAGACACAGGCTGTGGCTTCCACACAGCACAGGACCAGACACAAACACAGAAGCCTAGTTCACACAGTACTGCAGCGCTGGGGACTGGGAACTGGGCGATGTGAGAAGGGAGGTAAGGGCTGTCTGTGTGTCAGAGAATGCTTTACAGAGGTGACACCAGCGCTGGATCTTAAAACACACATGATAGTTGGTAGAGATGTTTAATTTCACATGCTACCAGTCCTTTACTACCTTGAAAACTTCACTTATCCTGAATCCTTCCCAATCCTTAATCCCTAAATCCTCAATTACTGGTTTGTGTGAGCCAGCAATGATCCTGAATACACCTGTGACGTTGGAAATCATTTGTGACATTCAGTGGTGAAGGTCTCACTTCTGCTCATATTCTGTCCAGATGAACAAGTGACATAATATCAAAAGAAATTAAACTATTCAAGAAAATTAACAATAAAACCAGAAACACACTTACCAAACTGCATGCCCCAATCTCCAAGGTAATTTATTCTTGTTACTTTATGTCCTACAGCTTCTTTGAGATTTGCTATAAAATTTCCTAGCAGTCAATAAAATATCTTATCAGTTGTGGCATAAAACTCATGTGCTTTTGCTATTATTAAAGGATAGCATAGTAAATTCTTTTCATAACATTGACTAACTCAATCTTTTTTAGTGAACCGTCATAATAGTGCTTTCATCTATATTATGGAACGCACGTAGGGAATTACTTCTGGGGCAGTTAATCCAAAGAGTGGTTCAATTTTCACAAGAACAGATCTTTCATCAACATTAATCGAAGTTGAGAACACAAGTCTGAGCAATTGCTATTCCAAGTCCTTCATTTTTATTCAAAACCATGTTATTGGGAGCTAACACAAATATCCTATTGTTCAATCACATCAAACAGTATTGTCCAGAATTAGTTTCAAAACATTCTTTTCCTTCTTGGACTCCTTCACATCAGCTTTCTTTTACCTGCCGACCCCCTACCCCACCCCACCCACACCTCCAAGTCCATTGTGAGAACAGAAAATAACACAATTTCAGTATTTAACAAGACCTATATAGTTTGGTTGTGTCTTCAAGAACCTGAGACACGCTGTCTTGAAGAAAAAATCGCTTGCTCAACTTCCTTTCATTCACTGAAGCCCTAACAGACAGAGGTAGGCTGCGGCCTGCTCCCTCCTGTACTGCCTGTGGTAGTTTCCACCCTTCAACAGCTCTCAGAGCTACAGAGGCCAGAAACCTACCCACTCTGTTTCTCAGAACCCCTTACAGTGAGATGTTGCAGAAGTCATTTAGGGTCAGGTAACCAGAAACACTGATAAAAGATTTAGAAGATAGAAGTAAAAATAACTATTTTTTCCTGATAAGCACAGTTGTGAAGGTTTCTGCAATTTATTTATTTTGGGCACCATTACTGGGTGTCCAAGTGTTCTGTCATGGCCTCCAACGCTATTGAAAGAAAGGCTATGGGGCTGTTCTTAGGCTTGTATGGATCTAAAAGGTGGGGCAGGGGCAGTTTTCTGATAGTAACAGTAATAGTGTGCTTTCTGATTGCAGAAGAGTGAGTGCTCTGTTGGTCAATTTCTGTCGTGTAATTTTGAGCTTAAGGAGCTGTGGTGGCACAGTGGGTTAAGTGCTGAACTGCCAACTGCAAGTTCAGTCCAAGCGTCAAACCCACCAGCTGCTCTGAGGGAAAATGATGAGGCTGTCTGCTCCTGTAAAGATCTACAGTCTGAGAAGACCTAGGGAGAAGTTCTACTCTGTCTTACAGGGCTGCTGTAAATTGGAATCAACTCCACGGCAGTGGAGTTTGGCTTGGTTATATCAGCTTTAGGCAAAGCTCCCTCAGCTGTCCCAATAGTTTTGTAAACCATTCCCTTCCTGTTTTTTCTAAGAGTGGGTTTGGTCTCTGCCACTAAATCTTGACTAATACACACACTGGATTAAATTACTGCAGCTACCTTCTTTTCTAGCTTCCCAGCTTCTAGACTATGCGTCTACATCATCCCTTTAACAAGACTCACCTTCTTTAGCTGCTACGCTAACTGTATAGCTCTTTCTTCTTAGTACTTTATTATCTTACAACCCAGTTGTTTGAACCTAGCCTTTTGACACTGGCCCTAAGGGCAAATTCTGGCTATAATACTGACTGCCTGAAAGCTCTTGGGGAAGTTTCCTTTAGTACCTCAGTTTCCCAGGCCACAGACCAGTGTTAAAAGTACCTACCTAACACGGCTGTTAAAAGAGGAAACACATGTAAGCTCTTAAAACAGCACGTTCTCAATAATAAATGTATTCTCTTCCTGGTCCAAATACTTCCTTAATAACAGCCAGACAAATTTATCATGCCCTACCCATCATTTAAGAATCCCTGGTGGTACAATGGTTAAGTGCTTGGTTGCTAAACATAAGGTTAGTGGTTCCAACTTGCTTACCGGCAAGATGGAAGAAAGACTAACAATCTGCTTTCCCATAAAGATTACCGGTTAGAAACCCTATAGGATAGTTCTATTCCATCCGACAGGAGTGCTGAGAGTTGGAGTCTACCGGATGGCATTCAACAACAGCCCATCATTTACACAATTCTGTACTTTTGACTGATTCATGCTGTTATCTTTTACAAAACAATCATTTACCAAATAGTTTCACTGAGTTTTATCCTTTCCTTTCTTAAAATACCACTTAAAAACTTCATAATAAAAGCAGTTGGCCCAAGTTCAATAGAAATACTACAAAGTATGGATCTCTCCAATTTTTAAACATATTAAGTTCAAGTTAAATGGCTTTCTCTTAAGCATGCAATACACATATTCGGACAAATAAAAGGCAGATTATTGACAATGACCTCCAAAGTTCCTTGCAATTCTACCATTCTAAAATTTTAATTTCAGTTTTAAACTGGGCTTTTTGCATACTGTGCATGTTTTAAATACATGAAAGTCATAAGTATATTATACATTGAAGCATTGTAGCTATAAAGTACTATAGCAATCAGTCTTAGCTAAAATTGTCTCATTTTAATTTCTAGTATTAAATACTCAAGCTAGTATCCACATGAATGACACTAAGATACTTTTCCAATATAAATTATATTTTTTAATTGAGGAATTGCTGTCTATCCAACATAACTATTTTCATTTTTGTATCTTTCCATTCTTTTCCATATATACACAGATTTTATGAAGATAAGATCAAAACATGCATATCGGTAAAATTGGTTCTGCAATTTAATCCATAGCTTTAGAATAAAATTCTTTTGACAATTTCTAAACCAGTTCCTTTTTTTCATATAACATTTAATTAGCATCAGGATCATACCAAGTCAAAGTTTTATTTATGTGCTTATTTTTGTCAGTTAAGCCATTTAATTGCATTATCAAACACTATTTCAATGGCGTACTTAGTATTTTCTATGAAATTAATGACACTTACCTATGATGGTAGACCGCAAATGTCCAACATGAAACTTTTTGGCAACATTAGGAGAACTGTAACAAATTTCAAGAGTTACTTTCCTGTTCCAAGAACAAAAGCTCTACAAGTGAACTGTGCCTTCATATTTAACCTCATTGAGGGCCAAGATCCTGGCAATGTATGGCAAAGATACATTAAAAACTAGAAACTTCCAGTAAGTATAACACAGAACTCAGAATCTTCTTTAGTGAAATTGATAGTGTGACCATATTTTAAAAATTGCTTATTTATGAAGCATTTACATACTGGTGGAAAGATAAAGAAATTTGGAAGTATTGTGTTGATGTAAAAAAATCAAGAATAATGGGAACTAAATTTAGTATAATGATTTTCAAACCTTCTCAAAAATCTTTCAGGAGTCTAAGGAAATTTTGTTTACATGAATATCTATCAAGACTTACTATATCAGAAATTAAAATACAAAACCAAAAAATATTTATGCATAAAACTTCCCCAGAGAGAAATCGTAGCTGTCACTTCAATGACATAATCAAGACATTTGTCATTCCTGTCTGCTCTTGACATGCTGAAACCAGTAAGGTAGACTATTCACCAACAAACAGGCATAGCTCCATGTATTTTACTAGGATAAGCTCATTTCCTAACTCAGAAGAGTTATGAGGAAGGTAAGCATGTCTATTTTTATGGATCTGGAAACTGAGACAAGAGATTATGAAGCAAATGTGGAAATATCTTAATAGCTTTTGAATCTGGATAATGAGCACTTGTGGGTTAATCATACTATTCTGTTTTGTGTGCATTTAAAATTTTTCTAACTTTTGCAACATTACAAAAATGATGTATTGACTTAAACATAGCTAATCAAAACTAGTAAAGTTGGAGCTTAAATTTTGGTCAATCCAACTCTAAAGTTTTATATTTTAAGCTTGGCCTTACAGATTTATGTACATAATTATGAACCCAAAAGGAGATTCATGTAATCATTTAGAAAGAAAGAGTCCTTCTAAAGCATAGACTTCCAAACTTACCTTAGCCTACCACCCTCTTTTCAGGAAAAAAAAACAAATCTCAGTCCTCCCCCTACCCCCACAGCAATATCTTTTGTACTGTAGTCCATAATCCATAACAAAGTATAGGTATCTGCTTTTGCAGCTCCTGGATAGTTCCAGTGCCCTTCCAGGGGTGCTATCACCCACTGTGGTAGTTATATAATTTCATGTCAACTTTGAAGATATATAAAAGTATAGGGGTGGTATTCAACCTGTTAGGTCATACCCTGATGGTGCCTCCTTGTGGTGTGGCCTTCTCATAAGGAATGCCAGGGAATCTTCCCCTCCCACCTCTGCCTGGACCATCCTGCTTGCTCATCTGGAGAGCTATTGGATCCCTGCGATGTTTCCACTGACATTGGAACCACATGACTTTGCATCTACCAGGCTGTGATATTCCTGAATTCTCCATCATTGCATGTGGCTGCGTGAATCTGAAGAGGGACGTAAGGACTTGAGTTGGACTAGGCTGGGATATTTTCTTAATATATAATTACTTCTTGATATAAAGTTATATTTTACACATGAGTGTTACTCAATTTGTTTCTCTAGTCCACCTGGCCTAATACACTCACTTTGGGAAACACTGCACTACAGGGTTAAAGAATAAGTATTCTTCACCACTTGTCAAGATAAAAGAAAGAGACTTACCTTTCTACTTTAAACAACCAGAAACAGATGTGAAATGCTGGTTTTTCTTCTGGACAGCAGGCACTAAAGAGTGTCCCTCACTAGTTTTCACGTTTCCATATGTTAATCAGCGAGACCTAGGTCATGAGAAAGCCTTCCCCTGCCAAGACAGTGGGGTTAACCAACACATAGCAAGATGGGGAACACTCACCTGAATTCAACCACAACCTTCTTCTGGGGAATATCGGAGAAGAGCTCACTTTTTAATCCATACTTTGCGCCATCTTCAATTACCTGGTGTAACACTGTCTGAAAAGCAGATGGCATGAGGTTTGGTGATTTTAAACAATAGACTGCAATATTCTTAATTACTTTTTTACTGGGAATTAAATGTTGAGAATTTGCTAATGCCTATTTATGAAACTGAGAATCTTATAGCCGTGGTGGCAGCTGCACCACTTCAACCATCACCTTCTATAACTACTGCTAGTCAGAGTAGTAAAAATATGTTAACATCTATGGGGTTCCTGGGTCCTTTTATACACTATATCGAATATAACAAGCAGTGGTTGCTATGAATCTACTTGATGGCAATGACTGGTTTTTTTAATAGGTATTTTGTATGTAAGAAAACTGACACTCAGAGAGGCCAAATAACTGCCAAGAGTCCCACAGGAAATAAACCAGAAGTACCAAGTTGCTGCTGCTGCTTTGATGGCACTAAAACCCACAAGTAATGATGGAAAATAAAAAAATTATACCACAAATGCATCCTGTCACTTACTTAGGAAACAAAGAAACATCACATACATTTCTAAAACATATTCCAGCATATTATAACTAAACATATTCCAGGTCTTTAATTATTGATTTAGGATGTAACCCCAGAGATTTATAGCTCCTGCCTTTAATTTCAGTCCGGCCTGATAAGCAATCTTTCAAAAGTGGTCTATTAGCTCTGAGAATGATCCATATGAAGTCGTTTTAAGGCATTATTCTACTCATGTAAAGAGTTACAGTCTCAGAAACTCACAGGGGGAGTTCTACCCTGTCTCAGAGTTACAATGAGTCAGCGATGATTGATGGCAGTGAGTATTATTAGCGAACCACTTTAAGGTCACATTTATACCCCCCTGATTTGCCAGCGCTAATAATTCAATTTGCAGATATGAACAGATATAATCTCTGCCAGGCTAAGTTGCACATCTGTAGGCAATGACAAAACTTACTATGGGACACAGAGCACTGGTTAAAACTAAAGGCTGGAAACTTAAAATGTTTTTAAAAATTAAAATTAAAAAAAAAAGAATGTTTAAAATAGTTCTGAGAAAAAGTGAATTTTTTTTCTTGATGCAATCTGAAAATTGAGAAATATTTGGGAAGATTTTTAACAAGCAATCTAGTGGACATCCTTTAACTACAACATTTTATAAAATTTGTTAATTGTAATAAAGTATGAAAATTCATGTCCTTTGTAATGAAAAATATACATAGGTATATATCTTAATTCAAGATATATACTCCATGTCTTTAGCTAACTGTAAAAGCAAAATCCTACCTATTAGAGCCCATTTTCCCATTTCAGGACAAGGAAAAAACAAAACAAAACCCAGAAACTATCTCTATCTAGTGGCCAGACATTTGGAGGGCACTTCAGCAAACTGTATTTCTACTTCCATAAAACTGAGGCAGCAATTAGAAGAAATGATAAATTATAATCACTGGTTCTTATCAAGAGCCCAGAAGGTTGTAAGCACTTTTTAACAAGATCAGAACAGCTCTTGTCCTTGTGGCTGATTTTTGGTTAACTAATTAACCTGCAAAGAAAGAGTGAAAATAAGATTTTTTTTAAAGGTCAAAGATTAGAGACCACCATGAAACACACTCTTTAAGGGAAATTACAGGGCCAATGAGACAATACTTCTAAGTATCACCTATGCAAGAACTGATTTGGGTGCTATAGTTATGTTCAATGAAAGTCTGCAGCACTTAAGTCTGACCAACATGATATGGGTGCTTTTTGTTTGACTTTCTAAATCAATAGACCAGAGCCTACACTGCATGAATTATAAAATTCAATTGAGATGCAAATTCTCAATAAAAGGTCTCAACACTGTCTCAGCAGGGTTATCTTCCAAAATCCCTTACTCAAGTGAAGCCCCAGATCTATCTGCTTTCCCAGTGCCTCCAGGCCTTCCTGATTTCTCCATTGCAGAACTTTCCTATATCCAGTGTTTCCCCAAATGGGCATGACCTCCCCGCTGGAGGGCCCAGAATGATCCAATCTCAAAAACCAAGCTCACTGCGATTGAGCAGATTCCAATTCACAATGAGTGATCCGACAGAGCAGGGTAAACTACCCTGGGTTTCTGAGACTGTATATCTCACTACATGAGTACAAAGCCTCATCTTCCTCCAATGGAGAGGCAGGTGGTTTCAAATTGCTGACTCTTTGGTTAGCAGCCCAATGGGTAATCACCCCACCACATGGAATAACCAGAAAAAGCAGATTTATCTACACATCATCCTTTATGGGCTATTGTACAGAATATTTAACTGTCAGGGGGCACTGAGCAAAATCAGGTGAAATAGGCCAATTAAGTTTGGGAATTCATCTAATAAACCATCACTTGTTAGTATTTATAGGCACTACAAGCCCTCATAGAAATATGGAACTTACAGGGAGCAGGCATTAATCACAATAAAGACACTCAAAACATGTAAAATTCAATTACAAAACTATTGTGTGAGTTTTCTTATGCACACAATGGTATGAATATGTGAGAGGATCTCCTAATTTTTAGAAATCACCAGCCATGTATTTATCGGTGAAGAGTTATGGATGGCTATAATGCATATTCAGATGGCTTAATACAGCAAAAGGCTACATCTAGGTGATGTTTCCATTGTTGTAGACTTTTGACTTTTCTGTATGTTATAAAATTCACAACACAAAAAGTTAATAGAAAAAACACCTATTCTACCAAATTCAAACCAAACCCAATGCCATCAACAGTAGACTTGTCCGCAGAGAGTTCCCAGGATGGTAATCTTTACAGGATTATACTGCCACATCTTTTCCCAGAGTGGCTAATGGCTTCAAACTGTGGCCTTTTGGTTAGCAGGCAAGCATTTAACCACTGCACCCCCAGGAATTGTTATCTATTCTATGGGCAGGGTGGTATTAAAATATCCAATGATCAACAAAAAACATAAATAATGATAGAAAAAATTTAATATATTTTCATTCTTAAAATAACATAAAAAACATATATTTTAGTCACACACATCAAATGAAAGTACAAGCCCTTCATCAAACCATTCTTAAAATTTCCAAGTCCTTTTTGGATGGTTAGAAATTGTTACTGTGATCTTTTCTTGGCATAGCTATCACTAACTAAGTAGTGGCCCTGTTTGGGGGCCATGGTTTGACTTAAGAAATTATTTTTAAAAAGCTGAACAGCAACTGTGATAACACCTTCAAAGAACAGATGTACCATACTCAGCATGAGAAAATGTACATGAAGGATTCAGAAGGGCCCTGCTGAGGCTATTCAAGAGCTGAAGGATAAGGAGCCGACTTGGGGAGACACGTAAGGGAGAGGAATCAGTACACACTCAGGTTTTGAGGTGAGAGGAGGCGCAATGAATGCATGAACTGGAGGAAGACCACTGTGGCAAGAGGGAGAGTCAATGTATAATGGCTGAGAAAGAACTCACTTTTACCTTTGTTAATAGTGCTCTGTTTATTTTGAAATTCACAGTCCCTTGACCAGTGCTGATTTCACTCACCACTGTATCACATTTTAGCTGAAAAAATAACAAAGCAAGTTAAAAAAAAATAACAAATCAAGTTAAATACGAGGGGGTACAAAAAAAAAAAACCCAGACCCCACCCCGCAAGCTATGTATCTAAATTATTTTATTTATTTTTTTTTAATTTTTCCTTTTTCTAAATTATTTTTATAAAACAATCTTATCACTTTCAAAGTACTCCAATACACTTATATTTGTCAAATCTGCAATTCCATTCTTGGAAACAATTTTTAAACTTATCTGTTTGACAGCACCTCCCTCTTTCCCCAGCTCTTCTGTCCTCAAATTGCTGTTCTTTCATGCCCCTCTTCATCAGCAGAAACAAAAAGAAGTCGCAAGGAGTGAGGTCAGGGGAGTAAGGTGCATGGGGCAAGAGAAGCATACTGTGTTTTTACCAAAATAAACTGAGATAGCTGCAAGAGCAGGTGCATTGTTGCAGAGGCAAAACCAGTTCCCTGTCTGCCACAAATCAGTCCTTTTTTGTCACACACATTGTTATGCAATCTTTGCAGAATTTCTAAATAGAAAGGCCTGATTAACAGTCTGACCTGGGGGAACAAACTCCAAATGGACTACCCCCCCTCACATCAAAAAAACAGATGAGCATCATCTTGATCATTGATTTCACTTGATAAGCTTTTAGGGGGCGAGATGACAATGTCGTCTTCCACTGCCTTGACTGATGTTTGCTTTCGGGGTTTTAAGAATAGCACCACGTCTGGTCAGCAGTACTGACCTTGGAAAAAGAGTCTGGGTTGATTTGGAGCTGTTCTTTCAAAGCATGGCATGTTTTCACTCAATGCTCTTTTTGCTGGTCAGCCAGAATCCAAGGCACAATTTCACAGTGACCCTTCTCATTCCCAAATCAGTAATTTAAATACTTTGTCTTCTATGCATATATCTTCACTTTTTAACCGAGATATCTATAGAACTTGAAGAGCTTCCTATTGTCACTGAAGAGCCAACAGTCTTGATTTTTAAGCATTCCCAAGACATGCAGTAAAGGGCCTAACTATTGTAATTAGAAATAACTCTATCCCTGATATAATCCCTGATAAAAACCTGCACTGATTTTATGATCAAATGAATTCAGCTACCAAAGTTACTTTCTTATATGCTTTCGTTAATTAATTGTCTTTCTCTAAGATAATGACTTCCATTGCTCTGATTCTTTAAATTATTCAGATATTACATGTAATTAACTTATCAAAAAAGCCATGCCCGCCAAACACTTGTCTTTTCTGATGCTGTAACACTAATAATTTATATTTGTTATTCTATACAATCCTGTCAGCTTTTCTTTTAACTGTCAAACCCATCAGAAAAATTAGAGATAAGAGGTTTATTAAATCACTTAACAATCTATTCTCTACAATCATGACTCTATTTACATCTAATCACTTTTTCCCATTTTTAATGTTTAGTTTCTCAGAAACTCATTTTAAAAACTGCAACCCACTGTTCTAATTTATCAAGCTTGTTCTCCAAAATTCTGAAGTCCACCCAGCTTCAATCTATAAATTTAATTAACACTTCAGTCCTCCCTTAAGTAGTTAATCAAGAAATTGAACAATGTTAGCTCAAGAGCAAGCCTTCAAAGCTAATCTGAAAATCATCGTAACCTTCCAATACAGGGCTAAAATGAATTTAAATTACATTTTCCTTTATCTTGGATAAAGAAACACTATTATGGCTGAGAGAGTTTGCAGGGCATTTTTTATTATTTCTCTCTCTAAACTGAGGTTATTATCATGTAAAAAGACACAGTAGTGCTAGGGTACCTTCTCTGCCAGTCTCCTGGCTTGATCTTGAACATCTGGTCTCAAATGGTCCCTGTTGTTTCCCAATAAAGAATCCACAGAAAGTTGAAAATCAGCTATTTCTCTAAAGACAGATATTGAAATGAAAAAAACAAATGCCAGTTACCTTAAAATATTCCAGCATAAAAAAGACCGGAACGAGTCCTCCACACCCACATAATTTTATCAGAAGGTGGTACACTTTCACACAATAAAAACCAAGGGAATTGAAAAGCATCACCTCATGTTCATTTAGAATTATTTTATCAGGTTTTAAGAGTCTTCCTCCAGCACATAATTGTAGCCTTATGTTATTTCTGTGAGACGGGTACAACAGTCATCTTACAGATGTAAAAACTGGTGCCTGACAAGCTGAACATTTCTAAGATCCTACTACAGGCTAATAAGCAGACTTGGCAAAAACAACAAAAATGACATCACTTGGCATCTTCTACAATGCTCCCTCACTTATTCCAGATGCTTGCCTATTTTAAGGCCCCTCCGACTGACCACTTATATTTCCAAGACAACCAAAGGCAAAAGTTTATTAAATGCTGTAATTTGAATTTAAATAAGAAAAAAATTCTTATGATTCAATGGTATGGTACATTACAGAGACTCTTGAACCATTGACATTTGTTCTTTTCATTGGGTTGATGATAAAACAATGCAAAACCAAAGAAATACAGAAATAAATGCAAAACAACCAATTCATAAAAATAATCACTTGACTTATATCAGCTATTTCTATTTTCAGGGGGGAATATAACCCTCAAAATTCATGGTCATCAAGTCAATTCTGACTCATGGAGACCCTATAAGGCAGGGTAGAGCTGCCCCTGTGGGTTTGGGGAACTGCAATTCGTTCTTTTTTTAGATCACTTTATTGGGGGCTTGTTCAGCTCTTGTCACAATCCATCCATCCATCCATCCATTGTGTCAAGCACATTTGTACAAAAGTTGCCATCATAATTTTCAAAACATTTTTTCTACTTGAGGCCTTGGTAGCAGCTCATTTTCCCCCCTCCTTTCCCCTCCCTCGCTCATGAACCCTTGATAATTTATTTTTAAAATACTCATGTCTTACACTGACCGCTGTCTGTCTTCACCCACCTTTCTGTTGTCTGTCCCCTTGGGAGGGGGTTATATGGAGGTCATTGTGATCAATTCTCCTTTTCTCCCCTCACCTTCCCTTTACCCTTCTGGTATCACTACTCTACTTATTGTTCCTGAGGGGCTTATCTGTCCTGGATTCCCTGTTTCCAGGTGTTATCTGAACCAGTGTACATGCTCTGGCCTAGCCGGGTTTGTAAGGCAGAATGATAGTGGAAGGGGGGATGGAGCGTGGTGAACATAAAGGAACTAGAGGAAAGTTGTATGTTTTGCTGGTGCTATACTGCACCGAGTGACTCAGGAATTGCAATTCTTTATGGAAGTAGAAAACCTCATCATTCTCCTGAGAAAGGCCGGTGGTTTCGAACTATACATAGTAACCACTATGTTGTTACCCAGACTCCTGTTTCTATATGTACAATTTAGTGACATGCGCATTCTTCAAATTGTACCCCTGAAACAATGCCTTTCTACACGGTTCTTCTCCAACCTAAACTTATTGCCTCCTACTGTTCCAGAGAGCTTTGTTACTAGTTAAGCTAAGCAATAATTCAGTTTTTAGGATGACTTCAGGGGATTTTCTGGTTTAAAGGTTAATATGGTCAGGGATTCATCCACCATCCATGATTCCACAAAATCTAGAGCTCATGAAAATTTGAAATTACATTCTGCATTTTCCCTCATTTGGATTATGATTCTTCTGCAAAGTCTTTGAGCAAAATGTTCATTAATGGTGGTAGCTGGACACCATCCAACTCTGCTGATTCTATGTTAAAGGCAGCAGTTGTTCACAGAGGCAATTACCCACACAGTCCACACACCCTTCTAGTTCCTTCTTCCTCTATTGTTCCAAGTGAGTAGAGGTCAATTGTTATGCCGATTGCAAGGTTAAGACCTCAGGTGCTATATTCAAAACTAGGAGGTAGAAGAGAAGGACATGAAACCATGACCCTGAATCTGCAAACCAAGGAGCCAAATCCCATAAGGTGATTGGTTGTGCATAAATAGTCACAGCAGTTTTGTTCTTGTTATATATCACACCTTTGTCAATGAGTGCTAATGTTTACAGGTGTACAATGTATCCACAGCAATCAATCGGCTTCTGCAATCCTATCCTTAATCAGTACAATTTTCCCATTAATGCTAACCTCCAAGTCCCCTTCAGTCCTGTCCCTGGTTACGGGTGACAAACTTTCATTTCTATATATTCACTTTGTTTCTTATTTAAGTGAGGTCACGTATGTAATGTTTGTCCTTTTGTGACTGGCTTATTTCACTAACACAAGGTCAGTGATTTGAATTCATCAGCTACTCTGCATAGGATGAGGCTTTCTGCTCTTATAAAGACTTAGTCTCTTAAACCTTAGGGAGCAATTCTGTTGTCGCAATGAGTTGGAATCATCCTGATGGCGTGGTATGCTGCAGTGTGTATCCAGACTTCATTTCTCTTACTGGTTGAATAGTGTGCCATTGTTGCATGTATTAGATTTTGTTTATCCATCCATCTGGGCATTTGTTTCTACTTTTTGGCTATTGCGAAATGATGCAATAAGCATTGATGTACAGTCTTTTTTACATCTCTACTTTCAAGTTGCTGAGTACATACTTAGGAGTGAAATTACTGGGCTATATAGCAGTTTTCAGTTTCTGGAGGGAATCTTACTTCCCACAAGGAGTATACTGTTTTGCATCCCTACCAGCAGTGGTTAAGGGTTCCAATTCCCTACATCCTTATCAATATGTTATTTTCTGTTACTGTTTTTATCTTAGCCATCCTGTTATTGTTAGGTGCCATCGAGTTGATTCGGACTCATAGCAACACAAGGAAACACTGCCCAGTCCCGTGCCTTCCTCACAATTGTTCTTATGTTTGAGCCCACTGCTGCAGCCACTATGTCAATCCTTCGCGTCAGGGGCTTCCTCTTTTTCACTACCCCTCTACTTTACCAAACATGATGTCTCTCTCCAGGGACTGCCCGCCCCCCCTCCCCCCCATACCATGCCTCTAAGGAGCATGTTGCCTATACTTCTCTCAGGACAGATCTGTTGGTTCCACTGGCAATCCATGATACTTTCAATATTCACTGCCAACATCAAAGTCCAAATGCATCGATTTTTATTAAGTGTTCCTTATTCAATGTCCAACTTTCACATGCATATGAGGCCAGGGAAAATACCATGTCTTGGTCCAGGTGCACCTTAGGCCTCAAAGTAACATCCTTGCTTTTCAACACTCCAAGGAGGCCTTGTGCAGCAGATTTATCCAATGCAATTCATGACTACTGCTTCCATGAGCTCTGATTGTGGATCCAAGCAAGACAAAATCTTGCCAACTTCAATCTTTTCTCCATTTACCAAGATGTTACTATTGGTCCAGTTATAAAGATTTGGGTTTTTGTTACACTCTGAGTTGTAATCCATCTGCAAGTACTTCAAGTCCTCCTCACTTCTGCAAGGTGTGTCATCTGCATTATCCTAGTGGGAATGGAATGGTAGTTCATTGTGGTTTTGAATTATATCTATATATGCTAATCCAGGGGTCCTCCCTCCCCTCCCCTTCATATCACTGTGGGTATCCTTGGACTGCTAACTGCAAAGTTGGTGGTTCAAGCCTACCACCTATGCACTCCCTTTTGGAAACACTACATTGGGTCGCTGAGTCAGAACTGCTTCAATAGCAATGGGATTTGGGAGTGGCTGGCTAATGGATTCGGTGGCCATCTGGCAGTCCTCTTTGGTGGAAAAGTCCTACTTAAGTTCTTTATACATTTTATGATTGGGCTGTCTTTCTATTGTTAAGTTGTCAAAGCTTTATGTATTTTTTGGGTTATCAGATTCTTGTTAGATATATGACTTGTGAAGATGTTCTTCTAGCTGTTAGCTTACCTTCACTTTTTTTGTAAAACCTTTTGATGAATAAAGTTTTTAAATTTTATGAGGTTCTGTTTATTTATTTTGAGTTTTGCTGCTAGTGAATTTTTATTATATTAGATCATGTTGAAAAATAAAGTATCTAAAATGGTTTATTTTTTAAAACCAAGATTGGGTCCTTCCCACTGCCAAAGAACAAACAGATCTGAAGTAAATTTGGAGAAAATTGAAAAGATTTGACAATGATAGAAAGTAACATTTAACCGTTTTGTTTTGTTTTTCCCTATAGTAAATCTGTAAACACCTATTTAACCACCACTGAACATCTCTTAATGTTAAATAAAGAACCCGAGAATGAGACTTTTTAGGCACATTAAGTGGACTGATCCACTCTAAAAGGCCTACGAGATTTCATGTCACTTCTGAGATTAAGGTTATACCTAAAATCTTGTGTGGCTTCTACTTAACATTAAAGAATCTACACTACAAAGGATCATTAAGAAGTTTCCTGAGCCTTAATCTATTATCTAGCAGTCTAGTGTGGATTGCATTTACCAAAATCATACACTGACATTTAGCTGAGACTGAGATCGAGTCAATCTACCAACCCGTGACTGTGTGATCTTGGGCATGTATCTATGGCAACTGGGAGTGATGATGATGGGACCTACTTTATGGTTATTGAGAAATCAAGTTCTGGTTAAATAATACTAATCCTAACTCCAATGTTAAATGAAAACATTAACTCGTACCACTACTGTCCTCTGGGGAGTTACTCTGGCTGTCTTTCCTCATCTACTGGCTTGGAGGGCAAGGCACTCAGTGTTTCCTTTCTAAGACTGTTCTCTAACCAGGACATGACAGTTCAAGTTTCTACAAATCACCTTTAATTGAAGAAATCCACGTACGGTTTGATGAATTTGTTATATTTAGTCTTACATAGGAACAGTTGGTTTGTTACCAATAAATAAGATGTGAAACTAAAATTAGTTTAACAAGATGATGGTTACACGCAAAGCAGAGCAGAGTAACACACAAAGAAATAAGGACAATAACACTGAAAAATCACAAAACCCAATAGCAAGATCAATTAAAAGTACAGAGATTTTAGTATTCCAAATATTAAGGTAGGGTTTTGAAATACGGTAAGTATACAATAAGGTTTCATTTTCCATAAGCATAAGCAAGCATGGCTCCAAAAGTTTAAGGACACAGTCCACATGATTTTCTATGGATGATTTTTGAAAAATTAAGGACAATATAATCGAGGTTAGGCTTGGTTTGACGTTAAAAGTGTCTTAAAGCACTAGCTCAGGGAGTCTTCTGTTCTCTACTGCCCTAATTTGATAGGTAAAAATAGTAAACTCAACACTGTTGGTCGATTTTAACTCAGAGAAACCTTGTTGGACGAGGTAAAACTATGCTCTGGTTTCTAAAAGCTGTAGATTTCTTTCTCCTAAGGCACAACTGGTGGTTTCAAACCACTGGGCCATTCAGTCAGCAGATTGCTTTAACAAGTGGACCACTAAGTCTATACCCCCCTAATCCATGAGTATATGCTCACCTAACCCACTGCTGTCCATCAGATCCTGACTCACAGGGAGCCGGTGTAGGGTTTCTGAGGTTAGTGAGTTCAATCTGCTGACCTAGGGGTTAGCAGCCCAAAATGTACCCCACTATGCCATCAAGGCTTCTGCAATGGTTACGCATGGGTTCATTAAACTTCTCTCCACATTTGTAATATTATAAGTTTAAAGACTAAGAATTACTTCCATGGCACATGTGAGGGTTGTTTTGGTGGGGGTAATGTTAAATCTATATAAACCCGAATAATAGTGGCTGAGCAATTGAGTATGACATTACTCACCCTATCTACTTAATCAATACTTTATAGGAATTCCACTATAGCTGAAAATATACTTGAAATAATTCGGATAGCTGAACAAATTAATATATATGATATTAAATTACCACATTACTTTATAACAAAAGCAAAATTTCTTAATTGTCCTGGAACTTAATAGCATTTTAGAATACAGTTAGAAATGTTGACCAGCTGAGACTTGGTTTTGGTATTGTAAAGAATAAGAGGATTTATTATGGCAAAATAGAAATTCTTTGGTTTTTAGTAGATTTAATTTGTAGAATTTCACTTTATAGCCCAGAAAATTTTGACCTTTCTGTAAATTGATCTTCTATAGATCACAATGTTAGATTTTACATTGTTATGGGAGAGATCCTTTGGGGGAAGATAAAGGATATTTTATTCAAAACATGGGCCAATGCAGTTAAGCTTATTAAAAGCTGTTGAAACATAAAATAAAAACAGAAACATTCTCTAGAGTATACAGAATGAATGTCATGGATTTTTATGAAAAAGGTAATGGCTTTGGAATTTACATACAATCATGTGATCCTCTTAGTCATTTGCCTCTGTTCTTAGACTCAAGATAGAAGTACCAGCAAGTCTTACTTTTATAAATGTTCTCTTTTATGACAAGGCCAGGCATATTCTGCTAAATGTAGCAAATGTTCTCTTTCCTTTCTATTTGTCTTGGGTCTATTTTGGGAAAAAAGGTATTCATCCTATGCGATCTTATCTTGACAACATTAAGGGGATAAAATACAATGATATAGATACTGATAATTATGTCTTTACACTTTCCCCAATCTTAGGGCTTAGATGTCTCTTTTTTGGGTACAATTATTAATTTACTGAGAGGATATCTTATCTATTAAACTTTTGCACCCCAATGGCACATAAATATTCATTAGGGTATCTCCCTGCAACCAAGGAAGCAACGATCAGTTATGGATGGTCTTAGCCAAGAGTCCTCACAAAAGAAATGCAGCCCTCGAAGCACTGGTGTAATGGTCCTGAAGCACTGGTGTAAGATCCTTAACAAACCGGAGATTCCCAACAGCAATTTCAGTTCAGGAAAAATTCCTGAATATTTTTACTTGTTAAATGCCAACACGAATCCTAATTTTAACTTTGCTAATTATGACTAGTATAAACATCAAAACAATGAATATGCAGATAATAGAATCTGCCACATCACAGTATCTTAAATACAAATTTTAATCTTTATTTATGTACTCTTTATTATTTAAATCAATGGAAAATAAAAAGACTAAATATAACGAATAATCCTGATGGTTAATTTCAGGAACTATTCTATAACTTGAAGGGTAGCAAGTGTTTTTGTTTGTTTTGCCTATGTACAAAGTCAGCAGCAACTTACACCATTACAAATATATTATACTTAACTCTTTTTTGGAAATTGGAACTGCAGCGATCGACTTAATCAAGTTTTCTGGAGGAAGATCCAATACTCTGGAAAGCTAAAAATCAGAAAGAACAAAACAGAGTATGAGAATTGGTGATCTGCTATTTCAGATTCAGTTAAATATTACTGAACTTAGTTCAAAAGGAAAAAAAGCAAAACAGCTATTGTCACTAAGTGTAGATATGACAGTTTGCTGGACTGAACAGTCCTCAACCA
>NW_022107431.1:88368544-88369233 GCF_000313985.2 Echinops telfairi | reverse complement strand
TGTACAAATGCGCTTTACACAATTGATGTGTGTATGGATTGGGATAACAGTTGTATGAGCCCCTAATAAAATGTTTAAAAAAAAAAAAAAAAGGATATCTAATCGGAGTGCAATAAGAACATTTAGTCTTACCAAGGAAAAATTAAACAGCTTCACATGAAAGCCCAAATCTGCAAGTGGCAAACATCGAATATTATGGGCAAATATTTTTAGTGTAGCAATTCCTTAAACATATTTAAAAGTAAAATTTTAGATAAATACTAGTAACTGATATTGGGCTACAATATGTAAACTGCTGAAAACATATGGGAGACTGACATCAGATTATAGCTGCTTCTTCCTAAAACCCATATAAAGTGAAAGTAATGAAATAAAACGAACATAAACCCCAAAGTCAAAGATTATTGGGGAGAGGTAAACATTTCAAAGACGGATAGTGGTACTAACTTTGAAGAATAGAGAAATCAGAAGCCCAAGTCTGTGGGGGGTGGAGAGCGGCATGCGTCTCCATTAATGGTTGTGAACCTAGAAAGTAATCGCAGGAAACAAGTACGTGTACCTCTAAAAGCGGAGGTACTGATAGGCTTAGAACAAGAGGGCTAACTGAAAATCTTGAAGAAGTAAATAGGACACCAGGTTTTCTCCCTTTTGAAACAAAAGATGCCTGGTATGCAGTGGTTAGGACAGGT
>NW_022107431.1:88354534-88368260 GCF_000313985.2 Echinops telfairi | reverse complement strand
CAAAGCACCAGCAAGCTCTATTGCAGTGGTAGCCTCCTTTAATAAAGTGAGCAAAGGGTTGTGATGATATTTGGACAAACAGCATCAAAAGGGCAATAATACATGATGAGTATAATGAAAGACAAGGCAGAGTGATTTTTGGACAAAAGCCCAGAAACACAATAAAAATGAACCCAGGGAACGTCTGTCAGGCAAATGACCATATTTAAATGCAAATAACACATGTTAAACGATTCGTAAACTGTCCAAACTCATGTGTCAGTTTCCTACATGTAATGTCCATTATATATACCTGTGCCCATTATTTCCGTGGGTAAGTTACTTGTGGAATGTGATAAATCTGTAAATTAAAAAAGGAAATGTCATGGCTAGCCAGGGTAAAGGGGGAAATTCCCCTGTAAAATTTCATAGGTGGCAGATGAATTTTAAAAATTCTTTTAAGTAAATTCCAGATTTTTGTAGCAGTTTTTTAAATCACTTCTAATTAATCAATGACTTTGAATCCAGGATAGTGTCCCTTTGGTGTTACTAATATGAACACCCCCTACTAGGGAGGATGGAGTAACTTCCTAAGTCAACTCACAGCGACCCCATAAGCCAGGGTAGAACTGCCTGCCCTTGTTTGAGACTGTGACTCTTTAGAGGAATAGAAACTTCGTTTTTCTCCCTCAGAGCAGCTGGTGGTTTTGAACTGCAGATTTTGCAGTTAACAGCCTAACTCATAACCACACCACCACCAGGGATCCTACAGTTAGGTAAGAGGGTCGTGAAAAAGAGGAAGACCTTCAAGGAGATGGGTTGACACCATCCATGGTTGCAACAATGGGCTCAAACAGAACAGCTGCGAGGACGGCGCAGGACCGGGCACGGCTTCATTCTGTTGTGCGTAAGGTCGCGAGGAGTTGGAACCCACGCGCTACGATGGCACCTAACGAGGACAGGATGCCAAATGAATGTCTGCAAAAGTTTAAATCCACTGGAATGAAAGTGAAGGCCATCAGAAACTTCACTGAATGTAAGCAACACCAACTTTCATAGGGTCTGATCATGGTCAGTAAGTTCCCAATCGCGCAAAGGACACGACGCGGTGAGGTCAGAAGGAGCGAGGAAAACCACACGTTCCTTTCCAGGTTTGCTTTTCATCCTGTCCCTCTGCCGATCCGCCACTGCAAACCCCGAGCAGAGGGAGGAGCTGGCAGAAACGGGGTGAGGCAGGAGCGGAAACGGGTCCGCGGCTGTAAAAAGGCTCCAAGGCCCGGGTTCCGCGGGGACGCCAGCGCTTCCCACTCCACGGTTCGTACCTGAGCGGCGATCGACCTGCGGAAGGCGCACGCCATGGCCGGCTCGCCGAAGCTCGCCCCGCCCGCCCCGCACGTACGCCACGCCCCCGCGCGCCGGAAGCCCCACCCGGAGGCCGAGGCCAGCCAATCAAGGAGTCGCATTGTCCGCCTCTAACCTCTGCCCTTCTGTCGCGAGAGCGCGCGGGAAATCCTGTGTGCAACTGGAATTTCACGGATCTCTAAGACCATGGCCACCTCCTCGGTGTCCAAGGTACGTGGGTGCTGGAACCAATGTGACTCCGTCACCGCCTCCTTCCCTGTGAGCAAGGATGTAGCAGAGGTTACGTAGGCCTCGGCTGCCCGGCTCCTGGGGAGGGACAGGCGGCCCGGGCTGAGTTGTCCTTTCAGATCCGGTTAAGGCCAACTGTACTTTGCCTGGGGGAGTAAGGACCGAGTTGCGGGCTGGTTAGGAGGATTTTAAAGTTCTGGTATGTGGAGGTGGGGCGACCAGTCGACGAGTACCTTCTCTCTCATAAAGGTGCGCCATGCACTTGGTTAAGTACTCTTAACCCAAGTGCTACAGTGCTGCAGTCTCTACACTCGAGAAAGGCATTCATAATTGTTAACCAAAAAGGCTCAGAGAGAACAAAAGATTAGAAAGAAAGATATTGCGAGGATCTTGGGGTCAAGGAAGAACATTTTTTTAGAAAGTGACTTTTTAGTGGATAACTGAAAAGTGAGTAAAAATTAAGCCAGTTAGGCAAAATGATGGGAGGTGAAGGAGCACATGTAACAATGCCACGTGCTTTGGTCCAGAGGATACATATAATATAGCATGTAAAAGAAATTTTAAAAGCAGTGTGATCAGAAAGAGAAGCAGAGGAAGAGTTAGGAAAATGAGAATGAAATGTATGTGTGACTATATAGTCCTCTTTGTGTGGACTGCCTAGATGGGTATGGATTGCCAAGGATTTGCAAGACATGATAGTGTAATTCCAAAAATTACAAACTCATTGCCATCCAGTTGATTCCAAGACATAGCGACCCTATAGGGCAGCGGTTCTAAAACTGGGTCGAACAACCCTTTCACAGGGGTCGACAAATTCATAACAGTAGCATAATTACAGTTATGAAGTAGTAATGAAAATAACTATGGTTGGGGTCACCACATCATGAGGAACTCTATTAAAGGGGTATTAGGAAGTTCCAGAACCACTGCATAGGCAAAATAGAATTGCTCACGGGTTTCAGAGACTAACTCTTTATGAGAGTAAAGACTCTCACTTTTCTCCTGGGAGAGGACTGCTGGCTTTGAACTACTAACCTTTCAGTTAACAGCCCAGTGCATAACCACTATGCCATCAGGATTCCTGTGATTGTGCAACTCACTCACTGCCATTGAGTTGATGTTGACTGTAGTGACCTTATAGGCAGGCTACAACTGCCCCATGAGTATGCAAGACTAACTATGTGAGGGAGTAGAAAGCCTTTGCTTTCTCCCACAGAGCAGATGGTTGTTTCCAACTGCTGACCTTTCAAACCACAGCCCAACAGATGACCACTATTCCACCAGAGCTCCTCTATTATAGTGTAACTAGCAAGCAAGAAAGAAATACTTGAGATCTGAGGTACAGTGTGGTAATCACAGCCACTCACACCATATCAAATATGCTCAATAACCACTTGCACTATTGCTACATTGGAGAGTGATGATATAGAACATGTCCATCATTGCAAAACGTTCTTTAGGACATGAAACTTATTGTTTTTACATATTATTATATTGAGAGCAATAGAATCCCCTGAAAGCCTTTTACACTGAAAGGAAAATAATTATTCACTATAATCTCACTATATTTTTGTTTTTATTAACAAGCCTTTACTCTGCTTTTAGGAGCCCTGGTGTTATAATGGTTATTATTCATGATGCATTGTTAACTGCAAGGCCAGCAGTTCAAAACCACTAGCCTGATCTGCTGGAGACAGATGAAGCTTTCAACTCCTGTAATGAGTTATTGTCTTGGAAACCTACAAGGACAATGCTACCTTGTCCTATAGGGTCACTAGAATCAACTCAATGGCTGTGAGTTGAGTTGAATTAGTCTGCTTAAAATGTTATAAGATTTGATGCATTTGAACTATGGTATTAACAAAGAATATTGAAAGTACTATATGTAAAGCGGAACTGAGGAACAGGGAGGAAGACGGACATAACTGACAAGACAAGGGGGAGCAGAAACAGAAATAGCTTTATTAGGTGGGGGGAACTCCAGGATCTGTGAAGTAGGCCAGCAGGTCAGGGAAGTCCTGCTCAGCAGCTGGGGGCGAGGGTTTTTAAAGTGGTGGTGAGAAATGTATGGCAATTAGCATATGGGGTCTGGAAACTTTCTTTGAACAGAACATCTGGTTTCACTGGTTATCTTATCTGGCAGTGATCTTATCTGGCGCCAGCTGCTGCTGACATTTGGGATGTGCAGGGAAGCACGAGCAGGGCCCAGACCTGCTTCAGCTTAGTCCAGACGAGGGCTGCCTAGTTCAGACCAGGCCCAAACATTCCAAACTTCTTAATATTGGTAATGGAGCGACGTTTTTCTGTCTTAACTACTTCCTGCTGAGATAGGGTGAAGAAGGGGATTAAGAGTTGGAAGGTTTGGGGGCCGGTCCAGTCCGCAGTGACTATAAGGGTGAACAAGCTGATTGAAGGTCAGATTGGAGATATCTTTTATCCCTTCCTGCAAGAATCTAAACACACAAAGAGCTAAAAGCAAAAAGTACACAGATTATGATCAGAGACCCAATGAGGGGCATAACCCAGGCCATTGGAGGATTTTGAAACCATGAGAAGTTGGTGGTGCTCCATTGACATTTCCTGATTTTATTGGCCATGGTGCGGAGTGCCTTAACATTTTGTTTAACTATGCCCGATTCATTAATATGATAACAAAAGTCTTTATTTAGAAACATGCATGTTCCTCTTTTATCTGCTGTTAATAAGTCAAGAGCTTGGCAATTTTGTAGGGTGACTCGTGCTAAGGATGTTCAGTGCCTTTGGAGGGAGATAAGAGAGTTATCAGTTTGATGTTTTTTGCAATGGATGATGGCTACCTTTGCTGGCAGCTGAAGAGCCTGTAAGAGATTCACTGTTAATTTACCGTTTACTATGGGGGACCCTTTGGTAGTCAGGAAATCCCGCTCCTTCCAGATAGTGGCATGACAGTGAGCTATAAGGAACGCATACTTAGAATCAGAATACATATTAGCCGTTTTTTTTCCTTTAGCTAGATGGAGAGCTCAAGTGAGAGCACCAAGTTTCGCTTTTTGAGAAGTAGTTTTTGGGAGGCATGCAGCTTTCCAGACTTGGTTAAGTGAGAGGACAGTATATGCAGCCTGCGTTGCCCCTGGGCATTTAGGACAGAACTGTCATCAACAAACAAAGTTAGATCTGGGTTAGGATAATGTTGATCAGAGAATCTGGGTCAGGGCAGTGTTAGTTCCTCAACTGCTTGGGGGCCGGAGTGATTGCTAAGTTCCAGCAAGTCTAGGAGCTGAGACAAGAGGGTTGCTGGGTTTAAAGAGGGAGCCTGGCACAGTGTTATGTTAGGATTTTCGATAAACATGAGATAGATTTCCTACAAGCAGTTTGGAGACAGCAAAGACAGGACTTGGTGTGAGAGGAGGTCCTGCAGCCTGTGGGTGGACAACGTCTGGATAGGCTCCCCCAGTGTTAATTTTAGGGCTTTTTTGGTGAGGGCCTAGAGGCAGGGTTGCCAGCCTCTGACTGTCCTATCTAGTTGCTTAGACAGACAAGCTATAGGAGATAGAGCAGGCCCCAGGGGCTGAGCCAGGACTCCGACTGCTATACCTTGTTTTTTGCCTGTGTATTTAGTAAACGGTTTGACAGGGTTTGGTAGACGCAGGGGTGGGGGTGAAGGAGGGCGTGTCGGGGTTTGTTAAAGGCAGCTTTGACTAACTAGGGAAAGTTTAGGGGGCCAACAGGAGTGGCCTTGTTTTTCTGTCACTTTCCCATGAGCTATCAGGGGAAATATCAGCTTGATGACCTTTTACACTAATCTTTCTTACCATGAACATAATCATTCTTTTTTATTAACTTCTCCTCGGCAAACAACTTTCCGTAACTTTTAAACTTCTTCACATTCTGGCACAGCCAGACATTCTATCCAAACTCTTTCCAATTATTTGTAACTTACTCTGGCCTTCTGAAATTTACTGTTTCCATCTAGACTTAAACATTCACTGAAATAAAAATTGTATTAACTAAGTGTCACCAAAGGGTTAAAGGTCTGTTTGGAGTTGCTTCTGCTGCGTTGTATAAAGGATACTGTGACCGCTCTAGGGAAGTTTAATGGTTTAGTTATAAGGGAAAAATTGGGGACTTAATGTATAGTATTTGTTTACTCAAAGTCAGTGGTCTGAGGTTCTTTATGATGTAGTGTTTATTTAAAGTTAAACTCTGAGTGGTGGGAGTGGGGCACAGGCTTAAACAGATAGCAGCTGAACGAGATAAGTGTGTCTTGGAGGGAGAGAGAAGTTAAGGGAGTTTGGCTGTGTCTGCTTTAGAACTGTTTTAGGAGAGGGCTGCAGGTAAAGGCAAATTAATGCTGACAAGCTGGGTTAAGGGCTGGTGGTGAAAAAGATACAGTAGAAGGAAGAATGTGGGACAAGAGAGTATAGGGGTTGAGAGCTACCGGGACCGGGTGTATGGGGATAACAGCTTCGTTAAAGAGGCACAGGTCCTGGACCAAATGATAAGTGCCATTTGGTTTCCAACTGGTAAGATTGGAGTGCTGCAGGGAGAGTGGGTAAGAGTAATGAGGCTTGTATGATGGATTAACACTGGGAAGCAATGAGTTCTGTATGGCCAGTTCTTCCAGGTTGGGTGAAAGAAGGGGAAGGAGCAGAGGTGCTGTGAGACCAAAAGTAAGGTGTAAGGAGGTTTTTAAGTAATGTAAAATGCCTTTTCCCAACAGAGGGACCGGGCAAGAAGGGATTATAAGGAAGAAATGAGTAGTAAAGGGCTGGTACACCTGGGGCAGGTAGGCTTGCCATCAATATCCATGATCGAGATTGAGGAAGGACTGCCTAGCCCTGAAAATGAGGGCAGGTCAGAAAAGACAGCTTCTGTGTAAGAAGGAAATTACTTACCCAATACCTTGAGCAATACTCCAGGCTTGGCGAGGGTGAGGGGTGGGGGTCCAGTCACGGTCTCCTCAGACTTCAGCCAATCCCAGCAGGGCCAACGGCGGGTCAGGAATTGGAAGGACAGTCCCCCCACGTGAAGACGCAAAGGGCCTGTCACTTTTCCAAGGACAGTTGGACTTCCAGTGTTCGCTTTGACTGCATGCAGGGCAGGGTTTGGTTGGAGCTTTAGGCCTGGGGCACTTCTGTGACCAGTGCCCTTCTCTGCACTTGAAGCAGGCACCAGGTGGCGGTCGTTGTTCCCATACACACTTGCCCCACGCTGTCCTTCTGGGGCCTCCGGGGAATCGCCAGCCAGTCACAGGGCTGCTACTAAGGCTTGGGTTGAAAATTTACCTTCTACCAGAACCAGGCATCATGGGCTGACTGCCTGCTCCTCTGTTAAAACCTTAAATGCCATATCTGCTAAATCTCGGACCAGGGTTGGAGGGCCTTTCTTCTGCCTTTTTAAGCTTTTAATGTAAAGCAGCTTAAAAAGTTGGCTGGATTCTTGTCAGGCTTTTGAGTGATCTTAAGGATCTTAAGGTTATCAAAATTGATTTATATGGGAAATGGCCTGAAGCCAAGCCAGGACACATGGAAACATTTTCTTTCGGCAGGCATGTCTGTCCCTACCTACTTGATTGTTAACTTGATAACTTTAACCCGGTTTTTGTCTGGGAACCGCCTAGGTTAGGGTCGGTCAAATGAACCTGGTTAGAGTACTGCTGAACAGAGAAAAATGGATTCCCTTTTATCTGTGGTTAGGGTAGAGGAAAGGATGACAAAAATATCATGCCAGGACAAATCATAAGCTTGAGTTAAATATCGAAACTCCTTAATATAGGTGGTGGGATCATTATAAAGGAGCCTAAATGCTTTTCAATCGGAGATAAATCAGTGAGAGAGAAGGGAACATGAACCCAATCATGCTATCAGTCCTGGCCACTTCCAAGAGTGGACAAAGGACAAGGGGGTTCTGCAATCACATGTGCTTGCTAACCGATGGGCGAGTACAGACTCGGGTTCCTCCAGCAAGGCAGGTAAATCGGGAGAAGAGGACGTGGGGGCTCCGGGTATGGCCAGAATAGAGAAAGGGGTGAGTAGGAGGGGAGGGGAGGGGAGATAAGGTGTTTAGGCAGGTCTGAAAAGGCAGACACCAGAGAGGGGTCCAGAAGCTGGAGAGGAGGAGTTTTCTTTACTCAAGAGGACTTGGGAAGGGGAGCAGGAAATGCAGAGAAAGGGACGGGAGCTCAGAGGAAAGGCGGCCTGGATGTACAGACTTTCAGACTATTTGTGAGTTTACTGGCAGAAATTGTCGAGATTTCAGAGGATATTAAAATTAAAAGTGGGGTGATTAAAGTTGTTACTTCCCAGAGCTTCCTAACCCCTCACTTCTGCCAGTCTCAGGGCAGCGACCATGGATTTGTGCTCTGCTTCCCTATCTGGGAGAGGTCTGTCAGAGGCTGCAAGTGTTGGCTCAGAGGAGGCTGAGCAGGGAGGAGCCGGGAAGGGGAGGGAGAGAGAGACTCCAGGGAGTCTGAGGGGTCCAACTCTGGGGAGGGGCCGATGTCGGAGGCACAGTGCCTCAGTCTTTGGGAGTTGAGGGGATAGTGGAGGAAGCGATGGCGAGGGGTACCCAGAATATGGAGGAAGCCTTACTGGGGGCGCAGATAAGGAGTCAGGGGGTCTGGAGAAAGATGGAAGGAGAGTACTGCCTGGGCCCGATTAAGAGAGTGTTTGGCTAAGAGACCTTGAGCAGGGTGACAGGTAGTAGAGACGGACGGGAGTGAAGAAAGAAAAAGACCTGAACATACAGGACTTCTGATTATTTGTGTTTGTTGACAAAAGGTGTTGAGGTTGCGGAGAATGTTAAGATCCAGAGTGCTATTTTCTGGCTAGCGCGACTCATTGTCCAATTGGTATTGAGGCCAAACTTGGTTACAGAAAAAGACCAGGCCTTTAGGGTGGAGATCAGGAGCCAAACCCAATTCAGTAAGGTTGGCAGTAGGCACCCTAAAGGACTGTCCTTAGGGGGTTTGGACAGAAGACTTCCCATTGTGTCTCAAACTGCAGGGGGTACGGACAGAGGAGAAGGGCATCCCCTGGTCCCCCATATGCAACCGTCAGTCAGGAGGTGGCACGGTAACCCTGAGAGGTGTCCTGATCATAGCTAGGGGCCCAATGGGAGAGTCCTGGACTCTCCGAAACGGGAAGGTTCCCTGGCGCAGGCCTGTGGCTTTAAGTGGCAGACAGGGACCTCGGATCAGAGAGAGACACAATGGAAGCCGAGGAGGGGAGGGGGGCCTGGCTTTATGGCCGGTAAAAATGGAGTTTAGTTAGGCCTTTGTTCAGGGTGAGAGTAAGGGGAAGCAGAACATTTTAGAGAAAGCACTGCAGAGCTGCAAACACAAATGGCGTTCCAGTCCAGGCAGAAGGTGCAATGACTGCTCGGCCTAGTGCTAGGAGTCCTGTTATCAGCAAGAATCCCAGGAGGTAAACACAGACAAAAGACTGGAGGCCACATGAGAGAAGGTAGACACAGAGAAAAGATGGGCACGAGAAACTGACCTTATCATCGCACCCCTTTCAGGAAAGTCAGTTATTTTCTGCTCCTCTTGGTATTAGGGTTGCTTTACAGGGCTTTCAGCTAGTTAGCCTCCCGCAGACCCTATGTTCCCGTATGAGGTTGCTGGTCCTCGGTGTCCAGAGCAACAAACAAGACAAAGGATACAGAACAAACATACAGAGAGATACTGACCAGATATCGCTCGTTCAGACAGGTTCGAGAAGAGAGGAGGGGTGGGCTGCGTTCCAGCCGAAGCAGGGCCATGACAGCACAGAGCCCATGTCCCTACCTCTACTGGGTTTCGGCACCAAATGTAAAGCGGACCTGAGAAACAGGGAGGAAGGTGGACATAACTGACAGGACAAGGGAGGGCAGAAACAGAAATAGTTTTATTAGGTGAGGGAGAGCTCCCAGATGAGGTTCTGTGACCTAGGCCAACAGGTCAGGGAAGTTGTGCTCAGCATCTAGGGGCGAGGATTTTTAAAGGGGTTGTGAGGAATGTATGGCAATTATGGCAGTCAGCGTACACGACTCCTCGCTTGTCTCCCTGCGGCTTTCTTTGAACCCAGAACATCTGGTTTCACTGGTTATCTTATCTGGCACCTCTGCTGCTGACCTCTGGGATGTGCAGGGAAGCACATGCAGGGCCCAGACCTGCTTCAGCTTAGTCCAAACGGGGCTGCCTAGTTCAGACCCTGCCCAAACACTACAGACTACTCAAAGGACAAACAGATCTGTCTGGAAAGAAGTACAACCAGAATATTCCTTAAGGCAAGACGGTGAGTCTTCCTCTCACATACTTTGGATATGTTATCAGGAGAGAACAGTTCCCGCAGGAGGACATCATACTTGGTAAAGTAGAGGGGCATCGCAGAAGAGGCAGGCCCTTGATGAATGGACACAGTAACTGCAACCCTGGGCTCAGACATAAGAACAATCTTGAGGATGGCACAGGACTGGGTGGAGTTTTGTTGTAGGGTTGTTAAGCGTTGGAACCACTCAGTGGCACTCAACAACAACAGCCACATCATGTTATATCGTGCCCTATAAAGAGAACACGAGAAGCTTCTAGAAAATGGTGTGGATACTTTGCAAGCTTAGTGTAGATGTTTGATAAATAGTTTTTCCAGAAAGGCCACCAGGGTTTGCATGAAACTGTAAGTAACAATCACTGGGACCATTAATGGAGAAATATGAGGCTTTCCACTCCCATATTTACAGTCTTGGAAACACATTAGGGCAGTTCTATTTTATTTTATAGGGTCACTGAGTCAGAATCGACTTGACAGTGAGTGTGGGACCATTAAAAGAAGCTTGGGCAAAAAAATTACATTTAAACCCAGCTGTTCTGAGTTTGACCTTACTACCTCATTTCTAGCACACTGGGGCCCTTGACTTGTGACTATCATGTTGTTGTTTTTTTATATATATACCTATCCTCCTGCATCTTTAATGTGCTGAGGGCTTGGCTTGTGTCCTCCATGTGGTTTAAGCTGTTCACATCTATCTGTTTGGTCTTTAATCTTGTACGAAAACTAGTAAAATGTACTAGATTGTATTAACCTTAGGTATTCAGTTCATGTTGTAGATTGCAATTTCCTTTGACCCTAACTCTTCATTATGTAGAGACCCTATACAAATTTGAGGATTGTGTGAGTTGTTGATTACTCTTGCTCAGGGGAGTTACAATGTTGGCATCCTTAACAGTGCAACAAGATGAAAGGAATTCAGTATGTGAAGGGCAGTAAAAAAGTGTTGTTTAGTAGGGTTCCAGTTTATCCATGCACCTGTTTATTCTAAACAAAACGTGTTTAGCATGTCTCTGGAATCAGTGGATGACTGCAGACCACTTCTCACATTAATATGAAGGAGCTTCAAATAACCTCCTCAACAAGCCTCTTGTTTTAGTCTCTGTGGGATGCTTTCCCAAAAAAGATATACCTTTTATACTAAGCGGAAAAAGGGTTTCTGAAGTCTGCTCATAAAATTTTTTTAGCAAAATCTAAGTGGACATTTTCCCAAATTAAAGTTTTGCTTTAAGTTTATGGGAGTGCTGTCTGTCATTGAGTAAATTATATCCCTCCCTCCCTCTCAAGCCCCAAACTGGCAACCCAACTGGATCTTGATTCTCAATGCTTTAATCATTATGTACTGATGTAATGTGGCAATTATGTAATGATTCCCCATAATGTGATCTGATGTGAAAAACCAATCAGATTTTAGAGACTTAAGGGTATGGTGCAAAACCCTCAATCCCATACAAATTTGATCCCATGTAAGAAATTTCCCTGAGGTGTAGTGAGGCCACTATCTTACAAATGAAAGAAGAGAAGTGAGCTTAGAGAGAGGGACCAACCACCACCATGAAGAAGAACCCGGAGTGGAGCGCCCTCCTAGACCTAGGTCCCTGTGCTGGAATCCTCGTAGATCCATTGAAAGATTGATGTCAGACCACATGGAGATCTCCAAAGAATGGTGGGTCTACAGATGCTGAAAGAAAACAAGAACCCTCCTGCTTAAACAGAATAAACAGAAAGCCTTTCCTAGAGCTTATGCCTTAAATGCATATTTGGAATCTCCTCAACTGTGAGAGAATAAATTTCTTTTTATTAAAGCCATTCACTTGTAGTATTTCTCTTATAGTAGCCCTAAATAGCTAAGACAGGACCCCCCCCTAAAAACACTAGCACTTTTTAGATGGTTCAAGCATTTTAAGAAAGATTGGCAATGCCTCAAAGATGAGCCAAGAGTAGGAAGACTCAGCCTAGACAAATGAAGAAATGTGGCTGAAGTCAAGAACTTGGTGGGAGAAGACCATAGAATTACCATTGGTTAAGAGCTATGCAAGTTGAGAACTCATAGTTTGGCATATTTAATTTTAAGCAAACATCCTGGCCTCAGAAAGCTCTCAACTCCATAGGTACTAAGCATGGTAAGATCAGCGAGTTCTAAGAGCCTATCTTTCCATCATATTTTTTAAGCAAGATAGAAGCCACTGAAGATGAGCTTATGGAATGAGTTATAACTGAGGATATGCCAATATAATTCTGAGAGGAAGGTCCAATCAAAACAGTGGCTTGGATTTATGGCTTTGGATTGCTATACAATCCAGATAGCAATTTACAAAATACAATCCACGGTTAAGGCTTCCAAGGGTATTTACTGGGCCAGTTCAATTCAAGGCAGAGAAGTTAGCTCAGAAGGTTATAGCAACCGTTTTCTGTGATTACAAAAG
Source organism: Echinops telfairi (assembly GCF_000313985.2). NCBI lineage: Eukaryota > Metazoa > Chordata > Mammalia > Afrosoricida > Tenrecidae > Echinops > Echinops telfairi. The sequence continues at coordinate 88,355,980 of NW_022107431.1, read as the reverse complement.
GTAATCTTGAAAGGTGTTCTCAATGAGCACAGCATAATCATGAATGCTTATTAAAAGGAAGTTTAAGGAAATTCAAAACTGCATGGGTGAGAAAAAGCCCAGGTCATTGCGGAATTTTTTCCTACCATGACAATGCACCTGCTTGTTCTTCAAGAGTAGCAAGGGGGAATCTTATGAGAATTTCATTAGGAAATCTTACGGCATTTAACCTGTAGCTCTGATCTTGCCCCTTTAAATTTCTTTTTGCTCCCCAAACTCAATGAACATTTCATTTTTCTTCTTTTTATTGGGGGCTCTTACAGCTCTTATAACAATATGTTGCCATCATCCTTTTCAAAACATTTTCTTTCTGCTTGAGCCCTTGGTATGAGCTTCTCTTTTCCCTCCCTTCTCCAACCTCCCACCTTCATGAACCCTTGATAAATTATGTTATTATTATTTTCATATCTTACACAATCTGTCTCCCTTCACCCACATTTCTGTTTGTTGTTCTTCCCCGGGGGCGGGTGTGTGTGTGTGTGTGTTACCCGTCGATCATGATCATTATGATCGGTTTCTCCTTTCTCCCTCCTCTCCACTTTCTCCCTACCCTCATGTTATAGCTACTCCCAATACTGTTCCTGATTCCTGATTTATCTGTCTGGATTCTGTGTGTCTAGTGTACATGCTCTGGTCTAGATGAATTTGTAAGGTAGAACTGGGATTATACTGGGGGTAGGGTAGGGAGGGGGAGAGCATTAAAGAACTAATGTTGTGTGCATCCTCCGTGCTATACTGCACCCTGGCAGACTTGCCCCTCCCTTGTGCCCCTTCTGTGAGGAGATGGCCAATTGTCTACAGATGGGCTTTGGGTCTCCACCCTGACCTCCCTTGTTCTCATCAACAATGATTGTTTTGGGTCTTCTGATGTCAAAGAACATTTCAAAGAGACAGAATTTGGGTTCCTCCAGGATGCTAAAACTCTGTTTTGATGTGGTCTAAATTGGGGGGGCTCCAAATTCTGCAGTGGAGCCTGAAAGAGACAGAAACATTGCCTTCAGAAGTGTGTAGACCAAGTTGGAGTAGGTGTCAGGAAACAATAGCTTCACATTTTGACATTTGTTTCAAAAACATTTCTAAGATTTCTAAAGTATTCTTAAATACTTTCTAGAAGTATTTCTAGCACTACTTTTTTATTCCCTTGACAACTGAAAAGCAAATGCATTTATTGTCTCATTCTAATTTTGAGAACAAGTGTGTAAGCACTGAATAACATGGGGACTTGAGATCAAAACATAAAAGGTAATTGTTATTTCCCACTTATATGTAAGGTATTAACTTTTCTTTACTCCATGACCAAAACTTGCTTAATCAGTTTACTCTTTTGTGCTACAATTTGTGTTTCTTGAGTCAAATGATCTTGTTTGTTTTAGTAAATTGGAAGATAATGTCAGGATTACATAGAAG
>NW_022107431.1:88334627-88353710 GCF_000313985.2 Echinops telfairi | reverse complement strand
ATGGATTGTGATAAGAGTTGTATGAGCCCCTAATAAAATGATTAAAATAAATAAATATAGACCTTTTAAAAAATAGAATGAAAATCTACTAAAGTACCTTCCTTTAGTGCAGTGGTTCTTAACCTTCGTAATGCCGTGACCCTTTAACACAGTTCCTCGTGTTGTGCTGACCCCCCAAACATAAAATTACTACTTCATAATTTTAATTATGCTACTCCTATGAATCATAATGTAAATATCTGATATGCAGGATGTATTTTCATTGTTACAAATTGAACATAATTAAACATAATTTAAGCTTAGTGATTAATCACAAAACAATATGTAATTATATATTGTGAAATATTTATGTGTTTTCCGATGATCGTAGGCGACCCCTGTGAAATGGTCGTTCAACTGCCAAAGGGGTCTCGACCCACAAGTTAAGAACCACTGCTTTAGTGCAAGTAGTGCCTGGTTTATTGGTCTCAAGAACCACTAAGCTTTCTGCAAAGTAATGCTCTCTGCTGAAACTGAGGATGCATATAGTTTCCAAAGGTATTTCTGATTGTTAAAACAATGGATTAATGAAAAAAATCTATATCCTGGGTCCTATTTTTAATTTTAATTAAAATGGCTTATGAGAAAAATGCTTTGTAAGACTATATATCACAGAAGAGCACAAGTCCTCTGATTTAAGGTTATAAACTATTGACTGTGATAACTAGATGCAAATATCCAAAGAGATTTAACCATGCTAGTGTTTTTATTAGGTATTGTCTTTGTTTTGCTGTGGTTATAAACTTCCATGGTCGGAGTGGTCTGTTTCCTAATCCCATTGTTGCATAAGCTCTGCTTATGTGTGCATATATAGAATGTGAGCTTCTTTGCAGTAAAAAGTCTGTGGCATCAAAGTAGAAATGGCTATCTTTGGATGTTAATGAGGGAGAAATCACATAAATAAGATTTTTTAAAGACCAGCTCAGCATTTCACAGAATGGCCAGATTTTTTATTTAACATGTCTAAGCATTTTCGTATGTATCTTTAGCTTATCTTTTATTATTAGTTTGCTTAGCATTTTTTCCTTCATCTCAAATACTATCATTTGACCAGCAATTCGTTGTGGTTATCTATATTTTACTGCCACTGCTATTTGTTAGGTCCCATTCTGGGTACTCTTTCTGTCTCAGTCCAGCATAGCTCCATTTCCTTACTTTATTACAGATGAATAGAGAAAGGAACCAATTCAAGCGCTTTGGAGTCTCCCTACCTAAAAGGCCTGTGGGAACAACTGTAATGCACTTCTGCTGGGAGTCTGCATGGACTCCGGGACAGTGAATTTGGTTTGGCTGTCTCTGTATCTTAAACTGAGAGAGCTAAAGAAAACAAATTCAAGTCTTGAGTTTTAGTATTCAAAGATTCTATGGGGAAAATACTGACTGATACAGGAAGCATCAAAAAAAGGAATGAGTCACTGTAACAAAAAGAACTAGTTGGCATTCACCATTTCAGGAAGTACCATAAAGCAAGAGCCAATGGTACTGAAGAAAGAAGTTCAAGCTGTACTGAAAGCATTAGTCAAAAACAAGGCTGCAGGAATTGATGAAACACCAATTGAAATGTTTCAACGAGTTGATGGAGCACTGGAAGCACTCACTTGTCTATGGCAAGGAATTTGGAAGACCAACTTGACCAAATGTCTGGAAGAGATCATATTCCTAGTCATTCCAAAGAAAGGTGACCCTAGAAAGCTAAAATTATAGGATCTTCTCATTGATAGCACATGAGGTAAAATTTTACTGAGGATCATCTAACAATCGTTGTAGCACATTGACAGGAAACTTCCCGAGGTTGAGGCTGGATTCAGAAGGGGACATAGAAGAAGGGATGTCATTGCTGATGTCAGATGGATCTAGGCTGAAAGCAGAGAACACCAGAAAGATGTTTACTTGTATTTTAGTGACTATGCAAAAATAATCGACTGTGTGGACCATAACAAGCTTTTAATAGCCTTGCTAAGAATGAGCATTCAGAACACCTTATTGGGCTCATGTGGAAAGTGTGCTTGGATCAAGAACCAGTTGTGCAGACAGAACAAGAGAATACTACATGGTTTAAAATCAGGGAAGGTGTGTGTCAGGGCTGTAGGCTTCACCACAATCTGCATGTTGAGCATATCAGAGAAGCTGGCTTGTGTGAACAAGAATGTGGCAGCGGGGTCATTGGAGGAAGGCTTAATGACAAACTGAGGTATTGAGAACCTTTCTTGCTGAAAGTGAGGAGATAAGGAAAGTCAGGATTGTATCTCTCCACTACACTTATTAAATCTGTCTGCTGAGCAGATCACCAGAGAAGCTGGATTATATGAAGATCGATTTGATAGCAAGATTGGAGGAAGACTTAGTAACCTGTGATATGTAGAGAACACTACCTTGCTTGCTTGAAAGTGCGGAGGACTTGGTGATGAAGATCAAGGATTACAGCCTTTAGTGTGGAAGGAGCCTTGATGACATAATGGTTATATATTGGGCTGTTAACCACAAAGTTGACATTTCAAAACCACCAGCTGCTCTTTGGGAGAAAGACGGGCTTTCTATTCCCATAACAACAGTCTCGGAAACCCACGGGAACAACTCTACCCTATGCGACCGGGTCACTTTGAGTCGGCATTGACTTGATGGCAGTGAATTTGGTGGTCATTTGTTTTGTTTTGGGGGGTTTGGGTCAGCTTACATTCTTAGAGAAGGGAACAGTAAATAAACATGCAATATTTGATGGTATGAAGTGCTATGAAAGAAAGTAGACTGGAGAGGGAAAACTTCACAGAAAAGTTAGGGAGCAAGCCAAAGTGCTATGTAGGGAAAGAACGTTGGGGCAAAAGGAACAACAAAGACAGGCAGCTAACATAGGAACTTGCTTGGTGTTTGACAAACAACATAGATCAGGGTAGATGGAGAGGTGTCAATGAGGCAGTAAATAAAGTTTTTTTTTTTTAATTGGGAAGTAAGTAAAGTATTTTTAAAAATATAGCAGTGGGTGGTTTGATCTGCTATGTGTAAGATTAGAAATCACTGAAAGAATTTTAGCAGGGTAGTGATATTTGACTTGTTTTAATTAATAAGGAAAATCAAATCCATTGCCATCAAATCAATTCTGACTCATCATGACCCTATAGGACAGAGTTGAGTGGCTCCCTTGGGTTTCTTTTTAAAGGGCTATAAACCTTTACAGAAGCAGAATGCCTTGTCTATTGAAGAATAAACATATATTTTGGAAAAAGTACAGCTGGAATGCTTTTTTAAAATCTTTTTATTGGGGGCTCTTACAGCTCTTATAACATTCCATACATCAATTGTATCAAGCATATTTGTACATATGTTGCCATCATCATTTCCAAAACGTTTCTGCTTGAGCCCTTGGTATCAGCTCCTCTTTTTCCCCTGGAGTGCTGCTGGCTCTGACTTCGCACATGCTGTCAGAGGAGCTCGGGCCTTGGAGACAGTCAGGCGTGGTAAAGTCGAGGATCAGCAAATGTGAGGAAGACCCTCAGTGAGCTGGATTGACATGGTGGCATGAACTGGGAGCTCAAACATAATTGTGAGGTTGGTGCAGGACTAGCCAGTGTTTTGTCTGTTGTGCGTATGTTTGCTGTGAGAGTTGAAACCAGCTCCATGGCTCCTAACAAGACGTACTACCTATTTCCATTGCAGGATTTCTTTTATAATCCTGTTAAAAAGACAAACAAACAAAAACAGCCTTCACTGTGACCCATAGTGACCCTATGGGGCAAGGGAGAACTACCCCTGTGAGTTTCTGAGACTGTAACTCTTTTTCGTTTGTTTTTGTTTAATAGTTGTGTTGGCACATAAAGCACATAATATCATTTGATAGTTCAATCATATCAAGAATAGGTATAGAGTCATACCAGTCAATTGTAGAACATTTTCTTCTTTATTGTATTCATTATTATTAACTCTCCATTTCCCCCAACCTCCCCTACCATACTCAAGAAAACATTAATCCAGTTACTGTTTCCAGATTTACCTATCCTGGATTTCATATACAGAAACACATACAAAGTGAACAACAGAAAAACGAGCAATAACAAAGTAAAATAGATAAAGGACTCCATTGAAAAGAAAGCTGAAAATATTAAAAACTAGGAACAAATTTTAAATGGATCAAGAGGGAGATCAAATGATAATAAGAAGTTAAATTTTAACCTAACCGCATCTATAATAATTCACTTTCTGATGCACCTTGCGTGCTAGGAAAGCTATTCACATCCCTGGTCTATGGCCAGAGGATTCACCAGAGGCTTAATATACAGGTATTTCCCCTTCACTTTAAAAAAAAATTATTTTATTGGGGTCTTGTACAGCTCTTACCACAATCCATACATACGTCCATTGTGTTGAGCACATTTGTACATATGTTGCCGTCATCATTCTCAAAACATTTTCTTTCTACTTGGTATCAGCTCATTTCCTTCCCTCTCCCTCGTGAACCCTTGACAGTTTATAAATTTTTTTCCCATGTCTTATACTGTCCAATATCTCCCTTCGCCCACTTTTCTGTTGTCTGTCGCCCTGGGAGGGGGTTACATGTAGATTATTGTGATCGGATCTCCTTTTTCTCTCCCCGCCTTCCCTTTCCCCTCCTGGTATCGCTACTCATTCTTGGTCCTGAGGGGTTTATCTGCACTGGATTCCCTGTGTTTCCAGCTCTTAGAGACTGTAGCTCTTCATGGGAGTAGAAAGCCCCATCTTCTCCCAAAGGAGTAGCTGGTGGTTTCGTAGTGCTGACCTTGTGGTTAGCAGCCCATTGTATAACCACGACATCATCAGGGCTCCTTAAATGCATGTAAGGTAAAGTAATAACCAAAATTATTTCTTTCCTGTCAAAGTTTTAGATATCTGTCATTTAAAAATTCTTTTGGAATAGGGGAGAACATTACTATTTTTTACATGATCTTTTTTTAATGTGTAGTCTTAATGCATTTTCTCTTCTTAAGCTTTATGAAAATAAATCTTCCTGACTTTATATTTTACCAGCAGTTTTTATCATCTGCTTTTTAGACGAGGACCCAAAGTACAAAACCAAAAAGGAAGAAATAAATGGACAGTCTCTTGGATCTTAAGAATTCTCCTATAATACAGATTGAAGAGATGCATTTTTAAGAATATTAATCTATTTATCATTAAGATTTGGTTAAACAGATTTGTTTGATCCTTGGCTACTTATACTTGATATGCTTTTCTTTCTTTTTTAAAGGGCTGCTTTGTGTTTAAGCCAAATTTTAAGCGGAGAAAGATCTCTGTGCCAATAGGTAAGAAGTCACGATATTACATTTGTTAGCTTTCCTCTCCTAAATCTTCCTAAACATTAAGAACTAATTCTAAATTGAATTTCCTGATTATCTTGTTTAAGATTGGTTTACCATGTTTGAAGTAGCAGTGATGTTCTGAGGCCTAGATTAAAGTGTAGAGCCCAGGATTCTATTCTAATCGACAAATACACATTTAGAAGGCAAGTTGGAAAGTGAATTTTTCTTCAAACAAAGGATGTTACTGTACTTCTTTTAAAAAGACTTTTCTAAAAAGCAGATAAGTAATTACGTGGGGTAAGTTAGGGGAAATAGATTGAAAAGCAAATTAGTTCACTTAACAGTCAACCCAACAAAATTGGGAGAGATCCAAATTTTGAATGCAGTTGAACAATAAGTAAAGCAAGAAACATTGTGGGTCGAAGCTATGGAATGGGAGATTGGGTTATCGCTAATAGCGTGTGGAGAGAGACAAACCATTCACAAAGGCGTGCTTGGCCTCATCTTTGAGCAGAACGCTGTTGGTTCTGATTCTGCTATTGCAGAGATTTGGTTGCACATACCACCCTTATTTTCCAGTGGGGCAATTAAATTCCTAGCAAAGCGTTGAACAATTTAATTCATTGTTCTGATATATCCAGTTTTACAAATTCTGGTCAGTTCCAGTTTTGCTTTATCAGTCATGACTAAACTTTGAAGCCCTGTGGAACTTGAGGGAACATTTTGAAGTAATAAGGTGGTTCTTCATTGAGGTGTTGATTGCATGAATGTGTACTTTGTCAGGACATACTGAGCTGTTAAAATTGGTGTTTAATTATCTATGAATTATACCTCAATAAAATTGTTATTAAAAGAACAGATTTCACTTCTTCAAACAGATCAGTGTTTGCGATCCCAAATGTACATTAGGATCACTTAGGGAACTTTTTTATAACTTAATTTTCAAATAATGATAGATTCTCATGCAATTATAAGAAATAATATAGAGAGCCACCCTGTATCTTTCACCTAATTGTTCCCGCTGGTAAAGTCTGCATGACAATCCATTGACATTCTGATTTCAACTTGAGGAGTTTAAAAAGATACAGTAGTGCCTAGATCCCAACTCAGGCCAACTGAATAATAACATCGAGAACTTGGGCCTATACAATGGTGTTCTTAAAAGCTCCTCATGGACTGACTGATTGGGTCTGTAGTCTGTTCAGCACTATGGAAATTAATATAAAAATTATGATGAAGAATTAAACATAGCCTTGTATTAACTTTGACTTAAGAAAAAAACTTATTTTTGCCTAGGGAAATTAATAATAACAAATATATAGATTTGCCTAGATTGTCATAGTACACATTAATAATTAAATAATTACACATCAAGTGTTAATTCTTCAGTCTGAGACTAGCTAGATAAGGACTTGTGATCCATTTTGGGTGAAGGAAAGGAAATGTGACATGAAGTAATAACTGAGTTTCTGATTAACAGGGAAAAACCAATGTGCTGAATAATGTATCCAATGGTTTACACCATTATACTCTGCACCCAGAAGCTTTCTTTTCCTTGCCCTTCCTCCTCTGGACTCCCCCAGTGAAGGGTAACAATTATGCTTTTTTAAAACAGTGAAAGGTAATCCACATTATGAATTACTAAATTTTTAAGTGATTGACATATGAGCAAATTTCTTTAATGTTGGAAATTACTAAACTTACTAGAAATAGTTCATTGCAGATAAAAATCAAGACACTCCACTATCCATGAAGGCCACACAGCATACAGGGACATATCACTAGCAATGCAATTGTAATTGATAAAGCTACTTATATTTACTGAGAGTTTGCCACACGACAGACATCTTTCTGAGCATTTTATGTGTGTTATTTTTTTAATTCCCTCAAAAAATGATTAGGTATATTCTATTTATTCCATGAAAATACATTTAGGTATTTAAAGAACTTTTCTACTGGTTTAGTGCTAGTCAGTGGTAGAACCCGGATTTGAACCCAAGCTGTCTGATTCCAGGGCCCATGCATGGTCTGTAATCTTACTTTCACTGGCTATTGCTTTATGAGGTTTTGCTAAGGATTATTTTTAATTAGTAGGATCTGTTTAAAGCTCTTATAGACCTAATTTAAACTTAACTTTACATTTTTTTCTAAATTATGTTGTTCTAAAACCAATAGGTAATGTTACAATATAAGAATCTTAAAGGAATTGACCTGATTATAAGACAGAACAGGAAAAAAAAAAAGACAGAACAGGAATGAATAAAATAATCCAGATTTTAGCACTTGCCTTCGCTGGCTTTAATTGTTGAAACAGATTGCCTGAGAAGTAGGAAGTAGCTCTGCATTTTGCAACCATCTGTCCCCTGGCTTGAAGACTCTTGGGTATATACCTAAGAAAAGACTAGCAACCCTAACTCTTTGTTATTTATAGTGACTGCTACTGCAGCAATTATTAAATACTGTCAAGTTGGTTCCTACTCAGAGCAACCCCAAGTACAATATAATTAAACAATGCACCTTGCTCACAATCATGGCTTTCCTTGATGCCACTATTTCAGCCACTGTGTCAATACATCTCAGTGAGGATCTTTTTCTTTCACTGATCCTCTACTTTATCAAGCAGGGGGTTTACTAACGTAGGGAATCAGCCCCTCCTGATGACATATCTAAAGTACAAACCAACTCTTGATATACTCACTTTTAAGGAATATTCAGTTGTACTTCTTCCAAGATAGATTTGTACTTTCTGATAATTCATGATATATTCAATATTCTTTGCCGACACTAATTCAAAGGCTCAGTTATTCTTCAGCCTTCTTTGTTCATTGTCCAGTTCTTGAATACATAGGAGACAAAGGAAACAATGCCTCAGATCAGGTGCACTGTAGCCTCAAAGTGACGTTCTTGTTCTTCGGTGCTTTAAGGAAGTCTTCTGCAGCACATTTACCTAATGTAATACATTGTTTGCTTTGTCGACTGTTATTTCCCTGGGTGTTGATTGTAGATCTAAGTAAAATGAAATCCTTTCTAATTTTAGCCCTTTTCTCTTTTTATTCATTGTATTGCTTATTGGCCTAATAAACAAGATCAGGCTTTTTATGAGGATTTTTGATCTATGTCGAGGTGTAATCCATGTGGAAGGCTGTGGTCTTTGATCTTCATCAGAGTGCGTGCTTCACGTGGGCAGGACTTTCTGAGAACAGGTTTAGATCACCTGCATACTCCTATTCTGATGCCACATTCTTTTCATAGAGTCAAGCTTCTCAGGTTATTTGCTCAGCATACAGCGTGTGTAAGTGTGGTGGAAGGCTATAATCCTGAAGCACACCTTTCCTGATTTAGACCACACAGCATCCTCTCGTTCTATATGAACAGCTGCCACTTGGTCTCTGTACAGGTTCTGCACGGACACAGTGAAATGTTCTGAATTCCTATTCTTCACAGTGTTATCTGGGATTTGCTATGCTCCACAATCGAATTCCTTTGCCTAGTCAATAACAAAAGTAAGTATCCTTCTGGTATTCTCTGCTGTCAGCCAAGATCCATGTGTCAGCTGTGATATCCCCTGTGCTTTCTGAATCAGTTTGAGTTTTTGGCACTTCCCTGTCTATGCACTATTACAATGATTTTTTAATTATCTTCAGCAAAATTTTGCTTCTGTTGTATTAATGATACTGTTAGATCATTTCTGCATTCTGTTGGCTCACCTTTTGTTGGGACTAGGCAGAAATCTGGATGTCTTCCAGTAGGCTGGGGAGGCCTTCAAATTTCTTTTCATGGACTAGTAAGTGCTTCTAGCACTGTGTTGGTTTGTTGAAGCATTTTGATTGGTATCTTATCACTTCTTGAAGCCTTCCAAATGCTTTCAGTTTACCTTGGCCTTCTTCATGACCAGTATTTCTTGATTATGTGCTTTCTCCTGAAATGGTTGAATGTTGACAAATTACTTTGGGTACAGTAACTCTATGTATTCTACCTCATTTTGATGTTTTCTGTGTCATTCAATATTTTGCCTGTAAAATCCATCAGTATTACAGCTCAAGGCTTGAACTTTTTCTTCATTTCTTTCATCTTGAGAAATGTTGAGTGGGTCAACTTCTGGATTTCTGCTCCTGCCTTTGTGTCATAGTGGATAATATGCAGTGTCAACAGTTTGAAACCACCACCTGCTCTTTAGGAGAAAGATGAGGCTTTCTACTCCAAGAAAGAGTTACTGTCTCGGAAACCCACGAGGACAGTTCTGCCCTGCCCGTTATAGCCGTTGTGAGTCAGAATTGACCAGTGGATGGCAAGGAGTGTTTTGGTTGGTCTTTGCTCATTTCATTGGAATGCTTTGTCTTCTAGCACTGCCCTTTGAAACCTTTTGAGCTCTTTTACTTCATCATTTATTCCTTTCACTTTAGCTGTTTCACACTTCCAAGCAAATTTCAGTATCTTTTTTCTGATGTCTGTTTTGATCCTTTTCTTTCTTTTTTCCCCTTTAATTACCTTTTTCTTTATTCATGCATGCATGTATGCTTGATGTCATTCCAGAACTAATCGGGTCTTTCTTCATTAGTGTTCACTGTGTCAAACCTATTTCTGAAATGATGTCTAACTTCATGTGGGTTGTTCTCAGGATTGTACTTTGGCTCTCATGAGCTTGTTTTTATTTTCTTTAGTTTCAACTTGATCTTGTATATGAGCAATTGATGGTTTGTTCCCAGTTGATCCCTGGGTTAATTCTGATTATATTGAGCTTCTCCATTTTCTCTGCACAAATGTAGTTTATTTGATTCTTGTTTTTAGTTTATTTGATTCTTATGTATTCCATCTGGTAAGGCCCACATTTATATTCACTGTTTATTTCCAGTAAACAGTTCATTGGTCTTTCAAAATTTTAGCAAGACCATATTTTCCAACTACCGAACCGTTTTTGTTTCCAACTTTTGAATTGCAATCACCCAGTAATTATCAATGCATCCTGATTACATGTTAGACTTATTTCAAGTTGCAGAAATTTCTTAAAAACCTTCAGTTTCCTAGTCTTTGGCATTAATGGCGAGTGTGTACATTTGAATAATAATGATTAACTGTTCTTCCTTTGGATACGGATATAACCCTGTTTTCAGCAGCTTTGCATGAAAGGAGAGATCTTAAATTGTTCTTTTTGACTATGCATATAAGTTTCATACGTCTGCATTTTGTCTTTCCTGGTATAGTACATCATGCTTTTCTCTGATTCAGAATGGCCAGTACTAGTTAATTTGAATTTTCTCATGCATAGGATATCAGTTTTCAAGCATTAGACTTTTTTTTTCCTTCCTCGACTTTTATTTATTTATTTTAAAGATAATTTTATTTGGGGCTCTTACAGCTCTTATAGCAATCCATACATTAATCGTATCAAGCATATTTGTATATATTAGACTTCATTTTTTTTCTTTTCTCTCTTTTAATCATTTTATTGGGGGCTCATACAACTCATCACAATCCATACATACATCAATTGTATAAAGCACATTTGTACATTCATTACCCTCATCATTCTCAAAACATTTGCTCTCCACATAGCCCCTGGTATCAGCTCCTCATTTTCCCCCTTCCCTCCCCACTCCCCCCTCACTAATGAACCCACAATAATTTATAAATTATTATTTTGTCATATCTTACACTGTCTCACATCTCCCTTCACCCACTTTTCTGTTGTCTGTCCCCCAGGGAGGAGGTTATATGTAGATCCATGTAATCGGTTCCCCCTTTCTGCCCCACCCTCCCTCCACCCTCCCAGTATCACCACTCTCACCACTGGTCCTGAAGTTATCATACGACCTGGATTCCCTGTGTTTCCAGTTCCTATCTGTACCAGTGTACATCCTCTGGTCTAACCAGATTTGTAAGGTAGAATTGGGATCATGATAGTGGGGGGGAAGCATTTAGGAACTAGAGGAAAGTTGTATTTTTCATCGTTGCTACATCACACCCTGACTGGCTCATCTCCTCCCTGCTACCCTTCTGTAAGGGGATGTCCAGTGGCCTACAGATGGGCTTTCGATCCCCTCTCCCCCTCATTCACAATGATATGATTTTTTGTTCTTTGATGCCTGATACCTGATCCCGTCCACACTTCGTGATCGCACAGGCTGGTGTGCTTCTTCCATATGCGCTTTGTTGCTTCTGAGCTAGATGGCCGCTTGTTTACCTTTAAGTCTTTAAGACCCTAACGCTATATCTTTTGATAGCCGGGCTCCTTCAGCTTTCTTCACCACATTTGCTTATGCACCTATTTGTCCTCAGCGATCATATCGGGAAGGTGAGCGCACAATGATATGATTTTTTGTTCTTTGATGCCTGATAACTGATCCTTTTGGCATCTTGTAATCACACAGGCTGGTGTGCTTCTTCCATGTGGGCTTTGTTGCTTCCGAGGTAGATGGCTGCTTGTTTACCTTCAAGCCTTTAATACCCCAGACACTATGTCTTTTGATAGCTGGGCCCCATTCAGCATTCTTCACCTCATTTGCTCATATACCCGCTTTGTCTTCAGCAATCATGTTGGGAAGGTGAGCATCACAGAATGCCAGTTTAATAGAACAAGGTATTCTTGCATTGAGGGAGTACTTGAGTGGAGGCCCAATGTCCATCTGCTACTTTAATACTAAACCTATAAATACCAAACCTATAAATATATGCACATAGCTCTATTTCCCCATTCTCATATATATATTTACATATGTACATGCTTTTATTTAGACGTCTATAAATGCCCTTTGCCTCCTAGCTCTTTCCTTTATTTCCTTTTACTTTCCTCTTGTCTCACTATCATGCTTACCCTTCATTTAGATTTCAGTAATTCCTCCCGGTTACTTTACCCTTGATGCCCTACCAGGCCTCCTATACCCTCCTCACTACTGATTTGGATCACTTGTTGTTCCCTTTTCCCTGGATTTGTTAACAGCACTTTCTTTCCCCCCACCTCTCCCTCTCTCATGTCCCCCTGGAACTGTCGGTCCCATTATTTTCTCCTCCAGATTGTTCATCCAGCCTATCTTATTTAGACAGACTTGCGGAGATAATAACATGCACAAAAACAAGACAGAGCAAAACCAAGCAACAAAAGAAAACAAAGCCAACAACAAAAACAACCAATGACAAAAAACAGAACAAACAGAAAAACCCGCAACACAACTACAAGAAAAAAGAAAAGCTTGTAGTTAATTCAAGGACTGTTTGTTGGCCTTTAGGAGTGTTTTCTGGTCGAGATTAGACTTCATTTTTGACAAATTCCAATTTTCCTAATTTTATAATTTTATACATTTTACCTTCTGCTTGTGTATAGATGTTTGTTTCTTCTCATTTTGAGTCATGCCAGTAAATAAAGGTTCTGAAAGCTTGACTCCATTCACATCATTAACGTTACCTGTAGTTTGAGGGGCACTTCTTTCCCAGTTGAATGTTGAGTGTCTTTTAACGTTAGGTACTCATCTTCCAACACTATGTCTGACAGAGTTTCACTGCTATTCATAAGGTTTTCATTGGCCAGTTATTTTAGAAGCAGATTGCCAGATCCCACCTGGTCCATCATCCAAGTGTAGTCTTTCGGGGTCTGGAAGCTGTACTGAAATCTGAGCACCATAGGTGACCCTACTGGTATTTGAAATACTCGTGGAATAGTTTCCAGCATCATAGCATAGCAACACATAGTCACCACAGTATAACTGACAAGGTAATGGTGAAGGTAACTGCATATTCTAGAACACTACTTGGCAGGAGCGAGGGAGCAGTGGAGGAGGAGGTAGTTGCACTGACATGCTAGGTGGTGGTCACAGGTCAAGGAAAGGGAAGCACTATGAGTAGGAGCAGAGCAGGAAGGCACCTGACAACAGTGAGAGCTCATGTTTTTCAGTTCTTATTATTTTTTATCTACATGAACTATAAATAAGGATCTCTGGTGGCACAGTGGTTAAGCACTTGCTTTCTATCCCCAAAGGCTGGCAGTTCACACCTACCAACAGCTCTGCCTGAGAATGTTAAAGTAGCCTACTGCAATTGTTTTCTGATTTCTAGCAGTTTTTCTCCTTGTGTATTTGGATACATTGTTCACATAAAAATGTTATCACTTTCACTTTTTACTCTTAAGTTTATTAATTTATAATACAAAATAACTGGTTTTGTTCTATGTGGGACTGCCCTGTTATTCTGCTTTGTAGCTAAGTACTATTAAATTACTTGCTCTATTTTATGTTTTCATTGTCTTATTATATACCTTGTCTTCCACTTTACCATTAATTCTACTATATGATTGCATTATTTTAAAGGTTTTGCTAAAAGTTAATTGTGAAAAAAGCAAAACAGAACTCTGTATCAACTAAAATTAGATAGACAGATCCTTAAAAAGAAACAGAATTTTCATGTTAAACTGTCAGTTAACATTAAAACTTGATAGAATAATAGCAGCCGTACAGTAAAGTCGGGAACAGAATGTGCATTTCCACAATCATATAATACCGTGAAAATTCCAGCTAATGCAGTGTCATTAGCAGTAAAGAGGAAGAAATATTAAAGGAAAGTAGAATGTTATGAGGAACAAATGTACTTATTAAAAGAAGGAGGATACATAGTGTTTCTGGAGGGGAATTTCTTAAGATTCTTAAAGCTGTCATGTCTGCCCAAATTCCTGTATAATTCTAATTTTATCTAGGAATATCAGTTCAACTGTAACATTAATTTGAAGAAATACCCTTAAAAGTCTTTGAAAAATAAAAATAATATTTGGTGGTGATGGGGAAGACCTGAATTTTTTCATTATTGAAGTGCACTCAAAGCTACATTGATTTAAACCAGTTAAGGGCTGATAAAAGAGTGGAATTGAATTAAGGAGGGCAAAAGAAAATGTTCAAAAATAGTTCCTGGTTTGTATGAGTATTTCAGAGCATCTGTAATCAATAGAAAGGGTAGCTTATTCATGTCTATACTGACTAAAATATGTCAGTATTTTATAACCTGTATTTTCTAACTGCAGATTATAACCTACATATAACTCATGAAATCAATTTAGTAAGTTAAGGTAGCTTTATAATAATTTGCTTATATATGATATGGGTGGGCATTTTTCTGTGATGATTTTTGGTTTATTTCTAGATGTATTGGGTCATTATTTGGAAGTTTAAAAACCATTGCACTAAGTAATTTTTGGACAAATGGTCAACTATTTGGAAAACACTGAAAAATATAGAGAAGGCTGGGCTAAACTGTATGAGTCAAACATGATAACAATAGTGGTCATCCTTAATACAGTCAAAAGCAAATGATAAGAATTAAAGTATACTAGGTCATAGAATAAGAACAAATATGCCTGAAACCAAAAACATTAAATAAAACCTCCTAGAAGTTTAAAAAAAAATAAATGATAGAAATCAATTAAAAGGGAATTTTTGTTAAATCTCAAAGATACAATTAATATAGTAAAAATATAAGATAATAAATGATAGTATAAGATAGTAATAAGGATATTAATAAGTATAGATAGTATATATATATATATATATGTAATAGATAAAATGATACTGATGTTAGCTTCAAATAGATGGTGCTTGGGTACCACTACCAACTGCCATGAAAAGGGTCAAGCTAGAAGGTCCTGACTAGTGGGAAAAAAAAAAAAAAAATCAAAGAACTCAAAATCCAAAAAGAGACCAACCAGCCTTAGTGGTTGGAGAGAAGCTGGTGGAACCCCCAGGCTCTGGCCTTCGCCACTGTTCACATCTGAAACGGAATCCAGCCCTCTGGTAGAATAACCAGCCATTTAAGATCAAGAGGACAGCAGTTACCCAGAAGTAAATATCAAAGGATTAGAAAAGAAGGAGGTAGGGAAACAGGAAAATGGGAAGAAGTGGGGTAAATGTTGGCACATTGAGGGATTTTCAATGAAACAAAATTGTATAAATTATTGGATATACAGTTGATGATCTGTTCGGTAAAGTTTCACCCAGTTCACAGTCAATATTTTTTTAACTGGTACAGATATTATCTATTTATCATATCTTTTATGTATATAAACATTTAACTATCATTTATTATATTACTTTGTCCAGAGATTTTCTAACTTTTTCCTTATTAAAATAAAAATTTAAAATTGATTATTTCTTTCTTTGTTTTTAGAGGACTATTTTAATAAAGGGAAAAGTGTGTCTGAAGACAGTAAGCTCAGATTTGAAACTTATCAGTTGATATGGCAACAGATGAAGTCTGAAACTGAGGTGACAATTCTTTTTTTAATAACATTAATACCATAAATATCATTGCTGGTGCTTCTCATCTTCCTTTCCCCCAATTTACAAGAATAATTGATGATAACAAATATATATTATTTGTATATCCTAAACAAAAACAAATAAAAGCCACTTCATGTCCCAAATATTAAACATAGCTTTAAGTACTTGGAGAGATGTTTATAATGATAATTGCTAAGCCAAGGAGATGTTTACATATTCTCACCACTTTTAAATGGTGGCATACTTTACTAATCTATTAAGTTAAACAAGAAATCTAGTTATGTCTAAACTCCTTGGCTTTATATTCTTTATGTTCCTACTCAAACATTTCTCACTCCAGCAAGTTGTTAGCCTCAGGGCCAGTATACTGGCAACTTCCATTATTGGGCCAACACATTGTTTATATTTTCTTTTCTTTTTCAGTACTTTTGGCAGGGGTGTGTATATACTTTCCAGTTTACTGCTACTTCCCTTTACTCTTTCTTGCTTTGTTCTTTGTAGTTAATTTTCAGGAAAATGATGGGGACCTCTGTTTATTTAGCTTTATTCCTCATTCATATATTCCTTGTGATCCTTCAAGGTCATAGATCATTTGAATTTGTAGTTTCACTTTAGCCCCTCTTTGATTCTTCATCTAGATTTTCATGATCCTTATGGTACCAAGTGATGGAAGTGCCCCTTTCAAGCAGATGCAGCTCTGTGCCAGCTCACAGATTTTCCAGCTCCTCGCCGGTGTAACCTCTGGTTTTCCCCAGTAAGCTCTCCACAGTGCTCCCAAAACAGCCCTTTGCCATCTTGTGGTTTTTCTTGATCCAAACCAGTTGTCATTGAATCACATCTGATTTATGGCAGCCTTACACGTGGGAGGAAAAAATAGAATAGAACTGTGCACCATAGGGTTTTCAGTGGCTGACTTTTCACAAGATTGCCTTGCCTTTCTTCTGGGGCACCTCTGGGTGGACCACACTTCTAGCCTTTCAGGTCGCAGAATTTTACATTTCCTTGTTTATTATAACCTGCTAAGACTTCACTGTCCCTTTACGATGTGATCAAATGTATCACCTTCTCAACATACATTAGATAGCCTTTTTCCTTGTTTCTATATTATCATAGCACTCTGTGTACCATATTTTAATTGTAAGTGTTCTTGCCCAATTTCCCTAATTTTTGGAGTAGAAACTTTCTTTCACTTTAGGGCAGTTTGTAAATGTTTACTGCATAAATAAATGAGTAACTGAGACAGGTTTCTTAATAAGAGAATTATCACTGGAGATCTAAGCACTAATCACGGAAGCTCTAAGGAAAGCATTTTTATTTCATCCATTTAAAATATTCATTGTGCCTGTGACCCTGGGGATTAAATCTGTGACAGTTTTGTTTGCAACAGCAGAGAAGATGCATTACAATACTGCTTACTACTTATTCACAGAGTTTGCTGTTTTCTTTGCAGCAATTACAAGAGGAATTAAATAAAAACCTGTTTGATAATCTAACTGAATTTCTGCAAAAGTCTCATTCTGGATTTCAGAAGAATTCAAGAGACTGGAGCTGTCAAATAAAACTCAGAGAAATTCCAGTTGCTGCTCTTGTTCTAGGTATGCATGTATATGATAGAGAGTGTCTGTGTGTGCACCCATGCATGTGTATATTTTGCTTTTTAATATTGTGGGTTGTTGTTGAGAACAGTGAGGAGTTACTTACTCTGATTTACAGAATTTAACCAATTATAGTGTGATCTCGATATCTTCGAAACCATTGAAAGTTCTTTGTACTGCTCACACTATCTAAATGAAAAGGAATTGATATAGGATTAGTAAGTGCTGTCCTCACTTTTGGGTTAATTTTCAGAAAAAATGTTAGGGAAATATGTTTCTAAATGTATGAGATTTGGCTTTGGTAATAAAAAACTACCGGTCTTTTAGTACAATGGATTTTCATACATCTTTTGGGTGTATCTTCTATAGAATTACTCCATGACTTTAAATTTATTCTCCTGTACTTGTTTTTAAGAGCCCTGGTGGTGTAGTGGTTACGCATTGGGCTGCCAATGGAAAGGTCAGTCGTTCAAAACCACTAGCCACTCTGTGGGAGAAAAATGAGACTTTTCTACTCCCATGAGGTTTTATTCTCAGAAACCCACAGAGCAATTCTACTTTGTCCTATACAGTTGCTGTGAGTCAGAATTGACTCGAAGACACTGGATTTGGTTTGGTTAGGTACTTGTTTTTTAATGTCAGGATCATTTTATTATATTAACATTAACTGCCTTGAAATATTTGGAAAATTAGGTATAAATTGCTTTGAGATTGCAGGTTATAAACTTCTTGGGCACTTAAATAACTATGATTCATATTCTATCTTACAATGTATTTGGATTACAAGCTAATCAACTTTATTTTCTTTAATATTAGCAAATTTTCCTTATTTTAAAAATAATGTTGAATTTATATGGATTCCAATCATACTCTCCACTTTGCTTTCAATTTGTTATGTATTTAATTCTAAGTTAATTATATTAGTGGACTCTGAGATCAGAAACTTCTGTCTTATAATGTTCATTATATAAATATTATTCCTGAACTTAGCGCATTGCTTCTCAAACTTTAATGCACCTGCAAATACCGCGGCTCTTGTTAAAATGCAAGTTTTCATTAATAGGTCTGTGATGGTGACAGGAATTCTGCTTTTCTAACATTATTTTTTTAGTTAGCACCCATATTGCTTGTCTCAGGGCCAGGCTTTGAGCACAAAACTCAAAGAGATGATTTTTATGCTAGCGTTAGTCTAACTTTACTGCAGCTTGCCACCTCCTTTATCAAAGACTGATCCATTTCCAGATGAGAAAAAGATACTCGAAAAGATGACCCACTTTTACTTTGTGTGCTTTGTTTCTCTACCATCCAAACCAAAACCCACTGTCATCAGGTCGATTTTGACTCACTGAGACCCTAAATGAGATTTTCTAGACTCTAACTCTGTAATATTGCCACGAGACAGTGACTGGTAGGTTTGAACTGCCAGCCTTGCTGTTAGCAGCCAATGCTTGCTTGATAACACCACCTGGGCTCCTTTTTCGACTACCAAACTACAATAAATATGTACATAGATAGGACACACGTGAGAGGGGTGGTCTGATACGTGGTTATGGGTGCTCTGATTGCTATCAGAGTGGCAGGTAGTGTGTTCTGAAGAAAACTTTAATTCCTGTCCTGCCTACTGTAAAAGGAGTAAGAGATCTAAGAACATCTTTCCAGTTGAAGACATTTATTGTTTGTGTTGTACAAGCTGATTGTTTTAAGAAACAGTGTTAAATAGTATATAGAGTCAGCTAGAGAAAAACTAAAGAAGCCGGTGTTTTACTGAATGAACTCAAATTCATTCAGAGCTGCATTTCAGTCAAAGACCGTAATACATCCTAGGAAGATACTTTTGCTACTATTGAAAAAAAAATCTGCACTCAAAGAAATTTTAAGCACAGTTGCACATCATTTCATTTCAAGAAGAAAGATATATATATATGTCTA
>NW_022107431.1:88322906-88334497 GCF_000313985.2 Echinops telfairi | reverse complement strand
TCTACTTATTTGCCAAAAGGAGTTACCCTTAAACAGTTGCCAGGGTTAAATGTACATCTCTAGTAAATTTTTTGAAAGAGGGATTGGTTCTGAGTATTTTTTCTGATAGTTAAGTGCAGTTTGTGCATCTAGATATTTATCATTATTGGATACCCCTTTTTTAAATCATTTTATTGGGGGTTCATACAGCTCTTATCACAATCCATATATACATCCATTGTGTCAAGCACATTTGTACATTTGTTGCCATCATCATTCTCAAGACATTTGCTTTCTACTTGAGCCCTTGGTATTAGCTCCTCATTTTTCCCCTCTCCTCCCTCATGAACCCTTGATAATTTATAAATTACTATTCAGATGCCTTTTTATGTATGAGGTATATTGTCTTGGTTTTCTGTTATTAATCATGTATTTTTTTTAAAGTGTCTTGATAGTTTACTTGATATGTTTGCTGCCTTGTTGTTAAACTATTTTTAATTAAAATGATGATTCAGTATTGATGTATTCTCCCACAGGCGTGAATGTAACAGATCATGATTTAACATTTAGAAGTCTAACTGAGACACTTCAGAATACTGTCACCCCATATGTCGTTTCACTGCAAGCTAAAGATTGTCCAGGTAAAGAATCAGTGTCATGGTATCCTTGGGGAAAATGCTCTAAGCCTCCTCCTTCCCGCTCTGACACACAAGCCCTATGTCCTCCTTTCTCTCCAGCTTTCCTTTTCTTGTTTTGTAGTCACCAGAGCACGTATTTGAGTGGAGTTCAGGGCCTCCTGAGTGTAATCCTGACTGTTGCAGGGCTCTTTGTCAATCTGAGTTGAGTTTGAGTGATAGTTTTAACATTTACAAAGGTTTGGGATGGGGAGCTGAGAATTGGGAAGTGGGGGGTTAAATATAGCCCATTAGAAAGTAAACTACATGGGCTCGTATGTGCAGTCCCAGTTATCTTCTTATCCCAATTTGAAAGGTCTCCATGGTAAAAGTAATTCTAAACTTGAGTTTATGAATCCATCAAACCACAGTGGATGTGTGCATTAATATCAGTAGTCCCCAACTTATATCGGAGCACTATTCTATTTAATCTGAGTTTAATACTTTGCTTTTAAGTGTTTGTTATTATTGCCCTATTTTATTGGTATCTGTATAAGCCCATTGTCTGAATATCTGAAAGTAAATATCTGAGAATGCTAACATTTGAAAATTACAAGGGGGTACCCCCCCAAAAAAACTGGAAAACTCCACTGAACGGAGATTTCATAATACACATTTTTCCCACTAAGCAAGCATTGAGCCAACTCACTCTGAGTTAGTGCACCCAGTTATATCGCCTGTGAAGGTTCTCTCTGGTTACAGTGAATTTTTTTGTAAAAGCAGTTTTGCTTGAACCTCATTTTTTCTGATGGCCAATTTAAGAGAATAGCTTGTGGCTGTGAAATTTTGTTTCTTACTAGGGAAAAAATGCCGCAGAAACTGCTATATTGAACACAACTTACAAGGACATTACTATGGGAAAAACTCAAACATGTACGAGTGGCTTCTCATTTTTAAAGTGAAATGTTGATTGGTGACAAACTTTGCCCTGGACGTCAGTCCCCTTCCCGAACAGACGAAAATGGTGACAAAATATGTGCACTTGTGCTTGAAGACCTATGATGACAGACCTTGAAGAGATAGGGAAGTTATCTGGATTATCTTGGAGCTCGTTCAGCGAATTTTAATGGAAGATAGAATGAGAAGGGTTGCTGTGAAATTTGTGATTCCGGTTCTGACTGACCAGGAAAAAGAGCGTTGAGTGGAAACATGCCAGGCTTTGAAGAACAGCTCCTAAGCAGCCCAGACTCTTCCAAAGGTCATTACTGGTGAAGAGACATAGTGCTATTCTTACGACCCTGAAAGCAAACATCAATCAAGCTAATGGAAGATGTCATCGTCACCTCCCCTAAAAGAAGTTCATCAAGTGAAATCAAAGATCAAGATGATCCTCTTTTTTTTTTTAATGTGAGGGATAAGGCATTTGGAGTTCATTCCACCAGGTCAGACTGTTAATCAAGCTTTCTATTTAGAGGTTTTGGAAAGATTGCATAACTGTGTGACCAAAAAGTCCTGATTTGTGGCAGATGGAGGACTGGTTTTGCCACCACGACAATGCACCTGCTCATGCAGCCATCTCTGTGTGCCAGTTTCTGGCAAAAAAGCAGTATGTCTCTCTTGCCCCATGCACCTTACCTATCCAAACAGATGAGTTTGAAAGATGTTTCAAAGAATGGGATTGCAAATTTGATTCATGTATTAAGTGTTAGTGGAGAGTACTTTGAAGGTGATAAGCTTGTTTTGTAAAAAAAAAAAAGTCATAATTTTGAACAAAAATTTTGTTATTTTGGGGTATCCCCTAGTATTACTAACAGTAAGGTATGCCCCCCCCCAAAATTCATCAGACAGTTATGAATACATTTAATCCTAACAAATATATCAAGTGGGGGAATACTTTTAGTAAAATGTGTTTGAATTTAGACTGATAAATGGGCTGTATTAAGTAAGAGCCTTTAGGACATTTTTAAAGATGACTCAAAGGAAGATTTGTAATTAGTAAGAATAATTTATATAGGTAAACATTTTTTTTGTCCATTAGAGGCTTTGAAAACATTTTGTTGCCCAGTGTAATTTAAATACATATTATTCATAAAGTAATTAATAGTTTTGATATTTATACATTTACTTTAAATATTGCTTTTATTATAGATAATATGTACAAGTTTTGACCTAGCCTTATTATGAGTTAATGAAATTTTAAATATTAGAGAGAGTATTAATTAGTATGTTAGATGTTATATCAATTACATCAATGAAGAGTAGAAAAACAGTCTAATCAAATATGGTACACTATCAAGAAATTTCAGGGTTTTCAACTATGTTTTAAGAGGTGATGAGAAAAAAAAAAAGAGGTGATGAGATTTCTTACTCTCTGTTCTGCAGATATGAAGCATGTTTTGCAAAAGCTGGCCTCACAGTTGGTGGACTGTGGTGTAGATATAAAATCCAACGAGGAGGAGAGGACGCAGGTCTCTCAGAAAAGGGAATACTGTTCGATGGATTTCCTTTCCAGTTGGTATAGGAATGTCACACAGGTAAATGTAAAACTACAATTTTCTCTTACGAAATTGGCATATATATATATAATTGAAGGAGCTGGGAATTATATTACACATAGTACTGCTTTATGCAACAAAGCATATGTTAATGTAGCTATTTATTTTCCTAAGGCTACTACTGTTCTTTTATTAGTATGCCGTTAATTCCTAGTAAGTGCTGAGGGACTTCCAAGGCGAGTATGTATGGTGAGATGTCACTAGGTTACAAAAACAGCATCTAGAATTAGTTTTGTTGTAAATGCATATTTCGGTGACATTGACCATAACTTGAACACATGATCTCATATTTCCTTTTGTGCAGTAGAATCATGCTGCCAATACTCACTGTCAACTTACTCTTATGAGGACTAATTATATTTGGTTGTGGTTGGTTTTTCAAATCAAAAATGTTTTATGCTTTGAGTATCTGGTGAAAATGAATGACTTTCTACATTATAAAACCACAGAAAGTATGAGAAAAATATTGTTGTGCCTTTTTTTCAGACCTATATCTGTCATTGTAAATGAGGGTTTATGAAAATGCCTATTTAGTTCCACAGTGGACTAGTTTTTTAAAATAAATTTCTATTTGAAACAAGTATTTTTATCAACAGAAAAATTAATTTTATAGAAAATGTGCCCCCCCCCATGCTTTTATTATTTTCTCAGATAGCAAAAAAATACAAACATTTCATATGAGTTACAGATTTTACTGAACTCTTTTCTTCTTGGCTATTACTCCCATGTCAGACCCAGAAAGATTCTGCTAGTAAAACTGTTGGAATGAGTTTCTGTTATGTGGGAGGAATAAAAGAAACTGTGCTACTGTGAACTGGATAGGGAGATCTTTATGTACCTAGCGTATAGCACTGTGTGGATGGTGAGGCATGTTTTTAACTCCTTCTGTCCACGATAACAGAAGAAGATAGACCCCAAACTGCCAAGCAAAAAAAGGGCTTGGTCTGGCCAATGGCAGTCTCCTCCTGTTGTGCTCATCTTGAAGGATATGGAAAGCTTTACCACGAAGGTGCTTCAAGACTTCATCATCGTCAGCAGGTAGACGATGTGTCTAAATTCTCTTATTATTAAGAAAGCGTGTTAAAAAAATCATTTATTGGGGGTCTCTTACAGCTCTTGCATCGGTTGTATCGAGCATATTTCTTCATATGGTGCCATCCTCATTTTCTAAACAATTACTTTCTATTTGAGCCCTTGGTCTCAGCTCCTCTTTTCCTCCCCGCTTCCCTACCCCTCCTGTCATGACCACTTGATAACTTATAAATTATTATTATTTTCATATCTTATACCATCTGCTGACTTCACCCACATTTCTGTTGTTTGTCCCCCTCGGGGGTGGGGAGAGGGGCAGGTTATGCATCAATCACTCCCCTCGATTCTCCCTTCCTCTCCTCCCCCCACCTTCTCCCTACTCTCCTGGTATCACTACTCCCATTTCTGTACCTGAGGGGTTTATCTGACCTGGATTCCTTGTGTCATGAGCTCTTAGCTGTACCAGTGTACTTGCTCCGGTCAAGCCAGAACTGAAAGGCAGGAGTCATCATGGTGTGTGTATGGAGGTGTGGGTGGGTGGAGGGTAGAAGCCTCACAGAACTACAGGAATATTGTGTGTTTCATCAGCACTATACTGTGCCCTGGTTAACTCACCCCTTCCTTGTGACCCTTCTATAATGGGATGTCCCAAATTCCAAAGATGGGTTTGGGTCTTTGCTCTGATACCCCCTATTCTCAACAATAAGGTTTTTTGTTTGGGGTTTTCTGGTGCCGGTTACCTGATTCTGTTGACACCTCATGATCGCACAAGCTGGTGTGCTTCCATGTGGGCTTGTTGAAGATGGCCACTTGTTTAACTTCAAGCCTTTAAGACCCCAGACGCTATATCTTTGATAGCTGGGCACCATCAGCTTTCTTGTTGTTTTTAATTCCCTAGTTGTTCCCCTGTCTCTTTATGGTGTTACGTGCTCACCACTCCTTTCCCCCTTCTCCCCAACCGTCAATTCAGTTGCTTTCTCCGCGGGCTTGCTTCCCGTGCCTGTCTTATATACAAAAGATTGAATAAAGAGAGAAAACAAAAAAGCATACATAATTTAAGTCTGTCCACTGACGTTTATGACTATGTCCCCACCGGTCCTGGGGAGTTCTAGGAACTGCCCCTACTAGCCTGAAGTCTATCTTGGGGGCTCCTTGGGGTTTTGTGGCATTGTTTTGCTCCCAAGACTGATCTGCTATGTTCTCTTCTTGGTTTGCCCCACTGTGGTGTGAGGGTGGGGGTGGGGTGGGTCAGACTGGGTCACTCCCCACCCTGTGTCCCCAGAATTGTCCTTTGTTGCAGTATGCTCCAGCGAGGAGACATCATGTCTCAAACTTTTGTTAGCCTTACAGTCCTCTCTGTGCTTCAGTAGCTCTGTGCAGGGACATCATCCTCAGGGCTTGGTACTCAAGTATGCGGTCTAGTTCGTTCCTCTCTTTTCCCTTGTATGCTTCTGTATGGGCGTGGCAGGCCAGCCCCTCTCCCCAATCGGTAGGTTTAGTGTTGTCCTCTGTAGCACCTACTACTAGGGGGCAGGGGTGGGTGGTGGTAGAGTTTCAGTTTAGCTCTGATTGGGGCCAGCCCTCTGGTTACATTGGCCGTAAGGTTTGGCAGTGGTGGGGTCTCTATTCCCACTCTCATTTCTGTGGAGACATAAACAATACCCTTTCCCTGGGTAGATTAATGCCCTGCTACCCCAGTGCCATCATCTCCCTCTTTTTCCCCCCCTCTTCTCCCTTTCCCCCCCTTTCCCCTTCTTTGTGTTGGAATGGCATGCACATCCTTGGTTTAGTCTGTCCTCCACTAATTTGCCTGTATCTCAACCCATAAAGTGACTTCAGTGGCTCTTCTTCCATACCTACTGTGCTGTTTATACTTACCTCAGTGTACTCATGTTGTACTTGTCCTTTTGTGATTGACTAACTTTGCTTAGCATAATTTCCTCCAATTCTTCCCCATGATACGAAGTACTTCATGTTATCATCAGTGCTTTTTAGTGATGCCTAGTACTCCAATGTGTGTATGTGCCAGATTTTTCTAATCCACTTGCCTACTGACAGAAATTTAGGTTGTTTCCAATTTTTTTGCAATTGTGAATTACACTACAATAAACATTGGAACAAAGACGACGGGTTGTGGTCTATTTCTTACCTCTACTGGGTATATGCCCAGTAGAGGGATTGCTGTGTTGTAAGGTAACTCAGTTTCCTTTTGCTTTAAATATTGTCAAATGGCTTTCCACAGTGGCTATAAGTATCTACTCGACCACCAGCTGTGGAGAGTTCCTATCTCCAGATTATCCGCTCCAGCATTTGTTGCTCTCTGATTTTCTGATTTGGGCTATCCTCAAGGGTGTTAGGTGGCATCTCATAGTTGTTTTAATTTGCATTTTTCTGATGGCTAATGATCAAGACCATTTTCTCATATGCTTTTTGGCCAGTCAGGTCTCCTCCCTAGTGAAACTTCTGTTCAGGTCTTTTGCCCACTTCCTAAGGGTGTTAACTGTTTTCTTCTTTTTGTAGGCTAGGAGGGTATTGCAGATTTAATAATAAGCCCTTTGTTGTGTCATTGCTAAAAATCCTCTCCCAGCCTGTCGGTTAATCTCTTGAAGTCTTTCGACCCACACAGGTGTTTTATCCTTAGTATATCCCATTCATTGATTTCAGCTTCATCAGTGTGTGTACCCTTTCCTATTACAGTTAGTCTATGTATTATTCCCTGTGCCAAGGTTCTTAGGTTTGTCCCGATTCCTTCATTGATGGTCCTGATAGTTTGGGGTTTTACTTCTAGGTCTGTGGTCCACCTTGAGTTTGTTCTTGTGCCTGGGGTGAAGTCAGGGTCTTGTTTCATTTTTCTACAGGTGGATACCCATTGTTTCCAGCATCACTTGTTAAAGAGGACATCCACCTCCCACTTGATGCTTTGGGGCCCCTTTTTGAAGACCAGTTGTCTGTATGCTGATGGCTTTATTTCTGGGTTTTCTGTTCTTTTCCGTTGGTCTGATTATCTGTCATTACTCTAGTACCACGCTGTTTTGACCACTGTGGCTGCATAGTAAGTGTTAAAGTCAGGTAAGGCAAGCCCTCCAACTTTGTCCTTCTTCATCCTGGCTATTGATGTTATCACTTCTTTTCCTTGGTTAGGTTTGCCAGCGGTCTGTCGATTCTGTTGATCCTTTCCAAGAACCAGCTTTTTGCTGCATTGATTTTTTTTTTTACATTGTTCTCTTGTCTTCCCACTTGTTTAACTCTGCCCTGATTTTTATTTCTTTTTTTTTGTAATTGGAGGGCTTGTTCTGTTGACTCAGTACTAGTTGTTGAAGGTTTTGTGATAGCATATCAGTCATAAGTCTCTCTTCCTTTTTCATATATGCATTAAACAATATCAAACTTCCTGTGATAACTGCTTTTGCTATATTCCATAGGTTTTGGTACATTGTATCCTCATTTTCATTTGTTTGTAGAAACTTTCTAATTTCCTCTCTAATCTGGGCCGGTACCCATTCATACCAAGTTTGACCTTGTTTTTCTGGTCATCCTTTTGTGATCTCCAGCTTTATGGCGTGGTGGTCCGAAAGGGACATCTAAGTGATCTCTTATATGTTTGCATTTACTCAGGCTCGACTTGTGTCCCAGCATGTGGTCTGTTTTCATAAATGAGCCATGTGCACTTTAATTTGGATTGAGAGCTCTATAGATGTCTTATCAGGTCCAGTTGTCTAATTGTAGTGTTTAGCTTGGTAGCCTTATTGTTGAGCGTCTTTCACAGTCATATAGCTTTCTCTGATAGCGGCATATTAAAGTCATCTACTATGATTGTTGAGACTGTGGTTTCTCTTTTTCATTTTTTGAATAGTTTGATGAATTTTGCGGGTCTTATTAGGCATATATATATTGATTATACTCACTGGTTCCTGGTCTACTGATCATTTGAGCATTGTATAGTGCCTATCCTTGTCTCTTGTGGTTTGCACCTTGGGGTCACTTTTGTCAGAGATTAGAATTGCAACCCTGCAAAGAAAGCTTTCTTTTAACTTAAAAAACAACTGTTTTCAAAGAAAACGAATGGTTATTTGAGCTTCATTTCATTTCCAATTGAATAGAAATGGAAATAATTTCAAGTTCTTAATGTTCAAATACCTTTTAATAAATTTTTCGGTTGCTTTTTGACTCAAAATGAGAATCAAAAATCATAGGGTGAGGCAGTATTAATTGACATTTATCTCAGTAAGGTCTCTTACATGCATGTTAAACTGATAATTTGCTCCAGGTTGACATTTTTGTGTCAAGTGTTATTTCTTGGTGTGTGTACCCTTATAGACTCTTGAGTTTCCTATAGCTCTATAGAGCAAGAATATTTTCTAATTTGTGAAATTAGAAATTTCACACTATATAATACTTAGAATGAGAAATTACTTTCAGATCTCATTAAATCTTCAGGATAATCTTGTGAAACTTAGAAATGGAGTAATTAACCCTATTTAATAACCCAATGGCATGTATTTCACATTTTTAAATTGTCATGAACTTAGCCTCTTCTGTATGTCAAATCAGAGCCCTGGTGGTATAGTGGCATTATGCGTTGAGCTGCTAACTGTAAGATTAGCAATTTGAAACTACCAGCTGCTCGAAGGGAGAAAGACAAGGCTTTCTACTCTAACGAGTTACAGTCGTGGGAACTCACAAGGGCAGCTTGAGCCTGTCCTATAGGGTCGCTATGAGTCGATGTTGACTTGATATATGTCAACTTCCCTTAATAGTTAGGGCTACAATTGCTTAAAGTTATATTGAGTTACAGTTTGATAATGTAATTTTTGTTTTGATAGTATCTCTTGTTTTCCATGGACTCCAAACTGTTTACATGCTGGAATCATGTATAGTATCAAACAGTAACAATAATACTCCACTTTTTTGGACCTCAGACTTGTAACTAACCATAAAAAGTAAAAGGAAGAAGAACTTAGAACAGCAAGGGAGTCCAGGCATTTTATTTTTTTGAAGAATGGCACATAGCTAGAATACTAAAAGCAATAGCTAACAGAAGGGTGCAAGCAAAATCATGAGTTCTTATAAAAAGACTCTAACCTGCAGCAGCCCCCAATATTTGCACACTTTGACTACATGGCTCTATGGACTCTTCATTTTGATAATGCTTAGACTACGTACATCATGTTTAATAAGTTGATCGAAGGCTACAATGGGATCTAAGATTTCTGTAAGTGTCCATTGAAAAAGGTATATATGTATAAGATGAGTTTTCTATCTCTTAGCTGTTACACCTGGGTGTCAGCAGTGTCTGCTAGAAGTTTCCGTACATAGAAGAAAATCAACTTGAAAATTAGTGTTGTATCTATCACTGGACTCAAAAGTAAAGGCCCAAAACTCCGAGGTTTACGTGGGAAATCAAAATGAATAGGATCTAATCCCTCTTCTAGCCATTGAGCGTTTATAGCCGTGGGGAAGCACCTGATCTCTCTGAGCCTCTGTGTTCTTATTTATAAAATATAAGAGCCACTAATAGGTTAATTTCAGAGCTAGAGTATCTGTAGATAACTGTTTCTTGTGTTTCACTATTTGAGGAAAATGCATGACCTATGATACTGCTTAGCACTAACTTATAAAGTAGTTATTAAAATAAACTGTTTTTTGAAATATGGTTGCTAAAAAATTCTGTATTGGCTCTTTCTTTGAAAACCAGTCAACATCGACATGAATTTCCACTAATACTAATTTTTGGAATTGCCACATCTCCGATTATCATACACCGGCTGCTTCCCCATGCAGTGTCATCACTATTGTGTATAGAACTATTTCAGTCTTTGTCTTGCAAGGAGCACCTAACTACAGTACTTGATAAGGTAAAAAGAAAATGCTTTACCAACAACGTAGGATTAAAAGAAAACTGTCAAGAAGTTATTGTCAATATGCACGTAGGAGAGATGTTCTACATCTCTCGGAGTCGTGCCATGTATATTGATTGCTTGTATGTAATGATTTTTTATATTGGTATGATATTACCTCATCAGGTAAAATTACAAGCTTATGAGAAGAATGCGCATTTATGTGTCTATGTGAATATATATACACAACGGGGCTTCAAGAAGTTTGTGGGAAAATTCCATTAGCCTTTACTTGTTTTTTTCCCATGAATTTTTTGAAATTCTCTCATATATCATTAGCCAATGTTAAAGTGTAGGCTTTTAAGTAGTTACATTATGTGTAGAATTTCTAGTAACAATAGTGATGCTTTGACTTAGAGTTTACATAAAATGATTTGAAGCTTTTAGTGCATGCTTTCCTAGCTTACTGTCTTACTTCTTCTGAGAGTAAATACATTTGCAATTTTCTCAGATCTTAGGTACCATACTGTTTTAAGTAAAAATATGATTTTTTTAAGGAATAACCTAACACAAATTATTGCTAGACTCAAAGACTTACATGAGGTGAACAATGACAACCTGCCATTTATTTATTAACCACATCTGTATTCCCAGTGTGCGCCCCCCCACCCCATAAAAATGATACCCATATGATTTCCTAATTTAAGGAAAATTTTCCCTGAGACATACAGACGTGGACTGCTTTTTGTAGTCAAATTCAGTTGTCTTATGGATGTGCTTTTTTAGTTTTTGAAAGAAGTCTTGTGTAACTTATCACTTTCAGGTGTAAAAGTCTTCACTAAAAGCCACTGAAAATTAGCTGAATTATATAGACGAGTCACCTGTGAGTTCTGTGATAGTCCTCATTCACTGGTTCATAATGTGTTATGCCATTCTTCATTAATTTACGTCATTAGACACAAAAAAAGAAATCTGGTAACAAGAATTGCCAAAGGCTGGAGCTCTTTCCGTGTCTGCAAATGGGAGAAAACGAAATATATAGTAATAGGCGCAGTACTTTTTAAAAATTAGGAATTGGATAGAGGATAATGGCCACCTTTAGTTCTGAAGATGTATTATGAATAGCTTCCTGTGGGCTATTACTGTTAATTTAAAAATCAGTTGATATCATTCAGAGAAAAAAAAACCTGCCTCCTATTGTAGTTTTACTGGTTGCTATGTCAAAATATCAATCCCTGCCTTATTATTTATACTTCATGTTTAAAAAGAGTAACAAGTTTTTCCTGTACCTCTCTCCCTTTTGTATCTTTCAGCTACTTCTGACAACTCAATTTCCCTTTAAGATAAGTGAAAAAGTGTTACAGATTCTAACCAACATTTTTTTGTACCATGATTTCTCAATTAAGAACTTTATAAAAGGACTTCAGGTAAGAAGCACTTATGAGTTTGAAAAATCAGAAACTGAATGTAAATAATTTGCATGTTTATATCAGACTGTTAAGGCCTTTTTAATAATTGCTGTCATTCTAGGTTGTATCACTGTTAGGTTACTTTGCAGCAAAGTATAGGAAACA
>NW_022107431.1:88309256-88321691 GCF_000313985.2 Echinops telfairi | reverse complement strand
ACTGTTAAGGCCTTTTTAATAATTGCTGTCGTTCTAGGTTGTATCACTGTCAGGTTACTTTGCAGCAAAGTATAGGAAACATATTTATTAGGATAGTAGCAGTAGGAAACCTAAGTCCGTCCATTCCAGTGATTCGTAAACATTTTGGGAGTTGGGAGAGGGGGACCTCTTTGAGGATCTGATGAAGGAGTATACACTTTTTACCTAGAAAATGCTGTGTATTAAAAGTCAGCAAACTTTTGCTGTAAAGGGCCTGCTGTAAAGGGGGACTTGAGAAAGAAAATTCATGGAAAACTCCATTACCTTTCAATTCCATTTCCCTGAGCCTTTTGAAGCCTCCTTGTACTGAATATTTTCTTCTTGGCGGGCAACATATGGTTTCTGTTGTATATTTTTCTTTATACATATGTAATCCTTTAAAGATCTAAAAATCATTTTTGCTCTTATTTACCTTTGTCAGTTTATTAATTTGTGACGAGAATACCATTTTCCAGTGACTATCAGAATGTACATGTTGGCTATGTATATGAAACATTCTTTCGCATATCAAGATAAATAGAATACCAAATGGATCGTGAGAAGGTTGTTTAGAGAGTAACATTTGGATTATGTTATGAGCTATCTTACATGTTGTATAATATTGTCTCTTACATTCAAGTTACTAGAATATGTTTATCTACTTGATACATTGCTGTCTTTTGATGTAAAACATTTTCTTCATTTATTTTTGTTCATATGCCATTACGATATTTTTATCTATTTTAAAAGACCAGTTTTGTTCCAATAGTAGATTTATATATTTTTTCTATGTATTTGGGTATCTATTGAACCTTTAGGTGGCACCACATTTTGAACGACTTTATTTCTTTTACAGATAATGAATAGTTCTGCTTATGAATGTTTATTTTATACAAAACTAAGTCAAAACATTTTTTAAACAAAAATTATAAAAATTATTTCTTGGCACATTTACGTGTATACACTTCTGAAGGTGGTGTTTCTGTCTCTTTAACCCTTCCCCCAAAGAATTCTGCACTCTTTGTTTACACTAGCACAAAACAGCAGTTTTGGTATCCTGATAGTACTCAAACAGTGTACTTTAGAAAGGTTTTTTTTGGTTTTGTTTTGAGAATAGAAAGTCTGAAGGGGCAAGATCAAGATTGTAAGGTAAATGGGATGAGGTTTCTCTATACAATTCTTAACAGGACAGCCTTTGACTACCCTTGAAGATTGAGCAGGTGCATTGTTATGATAAAAAAAATGGGGGCACAGTTCTTCTGTTATTTTTCTCACCGGGGCAGTTTTTCTTGAAACTTCTTTAGAAGTCCCTGTGATTATCCTACATCATTGCAGAAAATCTAGCAAGATTAGCCCCTTGAAGTCCCAGGAAACAGTTGCTCTAACTTTGTGAGCTGATTTTTCTGCCTTTAACTGAACTTGCCCTGAAGCTTTGTGAGCCACTGTTTTGATGGACCTTGGTTTTAAAGGCACCCTAGTATATTAGTATATTACCTGCAGCCATCCACTCATCACAGACACGTCTTTAGACACATTGTACTTGGAACACACCCATGCATGTGTGAACTGGGACTCTCCTTAGCATTATTTTTTTACTTCCTCTCATATTTTCTGACCCTGCCCACAAATTGGAATCTCTATATACTAAAGGCATATATATGGTTGCTTCTGAAGTGTTTGCAATATCACTGTATTTTCATTAAATATATTAGCAATAGCAAACCTTTTGTTCTTTAAAAAAGAAGACCTAAAAATTGAACAATCGTAGCCAAAAGATTCACTGCCAAAATATAATAAATATCTTTCATTTCCTGTTTCTTTCAGCTTTCTTTATTAGAGCATTTCTATTCCCAGCCCCTCAGTGTTTTGTGCTGTAGCCTCCCAGAAGCCAAAAGACGAATAAACTTTTTATCAGATGATCAGTGTGAAAATATCCGACGACTTCCATCCTTTAGGAGGTAAAAAGTAGATATTTTACACATTTTTTATAGGCTTTAGGGGAAACCAGAGGATTTTAATCCAGTTACTTTTGTGATGGGAAAAGGAAAAATAAACAAAATATATTGTTTAGAGCAAAACAAAGCCTTCCTGTTTTTAATTGTGGGATTTCTTTGTGAGATTTGGAAATTGGGTTTAGTATGTATATATGCTTTTTACAAAGATACATAATTTGTGAGTTTTCCACAATTAGTTTTCAGGAGTATTATTTCCTGTTTGGTTTATAGTATTTATTTACACTTACACCTCGAGAATTTGAGTTGCAACTGATTTAATGCGTTAAAAATTACCCTTGAATCAAGATATAGCACCTTGAATTTAATTTTGAGAAGAAATTAAAGAATGTTCCCACCAATTTAGAAAGAGCAGTCTCCCCCCACACACACACACATGCAATTTAGATAATGAGAATGTTTAATTTTCTCTTCTTGTGTTTTTGGAATTGTAAAAATTAGGTATGTGGAAAATCAAGCATCAGAGAAGCAAATTGCATTATTGACCAATGAAAGATTTTTAAAGGTAGGAAATGTATTTGTTTTAATATTGGCCTACTTTCCTTCTTGCAAAAGGAGTTTGCATAAAATATTTTCTGAACACCTATATATCTTAATCTATTTTTAAAGTATTGTTTCTAATACTTAATTAGAAATATGGCACTTAATTAGAATATTAGGATGATACACTGCCTCAAGCTCTAAAAGTTAAGATTTTTCTGTGGAGAAAAAAAATATTAACCAGAACACTGGGTTTCTACTGTAGTCCGTTTTGAAAGTACTTTTAGAACTCATGTTTCTTTCCATAAAATAGTTGGAATCTATAAGCATTTTCATTTTAATGGTCTTCTGAAGGCTTTTGTATATGGATATAGTTTAGCATGGATACCCACTGCTAAGTGGAATCAATTTGAAAAATAATATCATTATGGGAAAGAAGGTATGAACTGAGAAAATTATGCTAGACATACAACAAAGAGACTATCAGAAGAAGAAATTATTTTTTCTTTCTCAAATAGATAATATTTGGACATGGCATATAATTTAAAACACAAGTGATATGCAAGGAAGAGAATCCTCCTACCTCTGTTTTCTAACTACAGGCTTTCCCTCTGCATGCAGCCAATGTTAGCCGTTTATTATGTAGTGATGCTGTGTGTATATACAATTAATTACACATAGGTTAGGGACTTCTGCTCAACTTTATAGAACATAAGTACATCATACACAGTATTCTGCATCTTGCTTTGCACTTACTCCTGGGAATCGTTCCATGCTAGTACCAAAGACCAACAAGGCTATTCTAATGAATGAATCTTGTTTAAGTTCCTTGCTGTTGGATACTTAAAAATGTGCCATGTGACATTTATTTTCATACACCTCTTACCTTTTTAAGGAAAAAAGTTGTTTGAAAATTATAATAAAAATAAGATGAGATTTGAAATTAAGCCCTGTGCTGGGTGTGAGCTTTGTTATTCTGTGTACTATTTTCAAAATGTACTATTTTCAAAATGTGGACAGAGCAGTGTGCATTCTTTGAAGAACTGTGCTCTGTGTAGTTCTGAATAATGATTTGTCTCCCTTTCATTGCAGAGTTTCAGAAAACTTTGAGAATAGTTTTATTAGATATTTTCTAATACATAATCCCCACACTGTTATAAAATTCCTTCTAGATTGGAGTCAGTAATCACTTTAATAATTTCTGTAACCTTTTCATAGCAGGATAGGAACTCTTCAAACAAATGCAGGGTTTTTCGGTAGAGAGGACGTTTTAGAACAGTAAGAAAGGATGTATGCATGTTTACTCGGTCTGTTAACATTAGATAGATTACCTGTCTGCTGAATGAGCTAGTTGCCAAGTGCATTTCCTGCTAGAACTTTTCTACCAAAGTGTATCTTCAAATACCAGGAATACATTTTCAAACAATACTTTTAACCATTGAGATGACAAAGGGAGAAGGTGTGTAGGCTCGTCCATTATAAAAATATTCTCGTAATTATCACTATTTTTAAAGTGGCTTTTTGTATATTTCTAAGAATTTATTTATATGAGACTTGTTCTTTTAGTACTTTTAGCCCTACTTTTTACTATGCCTAAAGGTCTATCCTGGTTTGTATTACATTGACTCCAAACACATTTTCATTTATAGATGGTTTATTTGGTCTCATAAGGTCATATTTTCCTGAGATTCAGCAATGAGAAATAGGAAGGAGAACAAAGACATTACTCTGACTCTGAAAAAGTTCTATCTGGGCTACTTACTAAGTTCAAAAGCCAGATGATGTCCATAAGAACATTTAGGGGAGTTTTATTTGACTTTGATAGAATATTTAAATTTATCAGTTTGTCTCCTGATTTCTCTATTTTAGTTAGATGTAGCTTTCCATATTTTATTCTCATTATAACTTTTTTATGATTTTATTAAAATAATTGGTGATCAGTATTATCTTACGTAACATAGTTAAAAATCCCAGTTTGGTTTTGTTTTTAGCATAAGATTGCAGATTTATTTCTGCCCTACTTAAAAAACAAGCCAACACTACTCTTTCATTTTCTTCTGTTTCCTTTGGTTCTTTTCTTGCTCTCCCTCAGATGCTGATGCTGCTAAACTGTGAACACTCGGAACAGAAGCTCTTCTTCTTCTTTTAATTTTAATTTTATTTTGTGGAGGGCTCTTACAGCTAGAATCCCAGTTCTTAAACACAGAATTCTTGCGCTTGAACTTCCGCCATTCTTTGGCCATGTGAGCGTAGGAAAACCACTTACTTTGTTTAAGCCTCAGTTTTCTTATCTATCCGGTGGAATAGTCCTAGTATGATTTCCTCATAGAGTTATTGGAATAATCAGTTTATTTAGCAAAATGTTGTTTCTATTAAATATTTTTCAGTGTGATAAAAATTAACATACCAATGTGAGTAGACATGAAATTAAAAACAGTGAAATTTTTCTCCTAACATTTTGAAGCTTCCTGGTGGTTCTGCGCATTATACAATAGTATGTACATTGCTCATGCCATATGTGTATGTATGCGTGTGTAAAATAGTACTGATAGCAATGATGGGACCATGATAGCACCCTTTCCCCTTCCGTGTGGAAAGCGCAGGTTCAGTTGCCAGCCAGCACACTTCAAGTGTAGCCACCACCCATCTGTTAGTGGAAGCTTGCATGTTACTATGATGCTGAGCACATTTCAGCAGGTTCCAGACTCACACTGGAAATGTATTTCTGAAAATCAGCCCCCAAAATGTCGATCTGCAAAATAGTTGTAGTAAACTTTTTACTATGGTCATAAATGCAAAATACCAGATACTGAAATAGATGATAGGTAAGGAGTAAGTGTGTGATTACACTGATTATATAGCTACATAGACATGGCTATTGTTAGAGTTTATAATTTTGTACCCATTTTCTATACTCAGGTTTTTAAGGAAGACCTCAAAGAATTCTCTGGAGAAATGTATTCTTTCTCTGTCTGTCCTATTTCTGCCTCCAAAATCTCTTTTCCTTCCTGCCCTGATGAACTATCCCATGGGTTCTCACACTTAGCATTTGAGATTCACTTGGAGGACTTGTTAAAACAACTTTCTGGACTTCATCCACAGCGCTTCTGGTCTTATGGGTTAGAAGTGATGCTCAGGAGCCCTGTTGGTGCAGTAGTTAAGTGCTCAGCTGGTAACCAGAAGTGTAGTACTTCCAGCCTACAAGCCACTCCTCACGGGAACGCTGTGGCCGTCTGCTTCCATAAAGGTCACTGCCTTGGAAAGCCTGCAGGGCAGTTCTGCTTTATCATATAGGGTCAATAGGAGTCTGAGTTGTTTGAGAGTCACAAGTCAAGGTGGTGCCTCCCGATCTCCTTTCTACCAGGGCCTCAGGTGATGCTAGCGCGATTAATCTGGAGATCTCTCGAAGAACTACAAAGCAAGCCTGACTCCCTAGGAGAAAATATTGTTCTTTACCTTGTTTCCTTAAGTGTAGAACTAACCTATTAGACTTTAGGCTTAGATAAATGATTCATCTCAATTATTCTTTGGCTTGACTCAAGATATTTAAAAAGCTCTTCAACACTCAAACCATTAACTTACTGGTTTTAGAGATAGTGCTTCAAAAGTTTTGCCAGCTTGGAATTTTTTTAAAGATCATTTTATTGGGAGCCCTTACAGCTCTTATAACAATCCATACATCAGTGATATCAAGCATATTTGTACATATGTTGCCATCATTATTTTTTAAACATTTACTTTTTTTTAAATCATTTTATTAGGGGCTCATACGACTCTTATCATAATCCATACATACATCAGTTGTGTAAAGCACATTTGTATTCATTGCCCTCGTCATTCTCAAAACATCTGCTCTCCACTTAAGCCCCCGGCATCAGGTCCTCATTTTTTCCCCTCCCTCCCCTCTCCCAACCTTTACTTTCTATTTGAGCCTGTGATACCAGTTCTTCTTTTGTCCCTCCCTCACACCCTCGTGATCCCTTCATAAATTATAAACTATTACTATTTTCATATCTTACACCAACCGCTGTCTCCCTTCCCCCAGGTTCTGTTGTTCCTCCCCTAGGGTGTGTGTGTGTGTGTGTGTGTGTGTGTGTGGTTATGTGTTAATCATTGTGATCGGTTCCCCCTTACTCCACTTCGCTCCCCATCTTCCCTCTACTCTCCAGGTATTTCTTTTCCTGAGGGGTTTAGCTGACTTGGATTCCTTGTGTCGTGAACTCTTATCTCTACCAATGTACATACTCCGCTCTAGCCTTAAGTGAAAGGCAGGACTGGGTTCATGATAGTGGGGGGGTGGAACCAGAGGAATATTGTGTTTCATCTAGCTATACTGCGCCCTGGTTGACTCATTCCCTCCTTGTGACCCTTCTGTGACGGGATGTGCCATTATCTACAGATGGGTTTGGGGTTTCTGCTCTAGCCTCCTTCATTCTTACCCATCATCTACTTTTTTGGTTGGTTTGTTTGTTTGTTTTGAGTCTTCTGATGCCTGTTACCTGATCCCATCAATACTTCATGATCACACAGACTGGTGTATTTCTTCCATGTGGGCTTGTTGCTTCTCTACTAGATGGCTGCTTGTTTAACTTGAAGCCTTTAAGACCTCAGACACTATATCTTTTGATATCCAGACACCATCAGCTTTCTTCACATTTGCTTGTGCACCCACTTTGACTTCAGTGGTTGTGCTGGGAGGGTGAGCATCACAGAATGCCAGGTTGTTTAGAACAAAGTGTTCTTGCATTGAAGGCGGGCTTGAGCAGAGGCCCTAAGTCCAAATACTACCTCAGTGTATTGCCATATAAATATATGTACATAATCCAATGCCTCTATTTTTATGGATTAATATATTT
This sequence comes from Echinops telfairi, assembly GCF_000313985.2. Classification (NCBI taxonomy): domain Eukaryota; kingdom Metazoa; phylum Chordata; class Mammalia; order Afrosoricida; family Tenrecidae; genus Echinops; species Echinops telfairi. The sequence goes on along the minus strand of NW_022107431.1, from coordinate 88,314,325 downwards.
ACATATGTACACACCAATTTTATACTTCTCTCCATAGCTTTTCTTCCTAGATTTTTCCTCTGTTTTCTTTTACCTTCCTCCTGCCCCATCATCTTGCTTGCTCATTTTCTGCCTCTTAGTAATTCCTCTTAGCTAAATTGCTGTTGCTCCAAAATCACCAGGATCTCTACGTCCTCCTCATTGTTAGTTTTAATTCCCTAGTTGTTCCCCTGTCTATGGTGGTGTTTGCTCACCGCTCCCTTCCCCCACTCCCTCTTCCCCCTAAGTCCTTCCATTACCTTCAGGTCCTGTAGCTTCCTTCTTGGACTTGCTACCCATGCCTATCTTATATAGGTAGGCAAACCAACAATAACATAGACAATACAAAAAGAAAATAAAAGATTGAATAAAAAGGAAAAAAACAAAACAAAAATAAATACCAGCCCAAAACCCCCAAAAGGTATAGATAACTCTAGGTCTGTCCATTGACCTTTATGACTATCTCACTACCAGTCCTGGGAGTGTTCTGAGAACTGCCCCTTCTATCCTGAAGTCTATTTTGGGGGCTCCTCGGGGGCTTTGTGGCTTGGCTTTGCTCCCATTACTGATGTCGTATGTTCCCTTCTTGGTTCACTCCACTGTGGGGGTAGTCAGAGTGGACTCACTCCCAGTATTGTCCTCTGTTGTGGTATGCTCCCGCAAGGGGACATCACGTCCTGAGCTGTTAGTGGCCTTGCAGTCGTCCTCAGGGCTTGCTGTGTCCACACCCACACGCTCTCATTTTCCTTCTCAGTTTGCTTCCCTGTGGGGGTGGCAGACTGGCCCCTCCAGCTTGGAATTTAATAAACTTCACAGTTGTTTTTTTTTAAATATTGTATTGTAAAATTAAAAAATAATAACATACTGACAAAAACCATGTACCATTTTAGAAGATTCACTAGGAATTTCAAGCTGGAGGGACATTGGAAGATCATATAAAATGATAAAAGAGCAAGAGGTGATGTGAATTTTCTTATCTGCGTAGTTTGGCCCCTGAACAGTTGTACCGTGCAGCTAGATTCACTGGCCAAAGCAGGTGCTCCAACAAGTGAGAGCCAAATTCTTCTCAGGGTAAGCCCAAGGAGGTGCACTGGCTCCTCCTATTCGTTCAAACTTTTTGCCAAGTCTCCCCCAGAGTTAATCATGTAAGGTTGTTTTTGGCTCTAGAATGGTATGATTTTAAATACTTATTCATTAAATAGGTTAGTAATTTTTTTCCAACTGGTTAATCATTTAGATTCCTTATTAAGATATTGTTTTAGTGTCGTAGACTTAATTGAAGATAGAGGGGTTATAGTATTTGACAGTTATAAGTTTCAGGGGAAATAATAAGATCAATGATTTGGATATATTTTTGCCATATGCCTTGGTTTTTGTTCCCCCTCCTCTGCCCCCTTATTGTTGCTTTAGTAATCAAACTTTTTAACTTCTAAAAACTTTCCATTTGTGAAAATATGCCATGAGAAACTGTCAATTCACCAAATCGCAAAGATGTGATTTTTTTTTTTCTTACTGCCTGTAGCTGAGATGTGGCTCAAGCCAGGCAAAGGAGAACATTGAAAAAGCTTGTGCCCTCACACCATATTTGCTTGTCATCGTTATCTGATCATAAGAACCACTAGTCCTTGCAGTACTAGAAAGATTTCTTTTTCTTTTTAAATAGTGGGGTGGGGTGGGGCGGGAATCTGTTTCTTACCCCATGAGCAACTGTTTTGGGAATAATATGGGAACAGTAACAGCTTTTGCCAATTAGTAGGTGATTTTTACACATTGTCTTGTTATAAAACAAGGCCACTTCTTAAGTTAAAGGTTTTTGTCCTTTTGTATAAATGAGAAGAATCACAAAAGGATTAGACCTGCCTGTCTAACATGTCACAGTTAACAAGTGGAAGAACTGACATTAATATCCAGCCCTGACATTGAAACTCATATACTGCTACAACACTTCGTTGAAGAATAGTACAAGCTGACAGGAAAATCTCTAAAGTTCTTTATTAATGCTCAAGAAAATCAGAAATAGGGCTTTCAAGTTAATAGTGGGGATCATTTGTAGGAGGCCTGGGAAACCACCTGGTGCGAGGCTGCTTCAGTGTCAGTCTGTGTGATCGGGGGCCGTGTCAGCTGCTCCCGTTACACACTGATTATACTGAGGTCCCCATATACGCACATTTTATTTTCCCCGCCATAAAGCAAAAAGCCATTTCAGTGCTGTGCTCTCTATCCCACCCTCGCGTCTCTGTTCCCACTGACTTGCTCTTCATGGTGATTTTAAGAGGATGTTATACTCAGTATATTATGCTCAGTATACTTAATGAATGAGTCAATATGCTTATTTCAGAAAACCCATTTGTGTATGTTTATTCCACTCTTCCATAAAGCTGTTTGGCATGGTTTCAGCCCTTACAGAGTTAAACTTCCTGCTATGTAGAAAACTTAGATTCAGTTCCATTCAGGTGACAGATGATGTCATATTATTCTGCCTTATATTATTAATGTTTCAAGTCTCATGCTTATTTGTCCAAGTAGATTCTAAATCCATTGAGAGTGGGAAGTCAATCTTGACCTTCTTAAATTTGAAATATATTACTGTTAGAAAGATAGCCTGATACAGCACCTTCATTTTACAAGTACAGAATTAGGGCCCAGAAAAAGGAAAGGAAATAACTTGCCACAGAGCAAGCTGGTAACAGTGCAAATACTTCTTTTCACCTGCAACAGTACCTTCACAGAGCACAAGGCATGGAAGGAGTTCGCGAGTTTCTTGGACACTTGCTTTTCACCGTAGCTCCTGCTTCATTCTTTTTCTGTTGGGAGACCTTATGAGAAAAAGGAGGAGGAAAATTGAATAGAAAAAGTAATAAATGAAAAAGAAGAAAACGGGAAACATTACAGTCAACCAAACTGAATCAAGTGAGCATGGCATTAGCTAGTGTGTCAGGAATTGGTCATTTAAATTGTCAAGTGATCTTTTTCCTGATCTACACTATTGGGATAGTGGGGTAGGAACAGGCGAGTCAGAGGAGAGGGCTAGCACACATGCGACACAAGCCTGATACTCTGTGAGATTGCCGTCATACACTAAATCTGAGAAAAGCTGCCAGTCAAAATTGTTCTCTGCTGAGGAAACTACTCAGAAGATGTTGCGAGAACAGTAAAATACTGTGCACTTGGACAAGTGGCACCGCATACTCTGAAAACTCGGTAGAGACCTGTTTTACTAACTTTGTATAACAGTGAGGTACAGGGAAATGAATTTTAAAATGGAAATTGGCTTTTACTTCTTCCTTTACATTTCAAGGTCACTGATTACCCTCATACATACAGTTCTATACATAAAAGCAATACTACAGAAATTAAAAAAACAAACAAAATAAAACATGGAAAATGTAACTGTCCAATCATTTTTCTTTATCTGTATATATGTAAGATTTACATAGAAGATATTGGCTTCGTCTCAAAGGACAAGCTTACTAATGATTGGGGCCCTATATCTTATTAGTAAACAGTAATGAATGATTTTTGAATGAATGATTAACAGAGTTAATGTAGTTACAGATTAAAAATTTAAGATGGTGTATTATGCGTAACCACAAGGTCAGCAGTTTGAAACCACCAGCCATTCTGTGGTTGGAAGAGGAGCCTTCTGCTTCCATACATATTTACATTCTCAGAAGCCCACAGGGGCAGTTCTACCCTGTCCTGTTGGGTCACTCTGAGTCAGAATTGACTCGATGGCAGTGAGTTTGGCTTGAGGGGATTATACATTGGTAAGCAACAATGTGATTTCAGGTTCCTACTGCTTTTTAAAAACCAAAGCTATTACTTGCAAATTGAGACGGTTTGCATTACTAATTCACTTTGACTTCTTTTGAATTAGTGGGGATTTAGCTGATATACAGCCGGACTACAAGCAGTTATCCTATTATTGAGAAGAGAGTCAGAATGTGAGCCTGTTAATTAATGTACTTTTTCATTTGATAAATATTTTTGAGTGTCTGCTGTATGCCAACTATTGGTTAAAACCCTGAAACTACACTAGTAAATAAAAGAGGCAGTAACCCATGTACAGCGTACATTCCACGGGGGAAACAGGCACTAGACAAGATAAACAGTGCTTGCTGTGCTAGTGATAAGTGCTCAGAAAAGAAGGACATAGAGCCGGAGTGTGACATTTAGAATGCGACTGAAGTAGCATGAAGTGGCCCCACTTAGGACGTGGGTTTTGACCAAAGATCTAAAGGGAGTTATGGAGCTTGTAAGAATCTGAAGGAGAATCAGGCACAGCAAATGGAAAGAACCAGAAGCTAGAGCAGGTTCAAAAAGGAACAAAGGATTGCGGTGTATTTGCTCACTTTTCATATAGTAGAGAAATGTTTCTGTGTCTACATTTTTTATCAAAAACCAATAGAGTGAGAGGTTTTCATGTTTCAAGAAGAACACAAAAATGGCTATCTTTGGGGGAAATAATATTCCTAGACAAAATATGTCTCTGTTGAAAAGAATCAATCTCCCCAATCCCAACTATGTGGACAGCACTAAAGCTACAGGGAGAGGAACATGTCTGATCAGAGCACATGGGAGAGGAAGAGAGAGTGGAACACATGCTGGCCCACCAATCCCTGAGGACAATATTCCCACTCAGAGCAGCCAAAGCACAGAGAGGACCAAAGGGCCGGCCCCACTACGAGACATGATGTCCCTTGCTGACCCATAGCACTATGGGGGACAACACTGGAGACACAGTGTGGGAATTGTGCCCCATCTGACTTCCACAACACTCATGGTGTGCAACAGAACAGCAAGGGGAATAGAGCAATGAAGTCCGCAGGGAATAGCAAAAATAGACTGTTGGGCCAAGTGTGGCACCCCATCAAACTGGACCAGGAAACACTCGACAAACAGACCTTGAACTAGTTATAGGCTTATCTTTTTATGTCATTTTTTGTTGCTTTGTTTTGTTCTGTCTTGTTTTTTGTGCATATTATTATCTCTGCAGGTCTATGTAGATAAGATAGGTGGGATAAACAAGCTGGAGGAGAAAACAATGGGAC
>NW_022107431.1:88293862-88309156 GCF_000313985.2 Echinops telfairi | reverse complement strand
AACACTAAGTGATATAAAATTGATGATGAGGAGGGTGTAAGAGGCTTGGTAGGGCTTGATCAAGGGCAATGTAACTGAGAGGAATTACTGAAACCCAAATGAAGTCTGAACATGATAGTGGGACAAGAGGAAAGTAAAATGACATAGAGAAAAGACCTAGGAGACAAAGGGCATTTACAGAGGTCTCAATACAGGCATGTACATATGTAAATATATTTATATATGAATGGGGAAATAGATCTATGTGCATATATTTATAGGTTTAAAGTATCGGGTGGACATTGGGTCGCTACTCAAGTACTCAATGCAAGAATACTTTGTTCTGTTAAACTGGCATTCCACGATGCTCACCTTCCTGGCACAATCGCTGAATGAAGACAAAGCTGGGGCATAAGCAAATGTGGTGAAGAAAGCTGATGGTGCCTACCCCTGAAAAGATACAGTGTCTGGGGTCTTAAAGGCTTGAAGATAAACAAGCAGCTATCTAGCTGAGAAGCAGCAAAGCCCACATGGAAGAAGCACAACAGCCTGTATGTTCACAAGGTGTCATTAGGATCAGGCATCCAAGAACAAAAAATCTTATCATTGTGAATGAGGGGGAGTGCAGTGTGGAAACCCAAAGCCCATCTGTAGGCAATTGGACATCCCCTTAAAGAAGGGTTGTGGGGAACAGACGAGCCAGTCAGGGTGCAGTGTAGCACTGATGAAACACAACGTTCCTGTAGTTCTTTAATGCTTCCTCCTACCCACCCCCTACCCCCACAATGATGATCCCAATTCTACCTTACTAATCCAGCTAGACCAGAGTATGTCCACTGGTACAGATAAGAGCTGGAAACACAGAAATTCCAGAACAGATTAACCCGTCTGGACCAATAATGAGACTACTGATACCAAGAGGGTAAGGGGAAGGTAGGGTAGAAAGGGGGAACCAGTCAATGATCTACATATAATCCCCTCCCTGGGGATCACCCAGAAAAGTGGGTGAAGGGAGACATCAGCCAGTGTAAGACATGAAAAAATAATAATTTATAAATTATCAAGGGTTCATGAGGGAGGGAGGGGAAAAATGAGCTGATACCAAGGGCTCACATAGAAAAAATGTTTTGAGAATGATGATGGCAACAAATGTACAAATGTGCTTCACACAATAGATGGATGAGTTGTACGAGCCCCCAATAAAATGATTTTTTTAAAAGGAAAAGAATCATTCTAAATATGATTATGAGATCAGACATAATGGAAGCTATGAACTTTATAGAAAAGATGCCAGAAGGACATTTAAAGACTGGGGAAAAGGAGTACTGTGTCAACAGACTTGAGCATTTACATAGTAGAAGTGATGCTGGTTTTTAAGTTTGAAAAAATGTTTATACATCAAAATATTTTACAGATTTCAGTTTGATTTTAAAGTTTTGGTACTAAAGCTTTTATTTGTAGTATGCATTGTAATGATTGCTGAGCAAGGAATTGATTCCTAAGCGAGTTAGAGTTTAGAGAAATACATTGAATTTGTTCTTTTGTATGAGTTTGATTTGCTTGACTTCATTGATATCTGAGGTATTTTGTGCACGATTAAGTGCTGAAAGTAATAGGTGTCTGAAAGATACGCCAGAAAAAAAGAAAGAAGGAAAAGACATAGCCCTGTAGTTGAAAGTCCTTTATCTGACTTCTAAGGAGGAGAAAAAATGAAAACCATGTCACAAATTATAATCCTCTTAATAAAATGTTACCGAAGTCAGCAGCTGACGCCTGGAAATTGATACGGTCTAACATTATTTGAGAAAGCTCCAGAAAGCTTTTGAAAAAACTTATGTCAGATTAGTAATCCTGTAGGCTTTTAAAGATATCCTCTATCTCATTCCTGCTGGATTCTAAATTATAAAGTTTTTTAGCTTTAGATTTCTTTCACATTCTTCTGTTTCCCCCCTCCCCTCTTAATTGATAAAATGCATAAAACCAGTAAAGAGGATTTCTAGCAAGAGGCAGAGATCTTTCAGAATCAACAGTGGTGTTTCTTCCACAGCCCTCCTTTCTTGCCCTTCAAGGAAACAATTCTAGCAGTGCTTTAGGGAAAGGGTCCCTCAGCAGCAGAACCTCAGCAACTGCTAACTCCCGTGGTCCGGAGCTTCCTGGTGCCCTCTACACCCGTCTGACGATGACAGGGAGAGGCGAATGGGCCTGCCCTTGTTGGGGCATGCAGAGTGGACATCCAGTAAGGGCCTTTGCAGTCCTGTACTAGACAGGGAACGGCTATTGTGGCAAGTACTGGAGGTGTGAAGAGGTTAAGGTGCAGTATTAATTCAGACCAGATTTAAGAGTTTATCCAGAATCCTGTGTGTATTATAAATTCTCATGAATTAAACAGGCTAATTTTTAATTCTGAATGTTCTTTTGTCAATTTCCCAGCAGCTGTACAGAAATATGGATTCCATTTTATGGTGATAGTTATTTAATTACTAACATTATATTAATAATATCTTCTGTGATTTTTAGGAGGAGGCACAGTCATTGTTAGAAAACCTGCATGTTTACCACACAAATTACTTCCTGGTTTTGAGATGTCTTCATAAGTTCACGTGTTCCCTTCCCAAGTACCCCTTGGGCCGGCAGGTAACCAAAGCCCCCTTATTTGGAACCTAAGACGCAGGAACATAAGTAGTTTCTCGCTTTGATTTCTGAGGCACTGCAAGCATTACATTTGAAAGGGGTCCAGATCTTGCAGTGAGAGCCTAATCTAAATCCATTCCAGCTGTACCCTTGTCTGGAAATCGAAGCAGTGTTTTTGTTCTGAATGCCACAGCTAGAGACAGCCGCATGCATCCCAGCGATGTTGAGTCCCCTGTGATATATTTGTGGAAGGCATTTAGCTTTCCTTCTGTAACACTTCTTTGTCACCTGTGCCGAAAGAGCTGGCTTTCTCGTGCACTGGAAAAAGCACAGTTCTCATAGGATGTTTCATATTCTTACATTGTATCAAGAACCAAAAGAGAAGCAGTATGTCTGCTCCCTGCCAGTCTGCTCAGCTGTCCTTTGTCTCCTAGCTGAAACCGTGTGAGCCATCTGTAGTGTAGCTGTTAGGAAGTTTCATTGTCCTTCATCTTTGTATCCTTAATCAAAATGTTAAAGAACAAATATAAGCATGTTTTTGAGATGATTTCTGCTATTAAATCTTTATTTTTATAATTATACTAGCACTTTTAAGTCAACATTTCCTTACTACAAAGTGGCCAATGAGATCAGCCAGTATTTATAGCATTATGTAATAAGACTATGAAGCTTGGCCCATGCGATATATGCCAAGTCTAGAGAAAAAGATTCTTTTTAATAACATTAGTTTTTCTTTCTTGCTTAAATGTGATTTTGTCAAGCTAATAGTGTATAATAAACCTGGTACATTTCTTTAGTTCTTCACGAATGCACTGTTCATTTATAGATCAGAGAGCTGTACTGCACGTGTTTAGAAAAGGACATATGGGACTCAGAGGAGTATGCGTCGACCCTGCAGCTGCTAAGGTAGTTTTTTTCTTTCTTTTTGTGTGTGTTATAAGCCTGCCAATAAGTAACACCTTCCTCCAGGACTCGGTCTGCCAAGAATTTTCTTACCCATGTTGTGTCCAAGAATATTTGTATATATCTAGAATATATGTCGACTATGGTGTTTTGATATGACAACCATCCATTTCTTTGCTTGTATTAATTTTTTTTTTAGTTAGGTTTTTGTGTGTGGTAGTTTTAGAACCTTTATTAGGTCATCAGCCACTAGTTTTCATGCACATTGGCTAGGTTTTTGAAAGTGATGACAGGTACATAGGTAACCAATGTACAGAGCTTGTTTGGGGAAATCTTCATGCTCATTACTGTACCTAGACAACCGCACATGGATACTGTATGAGATGTTCCTGATTCCTTTGGCCAAGACACAACTTTGTTGAGCCTGGTGTCGTACATCTGGTGTTCCCATCTCCTTCATGGCCAACTTCCGAATCTCCTTGAGCACTCCAGGGGCATGCTTCTTGAAGCCCACGCCATGGAGGTGCTTGAGAATGTTGGTGTACTCTCTGGTCAGGAGCTCCTTGATAGCCAACGGTCCTTGTTCTCTTCACCACCCTTCTTTGCAGGAGCTATAGTAGCGGGACCAGGCTGGGTTGAAGTGTCCTTGAGAAAACCCACGGGCACCTAGACCTTCCACTTCTGGGCCCCGGAAGCTGTCCTGGGCCCCGGCACTCCCTCGGAGCCCTCCACCTCTGCTCAGCTTCTCCACCAGGCTACTTCCTCTCGTCCGAGTTAGACTCCTATCAGTTAGGTTTTTTTAAGTAAAGCCATTGATCAGTCTATTATCAAGACTACATGAATTAAAACAAAAAGACAACGTGGATAAATTTTCGTTTATGGATCAGTAGAAGCCAGTAATAGTGACGTCGTGGCAGGAAAGTAATCATGGAAACAAGATCATCATACCCTTGATTAGTTAGGTGGAGGAGCAGCCTCATTGAGTGAAGTATATCCTGTGAAGGAGCTCACTCTGACGTTGATTAGGGGCAGTGGTCTTGAGGCCTCCCCTCACTCAAGTTGGCATCACACATTACTATTGGTTCACTCATATATTATGTACTTACAAATCAAAACCAAGTCCATTGTCGTGAAGTTGATTCCAACTCATAGTCAGCCGGTAAGACAGATTAAACTGCCCCATTGGGTTTCAAAGATGTGCTCATTACGAATGCAAACTTCCACATCTTGCTCCTGCAGAGCAGCTGGTGGGTTTGAACCACTGGCCTTTTGCTTGCAGCTGACCACTTAACTCCTGAGCTACCAAGGCTCCTTTAAATTATTTACCTAGTCTTATGTAATTATCTGATACCAAAGATCACTCAGTTATAATCATTTGTATCCTCTGGCTTTATTTCTTTTATACTTGCTGAAATTTTGGTCTTTTATAAAAATGAGAATCACATGGACAGTGTGAAAAAGAAATCAAGTGCAAGCTTACATGTCTGCACACTGTTATGTAATTTTCCCCAGTGGATATAGATGCTTATACCATAAAGCAGTATGAGCTCTAACTATTTATTAAATATTGGTTTCCTTTGGGCCCGCAAGGAAAAAACAGATGGGCATAGTAGGAGGGAAATTCACACAAAAAGCATTTTAAGTCCAGAGACTTAATAATACAAACATTAGTAATCTAGCAGGTGCAGCTTAAGATAGGAAATTAATTTCATGCTATGTGGAAAAAATAGCACCCTATGGAAAGTAGACTGCCACTGAAAAGTTTTATATTTTATTTCACTTTTTAAAATTCCACTACGAGATTTCTGTGATGCAGTTAGCATGCTTGCTGCTAACGGGAAGGTTGGTGGGATGAGTCCCCCAGAAGCATCTTGAGAGAAATATCTCTAAGCTACTTCCAGCAATGTAGCCACTGAAAATGCTGTGGAACGGGACCTGTGCATTTCTGAGAAGAAATTCAAGGACAAGACGGTTTTCATGTGGATTATCTAACATAATAATGAAAACACAAATAGCCAAGAACAAAACAAATGGGACCCCATAAAAATAAAAGTGTAGGTTTGGTTCATGCACAGTATTGGAGCTTGAAGGCATTTTACTGACAAAAACCAACATTGTAGAACCTCATTTATATAAAAAGACTAGGAAAGGCAAATGTATTCAGACCAAAGTTTATTAGTGGTTACCACAGGCAAGAGAGGTGGCGGAAATGGGCATTTATTTCATACAGAACACTAAATTTCAGTTTGTAATGATGGAAAAATAGCATTGGGGTTGCATAGCTGGTAAATGTAATTGCTGTCAATAAGTTATATCCCTGTAAAAAATTGAATGGCAAAAGTTCTTTAATGCATGTAACAATAACAACCAAAAAGATGAGCTGCTGGGGCTCCTTCTGCACAACCAACCACCTTGTGGGATTGGACCCATGGTTGGGAGGGTTGGTGCCAGCATTTGTGGAACATCCAAAGGAAGTAGCCCGATAACAGTGTTTAGGGCTTTGGTTGTATCTCCTACTTTGTGGCATTGTGCCTCAGGCCCTATGTGCTTGCAGGCAGCCATCCAAGTCACAGCAGTTGGCATGTGTGCTCCTGGGGTGTCAGAAATAGGATGAGGAAATGGCATGTGTGGCTAATTGTTTCCATGAACAACTGTTCCCTTTGCCATGAGGCCAAAAGAACCAGATGATGTCTGATAACTACCGTTACTATTTATTCTGATCAAAGATTCTATAGAAGAATCCTGATCAGAAGTGAGGAAATGGCAAAACACTATTTCAAGTTGGCATGAATTTCAGACATTTGGGAGCCATGCAGGTTGGATAAACCCCTGAAACTAATATCCTGAGATAATCTTTATCTTTAAAATTTAAACTAAACGCGTGACCTGACGTCTTCTTGAAGCCAAAATGTAGTTTAGCTTAACTAGTAAAAGATGTCTATATTGGACAGAGTACTCTTAAGATATCTCTCTTTATGGGCTCAAATTAACAACAGCAACTAGAAAGATTAAGATAGGAAATTCAAGAGATAGTGAGATTGTGTTAATAGCAGAGGAGCCGCTCAACAAGAAGGTGGAAATGGTTGCAAAACTTGAAGAATGAAGTCAGTGTCGCTGAATTGTATGTGTAGAAATTGTTGAATTGCTGCATGTTCTGCTGTGAATATTCTCAACAAGATTATATATTTCTAAAAGGGAATCACGGTTTTACTGGAGTTACCATGTTTGACTTGATGACAAGTGATTTTGATTTTATGTACCATATGTACTCGTGTATAAGCTGAGTTTTCCAGCACATTTTTAATGCAGTTTTGTGGTAAAATTAGGTGCATGGGCTGAATATTCGGGTCGGCTTATACTCGAGCATGTATGGTATTATGGTATTTGTATATTTACCTTAAACCGGAACATTTCTGAGACTTCCTTGTTTTCTTTTGAATTGCGCATCCCTATCCCAAACACCCGTGGATTCTGGTTGTGCTTTCTTTTTTAACCTTTGTGACTACTGTCTTCCTTCTTCAGCTGGGAATTCTCAAATTCATCAATAACTTTGCTCTTCTGAGACTCTGGTAATTTTGGAGTACAGTCAAGAATTAAGAACACCACTTCCAAACTGGATTAAGGCAGCATGAGCAATAATAGTCATGGGACAATAGTAACTGTCATATTCTGAAGACTTGCAGTGTGCCAGCTGTTGTGATAGATACTCTATGTGCATTTTCTAATTGAGTACTCATACCTTTGTAGTGGATATCATTAGCTACACTTGACAGCTGAGGCAGCTGAAGCACAGATAGAGATTAAGTGTCTCGCTTGAGATCATTCAACTGCTGATGGAACCAATTGTCTAATCCAGGTCTGACTATAAAGCTATTGTATCTTCCACTATGCTTTGCCAAAATCTAAAATATGCATTTAGGGATCTGAGTAAAGCAGAGGCAATAAATAGAAAGTGAAGTTTCAGTAATTTTTCCCAACTGATGTCCTAAAAATAGGCAGTCAAAAACAGAATAGAAAAATCTGAGGATCAAATACAGCAACTGCAGCAAAGATAGTCAAACATCTGGACACCACACATACACGAGAAAAGGAGTCTGGAATTGACCTTTCCCCCTTTGTATAGTGCAGATGTGAACAAGAAATCAAGAGATTTTCGAAGTTTGGTATTCTCAGTAGAAATCATCAGATTTAGGACAAGACCTAATACTACATTCATACTAGTTTTCAAATCTAAACTCAAGTCAGATAAGGAAAAAAGATTAAAATGTTGTCTAAGACATTGAAAAGAAAAACTGTTAAGGTAGAATTAGAAATAGAGTTTAATAAAATTCCAATTTGAATTTTTTAATAAGAAATTCAGGTAGTGTCTCTGGAAAATACGTTTTATCTAGAAACTGATAAACTTAAATAACAATAGTTCTGCTTGTTCAAGTACATTCTGATAATTTTAAAGAATTTACAAGTAAAAACCCACAAAAACAAGCCCAATGCCATCAAGGTATTTCTGACTCGGTGACTTTATATGTAGTTTCCAAGGCTGTAAACCTTTATGATAGCAGACAGCCTCATCTTTCGCCCAGAGAGTACCTAGTGGGTTTTAAAACTGCTCACCTAGCTATACCAGGAGGGTGGGGGAAGGTAGGGGCAAGAAACCGCAGGGGAAGGGAGACAGCAATCACTGTAAGATCTGAAAGTAATAATTTATCAAGGGGTCACAAAGCATGGGTGGGGTGGGGTGGGGTGGGTGGGGGTAGGGCAGGTGAAAAGAGCTGATACCAAGGGCTCAAATAGAAAGTAAATGTTTAGAAAATAATGGGGGCAACACATGTACAAATATGCTTGATACAATTGATGTATGGAATGTTATAAGAACTGTAAGAGGCCCCAATAAAATGATCTTTAAAAAAAAGAAAGTGCAAAAAAACAAAAATAAATTAATACAACTTGCTGACCTGAGGTTAACAGTTCAGCACTTGCTTAACTTTATTACCAGGGCTCCTTTGTAATAATACAGGAATATGTTTTTATTATATGTTCACAAGTAGAAAAAGACCTATTAAAATGTATGAAGCGGACATTGTTTGTAGGGGAGCCTGAAATGATGAGTTTATAAGATGTCCTAATTTGATTTGAGTGCAGTCATTCCGAATGCCCTCTGCAAGTCTTTCTCACTCAGGCAACTCCTAGAGCAGGAGCAACCCATCCCCCATAGAATGTGAGGTAGATAACTAACTTTTCACTCCACCGTGTATTAAAGATATAAACCAAGCCAGACGACCATTGGCTGGGTTCGACTCCTAGTGGCCCTATAGGATAAAGTAGATTTTGATGGAAGCAAACTGCCACACCTGTCTCCTGTAGAGTGGCGACCGGTTTTGAACCACCCCTCTTTCACTTAGCAGCCAAGCATTTTAATCACTGTTGTGCACCAGGGCTCCATATAAAGATATGGTTATGTGAAAGTCATTTAGGAACAGGGGATGTTAGAAAGTGATACTAACCCAGCAGTGAGTAGATAAGAATTCTGATTTTTCAGCTATGAAAGACCTTAGGAGGAAAAGTTTACCTTTTTATTGGAATTTCTAAACAACCAGGTAAAAAATGTAAAACTACACCAAGAATTTGATATGTGTAGCCCCTTGCTTGAACAACCCTATTGAGCACAGTTCTCCTTGAAAACACATGGGGTCGCTATGAGCAAAGCTCCGCTCAACAGCAACTGGTTGCATATTGGAAATAACAATAAAAATTAAAATTTTCAAAATACTTTGCACCTGTCATTTTCTCCCCCAAACTCTAGTTTACAATGGGTATTTATGATTTGATAACAAGTTAAATTAATACTGTCTAATGGCGGAGTCCTAGCACTGGTGTCCTCAAACTATGGCCCGCGGGTCACATACAGCCCACCAAGGACATTTATCCAGCCTACCGGGTTTTTTTCCTTCAAAATAGGATATGTGCAGTGTGCAAAGGAATTTGTTCATAGTTTTTTGTTTTTTTTTAACTATAGTCTGGCCCTCCAATGGCCCCCTATTTAAAAAGTTTGAGGACCCCTGCAGCGGCATAGTGGTTACACATTGGGCTGTTCACCTCAGCCTCTGCAGTTTGAAACCGCTAGTTAAGTTGTTCTGAGGGAGAAAGACGAGTTTTCTGCTCCTGTAAAGAATGACTGTCTCGGAAACCCACAGGGGCAGTTACCTACCTTGCCCTATGGGGTCACCATGTGTCGAACTGACTTGATGGCAATGAGCTTTTTGGATCTAATAGTAGAATTGGGCAGCTGTCAGTAATACTTTAGGAGGAGGGTAGCCCTCGTGGGGTAGTAGTTAAATCTGGGGTTGCAATCCAAAGGTGAGCATTTTGAAACCCCAGTTGCTCACAGGACAAATAGGGCTTTCTCCCAGCCCCCTCTCAATTCCGTTAACAGTTACAGCCTTGGACACTCCCAGGGGCAGTTCCAACAGCCGACCCTGGCCTGTGGAGTCTCCCTGAGCTGACATCGACCTGATGGCAGTGAGCTTGATTGGGGGATGGGGGTAATGTAAGCTGCCACAGTGCTCAGCTGCCAACCGAACGTTCAAGTAGAGGTTCGTGCTGGTCCTTTCAGAGGTGACTTGGTAGGAAAGCCAACCCAGTCTACATCCAACCAGTCAACCATTGAGAACCCGAGGGAGCACCATTTTACCCTGCGACACAAGGGGTCATTAGGAAGGAGAGAATCAGCTCAGTGGCCGTGGGTTGTGTTTGAGGGTTCAATACAAATCATAAATCTTCAACTTAAGAGTATGTGATGGATCAGCTTGACTTGAAGAATATTTCATTCTTATTATCAGTCGCAATACATCATTATAGCAGTGATTCTTCAGATAGGGGCAATGAAAAATGAACTCTTCATGATAAGGAAATTAAATTACCAAGTGAGAATACTAATCTGGAGGAGCCTATTTTCCTTCAGATACAAAAACCAAGGCCAGATCACTGAGGAACGTCGGTAATTGGGAGAGCTAGAATTTAAAACTCTTATCTTCAAATCATACTTGTTTCAGTCATATTCTAATTGTTTGAGGTGTGGTAATTTTTTAAATTATGTGTATTTTTAGCCATTGGCTCATGTTAGAATACTCAAAAAAAATTTTAAACCCTGCAGAACCAACTTCTGTGGAATCAACGCCCCCATCCTGAAACCAGCCATCTCTGAATGAGGTACCCACGTACAGGTGCAAGGCATCTTGCTTATCCATGTGTAACCTGATGAGCTTGTGACAAAAAGAGACTCAGATTTAAGTTGACTGATAGCGGAAGGAATTTAGGCTGAGAGAAATGATTTACATTTCTGAGTAAGGGTTTTTACTTCAACAATAACTTTTAGCAGGTTAGTTCAGCCTTCACTGAATTTTTACAAAGCAAGACTACCAATTAATGACACCATTATTTGACAACTTCAGTTTGTTTCAGACATTAGAGATAGAGAAACTAAATAATGTATTGGTTTCCAATTTTGCAGATAAACCTTAGATCATATTTAAATATCTAATTATTCAAAATGACCCAACCCCACAGGATTATGTGAAGCGCCTCCCAAATACTAATTGTCTATTTTTGATGGTCTAGTCAGGCATCCTCAAACTATGGCCCGCGGGCCACATGCGGCCCACCAAGGACATTCATCCAGCCCACCGGGTGTTTTTGCCCCGTTTATTTTTTTTTACTTCAAAATAAGATATGTGCAGTGTGCCTAGGAATTTGTTCATAGTTTGTTTTTTGTAAGTATAGTCCGGCCCTCCAACGGGTCTGAGGGACAGTAAACTGGCCCCCTATTTAAAAAGTTTGAGGACCCCTGGGGATTTATTCATGTGGAAGCAAAATCAAATTGTACTGTTAAAATACCCTTTCTTTTAGATTAGGACAATCAGTCTTCAATTTGCATTACATCAAGTTCCCTCAATTATCTATACATTGTGGTGAAATTCAACAACTGAATTGTTGAAACTCCATTTAAAGCAAACATTGAGAATTGATTGTGAGAATAGTGGATTTTAGACTTTAGTGACCATAAAAGTCAGCTGATTTTTATTAAAGATTTCTACCTTCTCATCCCCAAAACATTCTGAGTCAGACAGTTTGAGACCTGGCTTGATTGGTCTGCAGAAATTTTCATTTTTCAGGAACTCTAGTATGGGAAGACCTGGTAAAAATAGTGGTTATGCATTGAGCTGCGATCTACAAGGTCTGCAGTTCAAAACCACCAGCCCCCCCTTGAGAGAAAGATGGAGCTTTCTACTCTTGTAATAGTTACAGTCTTGCAAACTTGATAGGGGCAGTTCTACCCTGTCCTATAGGGTCACTATGAATAGGTATTAACTTAATGGTGGGTGAGTTTCTGTTTTGGTTTTTTTTTTTCTAGTACATTCTGTACAGATGACTCAAGGGCCACACTTTAAGAAAAATTATCCTAAAAAGTAAAAGAGAATAAGAAAGGGATTATTATTATTATTTTAAGTTAAAAGTGAAGCTGTCAAGGAAGAAAAATACCCACTGAAAAGCTGACTTTTAGGAAGTTAGTCTTAACACTGGTTCTGTGGATTAACCTATTTCTGTAATAGTGAGCAATGGGTTGTTTACCAATAAATAGAAAAAAGTAATATGAATTTGTATTTCAGTGATATACTTTTCTTTTAATTAAATATTTACTACCTCTTACCATTTTTTGCTAGTAAGATGAATAGGTAGTTTAGAAAATAATTATTTTTGAAACTTAGAAACCCATCAAATTTAGTTTGCTTCCTCTCCCACTTCTTTTCTCTTGTGAACTTGGGGTTATATTTTTGTAGTGTATAAATAAAATATGTATATATTTTATCCTATTAAGACTGTTTCTAACTATATGATAGGATTGAATTATTTCCTCTTGACATGCAGTGTTCTTTAGACATAAAATGTTCCTAAAAAGTGGATGGTGTTCCACAAAGGTCATTATGACTACCAGGTGTTCACCCACGTGAACCTGCTTGAGAACCACTCATCCTGGAGAAATCCGTCTGAGGCCCAAGGCAACGTAATTCTTCCCTATACTGGACATTGCCTGTTTACTTAAGCAGCAAGCATCTGTTTAATGCTTAATTTATGAAACACAGATCTAGTGGAAAAGATGACCCCTGTTCCTTACCCATACAGCGTTTGGGTCCAGTGGGAGATTCAGGTGGACTCAGACTAATAATACAGAATAATTAGTGCTGGCTGGTTAAAATTCAAACTGCGAAGGAACTAATAGACTGGACAATTGACTCTAAGGTTGGTGGGTTGAGACAGCCTCTCAAGAATGCAATCTAACCTGAAATATCAAAGAAGGAGTAGGGTGGGGGTGAGCTGCAGCTGAGGCTCCATATAATAGGTGGAGTGGCGGGATACTTGGATACCTCTGAGGCCCCCAAATCTTACAGGTTTTCCACCCCCTCCTCCATGGCTTAAAATAATATATAAACAGTATTGCTTAAAGTAGAATACTGCCCTTCTTTGAGAGTTGTGTTTTTCTTTAAGAATTCTCACAGACTCATGATGAGGGCAATGACTGTACAAATGTGTTTTACACAATTGATGTACATATGGATTGTGATGAGTTGTATGAGCCCCTAATAAAATGATTTAAAACAAACAAACAAAAAATAGAACTACCAAAAAAACCAAGAAAGAATTCTCATAGACTACAGGAAATTATTCAAATGCAAGTCGTAACAGTACGACAGAGAGAATGAATTGTGACTCTTGTGCCTATCATTACCTAAAAATTCCTGCTGTTTTTATTTAAGGCTGCTTAGATCTATAATCAGTCTAAATTAAAAGTAGAGACTGACATGCTTGGCAGTTTAAAAAGGTACCTGCCTTATTTGTGCTTATATATATTTTAAAACATCAATGTAAGTTAGCATCTAAGATACCAAGAAATGGAGTAGGTTCTTAATATTTGATGAATAAAAATATTCTAATAAAGGCTACTTAGCTTTGTTGTTTTTTAACTAATATATATTAATGTTCTAGAATATAAAAAATTAAAATACCCCAATTAAATGTGCTTTCACTAATATAATTTTTAAATATTTTTCCTCAGATCATTAATCCCTCACAGAAAAATAAGGCTATCACTTTAATTTCCAGTAACAAAGGGAAAACAATAATTTTTTTTCATTCTTTTAACTATTTTCCTCGGAATGTCTAAATTTAGCCATTTAAATTACAGCTATTCAACTAGAACAGAAATAAATTCTGCTCCTGTCTTTTTGCTTCTATTTCACAGGGTTGCTTTGTGATGGTGTCTTTGAAGAAGTGATCTCTGAGAATAGACTGTTTCAGGCATTTTTAATTGTTTGGTTTCTTCACTTTTAGCCTTTATTGATTAATCACTTGCATGTTTGGCTTTTGAATACTTTTTGAAACTGCTTTATCATAGTAATAGTGCCAGTTTAGAAACTGAAAACTCATTAGTCAGAGCGTCCTTGCGTGGAGATGGATTGGCAGTGTCTCCTTACAGCTTGCTCTCATAATCAGAAGTTTATATAATCAGTGCTTAACCAGAAATTATTGGCTCTCTGCATGATGAAGCAGAACACTTCAGTGCCCTCGACGATGATTGCTTTTAATGATTGCAAAATTATTCTTAGTTAAGATAATATTTTTGAAATGACAATCTGTAAAGCTTTTTAGCACATTAAGCATTGCAGACCTTTTTTGAACCATTTACCTGAATGATCGTGATGTGATCACTTAGAAATCAAATTGAAGGACTGAACAACAGAATTGTATGTGAATGGATATATTGGAAGTGTAAAAAAGGCCCCACAAAAAAAACTATTGTAAGGGAAAATAAATAAATAAGGGTTGAGGGGACGGGAGGGAGGGGATAAAGGGGAGCTGATATCAAGGAGTTAAAGAAAAAAAAATGTTTTGAAACTGACTGTGGTAGCACTGCTTGATATGATTCAACCATGAAGTGTTATGATATCTGTAAGAGTTCCCAATAAAAGGATTAAAAAATAATAATAATAAAACACTCTTCATAGCCAAAAAAAAAATCAAGTTGCACTTTGAGGCATTAATCTGACCCATCTTTAATACGGTTTTCTCCCCTTTCTCTGTAAATTAATCTAGGATATATGTGTTTGTAAGTCATTTTATTGCGGGCTCTTACAGCTCTTATAACATTCCATACATCAATGGGATTATGCATATTAATCTATGATATTTTTCACACACTTTAATTGATATTTTCTTTGCAATTTTATTTCTTTTAAAACAATACTAGTTGAAATCCATCAACTAGTTTGGTGTCTACTCTTTCTCCCCAATTCACTCTTCATCTGATTTTGTTTCACGTTTCTACTTCACCACAGTCATCGGTGACCTCCATGTTCCTGATCCGCTAGTCAGTTCGTGTTCCTACCGTCAGCAGTCCGTTGTGCCTGCCGCCCTCGTGGTTTCCGGGACCTGGACGTTGTTGCTTTTCCTGCTCCCGCAGTGTGTGCTCCTTCTCAGTCTTCTTTGGTGGTTTCTCATCCTCCCTTGCTTCCTTGGTTGGAAGCCCATCTTTCTCTCCAAAGGCTTCTCAAGCGAACGATAAGGCTTTCTACTCCCCTAAAGGGTCTCAGAAATTCCTCTTGTTTACATTGTCTATGATCAAGCCCTACCAGGCCTCCTACATCCTCCTTGCCATCAATTTTAGATCCCTTGTTGTTCCCTTGTCCCTGGATTTGTTAACACCCACTTCCTTTCCCCCACTTCCCCTCT
>NW_022107431.1:88269843-88291939 GCF_000313985.2 Echinops telfairi | reverse complement strand
AAAAGTCTCAGAAATCCACAGGGGCAGTTCTACCCTGTAGGGTCGACATGAGCTGGAATTGGCTTGATGGCATTGAGGTTAGTTTTGGGTTTTGTTTTTCTTCTTTCTCTCCTGACACTAGACTGCTGTAGCTGCCTGTCTGTCTAACACGTTCTTGAATATCTGCTAGACTCTCAGAGTTAGCACGTCCAAAGCTGAGCCTCCTCTCCTATACTCCCGAACCTATGGTCTTCCTTTTGGCATCTCCATCCTGCCAAAAACATGAGCTCTGTCATCATAACATATCCAGAATCAGACTTCTTCCCACTGTGCTTCACTCTCGCTGCCATTGTCCAAGCTGCCCTCATCGATCTCTCGCTGGGGCTACTAAAATGTCTTCTAGCAGGTTTCCCTGCTCCCACGTGTGCCCACTACAGCGCTTTCTTAAAATTAAAATAGTACTCAGAGCATTTCTATTGAAGCATGTCACACAATGCTTCTCTTTTGATTAAAACCCTTCCTAAGCTCACTCCACCCACCCCACCCCTCTCTGCTGCCCCGCTTGTCTCAGAGTCAGAGCCACAGTCTATATGATCTGAACTCTGCTTTGCACATCTTGACCTTGTCCTTTCTTGACTATAAGCTGCACACATTCGAACGGGACTGTGCCCCCATTGTTTTCTCTGCCAGGAAAAGTTCTTCTCCCAGCCAGCTCTCCTATCTTCTTTGCATATATGATGGGATAGTCACTTCCCAACAAAGCCTATTAGAAATTGAAACCCACTTGTCTATCCCCTTCCCCTCCCCCTTACCCGGCTCAGTTTCTTTCCCATAAGGTTTGTCTCTTTGTAACATATGTGTGTTATGCAGGTGGAGTGCTAGTGCCCTGTAGCTGTGCCTTCTCCCACCCCTCCCCACCAAGTTCCAGATGTCAGTGTCTGATGATGTATTCGGCCCTTGGTAAATATTTCTTGAATGAAGGAAAATGCTGATCGGTTGTCGCGGGTACCGTTCAGTCAGTTTGCACTCGTTGCAGCCCCGTGTCCAGTCCTGTGCCATCCTCAGTTTCCTATCTCAGAAACCGTATAGAACCAACTGTCTGGGGGACGGATTAAATGTTTCAGTTTCCACTTGCTTTCAGGTACTTCTGTCCGGCCATGTTTGGATTCTCCGAAGCACTGGCTGGAGCTGTTCTAGTAGGGACGGGCAGCCTTGCTGTCAGACAGAGTGCATTGTCAAGTAGCTTGTGGCAGAGGTAGTTAGGTTAAAATACGACACCTTATGATTTGTGATCATTCTTTTGACCCATTTCAAATTTGTTCCTGCTTTTAATATTTTCTACTGTCTTTTCAATTAAGGATTTTTTCTCTGTTTCATTTTGTCGTTGCTGTTGAAGTTTTTTGTTTTGTATGTTTTTCTGTAACTGGCATCCACGATAGGTAAATCTGTAAATACAGTAACTGGATTAATAATTTTCCTAGCGGCATGCATGGCAGGGCAGGTTGGTGGAGAAGTGGGGAGCTAACAACAATGAGCACAAGAAAGAGGAACACATTCTGAAATTGATGTGGTGATGATTGTACAACTCTTTTTAATGTGATTGAGCTATTGTACGATATGGGAATTATATGCCAATAAGACTATTAAACATATAGTAATTGACAAGAAAAAGTAAGAGCACTCATCTGATATTACTTCTTGGTTACATGACTTTGAAATGCTAGCAGTTTTTAACATCTAGATTTTTCCCCAGCACAAACGTGTACGAAATTATATGTATAGCGTTCCAGAACCAGCACTTTTTGTTTTTCCAGGTTTTTGTTGCAATTTTTACTTAATGCCACTGAAATATAAAATGAAAAATGGTTGAAATGGCAAATTTTAGCACAGTAATTTGTTTAGTTATGATTATTAAAGTTTGATTTTACAGTTATATAATACCACTTTTTTCTGGCACCTGAAAATGGATAATAATCAGGCCTGACCTTCCTCGTTAGTCACATACATAGGAAATGGGTTGGATCTCTTATTTTGAGTTCAAAATGGCTTTGAGGTATCAGCGCAGTCTGGGCAGCTAATCTTCAGTGTGCCCCTGATGTGAGTTAGGCCTCCCGCCAGCAGGACCGCAGCCTCTTTACCCTCCCAGGCGAGCCAGTTCACTCCACAGGTTGGCCTTGTCTGCTTGGAAAGGCCAGAGGTTAGGGGGAGCCGTGCTCAAATGCAAACCTCAAGAGTTAACTTAACCTTTCATACACAGTTTAACTCCTTCTAGGCAAGAGATTATCGCTAGAAAGGCTAAATCATCTCAAATGTGATCAAGAATTCAAATGTCTTTGCCTGTTTTTCTTTGACGCTTACATTCACAGGTTGATTTCACTTGGGGTGATTATTTCATTGTTGCAGAAGGGAGAGAAGATTTTAGATTTTTTCTTAAAACCAGGAAAGTTTTTATTTTTGCCCACCTCTGTCAGTTTCTGTGTTTATTGAATGTATCCATTTCTCTTGTTTGCATTAAAATTTGTGTTGAAGTAACCAGCTTAACTTCTCAGTAATGATAGTCTGCTTGCTTCCTATCCCTTTTTTTCAGTTTAGCAATATTAGTATTTTTAACGAACCTGTTATGATGGGGGGAAAACATAACAGTTGTACTTTTCATTGTTGTAATCTTAATGATTGACAACCGTTTGGGAAAATAATTTCTCTATCTGTATCATGTTCCATAATAACTATTAACATTGGCCTGATTCTATTTGATTCTGTTACTGAGCATGATGTTAGCAGAGAGATGCTGTAAGTCATGGCTCTGGGAACAGAATCCTAATTCCAGACAATCTATGTTCTCTCTCCATTGCTAACAATTCGCTCCGCCACCTTGAATGAGTTTCTCACCCACTCTGCCTGTGAGGTACAGCAAGCAGAGGAGCTGCTTACCTTGTTTCTCAAAAAACCAGACTCACTGCTGAGTCAATCCTCACTCTACAGGACAGAGTACAACTGCCCCTGTGGGTGTCTAAGACTGGAAATCTTTATGGGAACAGAAAACCTCATCTTTCTCCCTCAGAGTAATTGTTGGTTTTTGAACTGCTGACCTTGAGGTTAGCAGCCTAACGTGTAACCCACTATGCTACCATGGCACCTTTTATCTTGTTTACTGTTAATTATAAAGCCCAGATGCGAGGTAAAGCATAGTGAAAACTGTAATAACTGGAGAAATGTTTGTGATGCCTAGAATTTTGGTCTCCTTTCACATAAGCTTACGCTGAGCAGGAATGTCTTGCCTCCTGTTGTCATGTGTCGGGCTACTAATTGCAAAGTCAGCAGTCGAGAACACCAACCCCTCTGAGGGAGACAATGAGTCTTTCCATTCCTGTCAAGATTTACAGCCTTGCTGTGCTCCTCCGATAGGGTCGCTTTGAGTTGGAATCAACTTGGAGGCATTGAGTTTGGTTTGGGCTTAGTATTTTTTACACTTTGTTCCAAAGGGAGGAAAACTAACAAATGTGTGCTATGTGGTAAGCAGTGTTGCTAGATTCTTCAAAGGCACCTTAAGTCTCCACCTAACATTTCCAGACAAGGGAACATAGAATCAGAACTGTTAATTTACATATTCTTTATTTCAAACAAAGAATGAGTGTCAGAGTCAGGCCATGACCCTAGATCATTGTGAGTTTTCTAGGCTGAGTTTTATCAGGAGAGTTTTCTGAAGATTCTGAATGGCACAGGTACTGACTGACCATGTAAAAAATGTTTTTTTAAGTCTGCTAACTTTCTAGTTATTTTACATCTCCTGTCATTGATTTTGTTCTAGGATGTTGGCAAAGGATGAGCTGGTGATCATACTTGAGAAGTGTTTCACTGTTTTTAAGTCCTCTTCTGGAAAACAGTTTGGCAGCACAGCACAGAGAATAGAGGATTTCCTGGCCCAGTTTCAGAGCCTTGATGGTGAGAGTAAACTATCCTGCCATTTCTACTCGTTGTGGTAGTCGCTTAGCTAACGCGACGTGGAAACCCCGCTGTCCTACATGCTGCGAGATGAAGAGATAAAGTAGTTCACGAGCAGTCTGTGTGCCGTGCCTCTGTATCACATCTTGGCAATCACAAATAGTCCAATGTTTCTCTTCCAAATTTGGTTTAAACAACGAAGAGCCTTAAATCGACTGGGGGAAAAATATTTTTCCAGATGAGCAGTTTGGAAGACTTACCTAAAAAAATAGAGATTGAAGCATGTAGCAGGGCTTTATAATTAAGGACTCCTTTTAGATGTTGTGCTGTTTTTTTCCTTAAGCATTTCATCAAGTTCTTTGTAGATTTCAGAAAGACTGCATAAATCATTTGTAAGCCTGAAAAATTAATAGCTGTGAGCTGCTTTCACAGCATTGAGGCTCATTGGTATGCTGATTACCAAAATATGCACGAGGCTTTCTCTAATCGGGTTTACAAAAGCTTGAATCTTTCTGTCATAAATGATCTGCAGCAGCCTGGCCCTCATCAGGGCTGGAGGGCTGTTGTTTCCTTTCTTGAATATGACCTCCACATGAGCATTGTATCTGCTGAATGCTGGGTGGGGGTGGGGTGGGGGGGCTAACTATATGTATGCAGCTATGTTCCCTACTGCTTAGGTCTTTGTTGATTGGTGCACTCTGGGTTGATAGTGCTCATTGACTTTTCATGGGTTCTCGTCTTGCTCTAGTACCAGAGTCTAGTATTTTTTGGTAGAACAAAAACATATGCTATGTACCTATTACTTTTCCACTATTTAAAAAAAATGGACTAGCATCTGAGGGAAGAGGCAGTTTGGTGTATGAGCACATCAATTGGACGTGACATGGTAAAAAATATCTGCAACGTGTCTGTTAGTCCTTTCTTGTTTGGCAAGTGATCCTTTAGATTTAAGAAAATACTATTGCTCCCAATAAAATGGTTTTAAAAAAAAGAAAGACTTTTGCTAAAATCCCTCCCCTGTCTTTACATGACTGCAATGCTAAGGATCTGCTGAATTCAGTCAGTGGATGAGGAAAGAGATAGTTTGCCTGACTGAGTTGCATGAGCAGGCCGACTGAGGGACCAAAGGGCTATACTTGGCATTGCTCTTTTGCCTGCTGCAGCATGAGTTAAACTTCTTTTCATATCATGAAAATATAGAGGTTAGATTCCAGCTTCGGGCAAAAACTGAAGCCAAGGAAGAAGTAACTTGATTGAGGTCTCACAGCTACCTAGTGGTAGCACCTGGATTAGTGAGTGCCCACTTCTCTTAACCACCATATCAGTGTTTTTTTTTAAATCGTTTTATTAGAGGCTCATACAACTCTTATCACAATCCATACATACATCAATTGTGTAAAGCACATTTGTACATTCATGGCCCTCATAATTCTCAAAACATTTGTCCTCCACTTAAGCCCTCGGCATTGGGTCCTCATTTTCCCCCTCCCTCCCCGCTCCCCCCTCCCTCATGAGCCCTTGATAATTTATAAATTATTATTTTGTCATATCTTGCCCTGTCCTACATCTCCCTTCACCCACTTTTCTGTTGTCTGTCCCCCAGGGAGGAGGTCACATATAGTTCCTTATAATCGGTTTCCTCTTTCCAACCCACTCTCCCTCTGCCCTTTATTTTTTTCTAACTGATTCACAATTTCCATCTTCTCTAATTGGTCACTGAACCAGCAGGAGGCCACCCTTAAGAGCATAAATAGGTGTCTTAGTTATATATTGCTTCTCTAACAAAAATACTATGAATGAATGACTTTAGCAAACAAATTTATTTTCTTACAGTCTGGGAGGTTGGAAGTCTAAATTCAGAGGGCCAGTTCAAGGAACAGTCTTACTCTGGGGGCTCTGGGAAAGGTCCTATGTCAGCCTCATAGGAGCTCTCCCTGTGTCTTGGCATCAATCTTCCTTGAATTCTAGGAGGTTCCTAGCAAAGGAAACCTGCCCTCAAAGGGTGCGCTCCACTCGCGGCTCTTTGTTGGTGGTGGTGGTGGTGGATCGCTCCCTCTGCTCACTTCTCTCGCTCTCTCCTTTTATCTCTTTTAAGACCAGAGTTATCGGCCACCCCCAGGGAAACTTCCCTTACATTGGAGCAGGGCTATGGTGGGATTAAGGGTATTGCTTTCCACCCTTAATCCTCTTATTGGTTTATCACATCATGGGGGATCCCCACCTAGTGACAATTTTGCATAGCTGCCATCACGTAACTGCCAAACCACTGCGACCCATAACCCAGCCAAGTTGACACATAATTTTGGGGGGATACAATCCATGACATGGAGTAAAATGACTTAAAGGACTAGTAGATAAAATTCAGTCTTTTACAAAATGAGGCTCCAAAAATTTTTGTACAAAAAGAAACCATAGACACTATAGTAATTTAAATTAGAACTCATGAAACAGCCTACTGAACAAATTCTGTGATGCATGGGCCACCACCAAGTAAGGGAATATAGCATTTAGAAATGGGGAAGTCAGATTAAGATGATTAAAAGCCTAAAGAATAAAGAATTTCATAAATTGAGCTAAAATCATTATCTTGAATAAATATGTGTTTAAAATGATACATTGCTAATGATAGCTAGTTAGATAAATGCCATTGAATCAGCTCTCACTGTTGGCAACCTATGCGCAACAGGATGAAACATTGCCTACCCTGCATTCGCCTCTTGGTTGCTGGCAAGTCTGAGCCTATTTTTGCAGCTGTTCTGCAAATCCATCTCAACAGAGGTCTCCTTCATCCTCTCTGCTGGCATTCCCTCACCAGAGATGATGCCCTGTCAAACTGATCCCTCCTCATGTCCAAAGCAGCGAGTTGGACAGTGTACTGTTATGAACTGTAAGGTTGTCTGTCAGTGGCTGGTTTTTGGATGTAAAACCCCGAGTCTTTTTTCTTAGTCTGGAGACCCCATTGAAACCTGTCCATGATGAGTTGAAAAAGCAGTGGCATACCTTCTAGCCTTACAGCAACCCAGAAATCACCACAGTACAGCAAATGAGTAGAAGGTGGTGGCTAATAAGAAAGTGAAAGGAAACATCTTCCCACCTTGAACAAGTAGAAGTATTTGGCTATATGCCATCTCTGGTTCCTTCATCTTAGAGAATAGACTTAAAATTACAGTTGGTAGAATCAAATTAGACTTGGTAGTATCAAATTAGACTTACTAACTTATTTTTAAGGTTCTGCTACATGTTTAGTGAAGCGAGAAGTATTTATTAGATATTTTAATCCTAAATTAAATCTTTCTTAAACAGGAATTATTGATGACAAAAAGAATGATTTTTTCAGAATGATGCAGGTTTTCCAGCTGAATCGCACTACTTTAGAGTTAGACAAAACAAGCCAGTTGAACATGAAGTTCCTAAAACCTGCTCTGCACTAGGAAGAGAACATGAGAGTCTCGTGCTCTCAGAAGAAGTATAGCTAGCTACCCATTTTACTTGCTGTGATTTTCTGTTCCCTTTGCCAAAGAGCCATGTTACAGTTCATGTTTCAGTGGCTTATGCCAAAACGTAATAGCACCCTTTTCAGATTCAAAGTTTATTTCAAAAATAGTTTGTGAATTGCATGATCTAGGCCACTCTAGATCTGGGGTGTATTATAATGTTGGTATAATGGAAATAACACAATTTTAGTTTAGTTTTCTTTGGCTGTTTATAACCACAAAAAAGTTATTCTGTTTTACTAGTTTGGGAACCTTTGTTTTTTATTCATGGTGGTAGATTCAGTAGGTGATTTGACGCCCTCACTACAGCATGAATTATATAATGTTTATTGACCTTCTACTTCTAGAAGAACTAAATCATTGTGCTTGATAGAACCTTGCCACATTTGGAAAAAAGAGGAAACGTTTCTTTTCCTTAGATTAGCAGATGTGTTTGTTCTCTGGGCTTGAATGGATTTTCCCAAATTGCGGTATATTGATTTTATATTAACAAGCAGAAGCCAGAGAGGAAGAAGATGCCTCTGGGTCACAGCCAAAGGGACTTCAGAAGACAGACCTCTACCATCTTCAGAAGGTCAGGCCGCTTTCTTTTCCGTCCAAATATACTCTGTTGCGCTCCCTTTTTCACGTGTGTTCTTGATGCGCTGTGCCCGAATGTATCTATTGTGATTTCAAAGCACAACCAGGAACAAAGCTAGTCACTCGCTTCTAAACTTCACATCCTGTGTATCCCAGTGCCATCCTCACTGCATGTATGCAGCCTGGAGAGCTCACAGGCCAGCGCAGCGGGAAGCAGTTCGGGTCTGAAAGGCACAGACAAAATGAGCTAGAGAGAATTAAACAGCAATGAGGGGAGATGGAGATGTGTAGAAAGGGAATCTTTATTTGGCATGTTTGTTCATTCTTACCAAACTGATTCAAAAGTATTTAGTTCATTCATTTTAGCGAGTTACCTGCTTGGTTTTTGTGCACGCCTATTCACTGTAGAACTGGTCTTGCGCCAGTCTGTCTTTGTCAGGTGTTCTAACTTCATGAGGTAGGTTGGCAAAGTAAAGAACTCTGCGTACCGTGATACTAAGTTATGATAAATATAGAGTAAAATTTCCATCTCAGGGAGACAAAAACGGAATTGATTTGGTTAGTGTGATACAAAGCACAGTGCTTTTTCCTTCTTGTAAGTTCTTTGTTCAAATGAATTGCTGGAATATTGAGCACTCTCGCCTTTTAACTCAGTACCAAAGCGAACCACCCTTTTTCACCTTCCCTGTAAATTCCCTTGGTTTGTGTTTGAAGTAAAACATCTGGAAAGAAAGATTCTTTCCAGACCTTAAGTCAAAACAAACAGAGCTCACCCTGGTCTGGTTTTCTCTGCACACCCTTTCTTACGGACAGTCGTTGAACTGCCTCTCCTAGCAGGGTTCTCCGCTATGGGAGGGGAGGTTTTTCCTCAGAATTGCAATATAATGTACATTCTTTTGTCTGCAGTCCTTGTTGGAAATGAAGGAATTAAGAAGAACAAGTAAGAAGCAAAATAAATTTGAAGTGCTCAGAGATAAAGTTGTGGATTTCGTTGACAGTCTTGTGAGGTGAGTCTGTTGCTTGTATGAGCTAAAAATCTTACTGTTTTTCCCAGCGGCACTGATATAATAGCCACTGGATAGCCACCCAAGAGCTTGTCCTCCTACATCAGACTTTAAGGCATTCTGATTCCTCCATTGAGTTTAGAATTATAGTTTTGATTCCTTTCATTCTTATTAAAATAGCTAATCAGATGACTTAGTTCAGCCTCTTTACTCCCAGTTGAAGATCATAGGATTAAATTTGATCTAGTTCATGAGGCCTGAAGAGGGCTCTTGGGGACAAGGGCACAGAGCATCTTTCTAATAGCATCAGAATGAGTGCACTTGCACCTCACTTTGTCTTTGCTTGGGGTAGTACTGACTCTGGGTTAATCCCTGAAACCAGACGGAGCAGACTAATCACGCTGCCCTGCTTTGTCCTGAATACAGGACTTCTTGAATACAAATAGCGTAGCGCGTTCTCAGCGTGAAATTCTTTTAATTGTTTTATTAGGGCTCATACAACTCCTATCACAATCCATACATACATCAGTTGTGTAAAGCACATTTGTACATTCATTGCCCTCATCATTCTCAAAACATTTGCTCTCCACTTAAGCCCCTGGCATCAGCTCCTCATTTTTTCCCCTCCCTCCCTGCTCCCCCCTCCGTCATGAACCTTTGATAATTTATTATTATTTTGTCCAGCATGAAATTCTTGTTGAGAAATGTACTCATAGCAAATTTAGAAATCAACCAGTTCTGCCTGTATTTTAAAATGATTCCTTTTTGAAATCCAAATCACGTTGATTCGTGGATTTAGTAAAACACACACAAAAGAAACAGCTTTTGTGTAGCTATATAAATCCACTCACTTATGCTTCCTTTCAGGCATTTGGGAGATACTGGGGTCCTGGGAGGGTTATCATGAGAAGCTTGCACACACAAAAATATTTAATAGTTAAAATGTAGAAAGAAATTATTATTTATCATTGCTTGTTCTGTTTTAAATGTAGTTTTCCAACCCAACAGCAGGCTAGGCACTAAACAGGACAAAGTACTGAAAAGATAGCAGTTTGGTCATTAAAAAAAAAGAAGGGTGTTTTTTTTATATAGAGTACATGTCCTTCCTGAAAGGGAAAAAATTCATCTTCCTGGACAAATTTGGCGCACAGTCATTGTTCCAAGTCATCGGGGAGAAATTATCAGTGCCAAGAGGGAGGCCCGTGGTGCTCAACTACGTGTGACCAAAGGAAAGTTATGGAGCAAGCAATGTATTATACAGAAGTGATGCCCTGCAGTCTTGAATTGACCTCTCAGCCTGAAGTTGCCCTTTACAACTCATAGAGCTAACCTTGCCCCATTATCCTTTCTAGCCCCAAGTCCTGGCTTTTCCCTGAGTGGATGAGGCCCACAGGTAACTCAGTAGCTACTCAGTGATCTACTGCCAATCTAAGCTTTGACTCTACTGCTGTGAGTCACTTGGCATGTTTGAATCATTTGCTCGTGCTGCTTCTTGATATTTCCCCGAGGCCTGTATTCAGACATTAAAGTGTGTTAATCCCTGAAATTCCTGTGTGTGGATCTAGCCACGTGTCTGATCTTTTCAGTTCTAGCTCCATACTAAAGGTTTTCTTAGTAGAATGTTCAGTATAAGGCTAGTCACTGTTTTCTTTATGGCTGATTCTGCAGAAAGGCTCTAAGTTTTCGGGAGCAGCACCATATATACAGCCCTAGGTCTATGGCACCACTCTTGCTTCGACGGCTGTCCTTATCCAGGACTAGCCCTATTGTCCTCATCACATATTATGGTGATTCCTTTATTACACTCAGGTTTGGCTCCTATAGAATTGTTCAGTGTCGAGTGCTGTCCAATGTGATCTTGTGTATACTCAGCTATTCAAAATAGCTTTCTTTAAAAACCCTGTGCTTGTCAAGTAGCCAAGTAGAAAATGGTTCCCCTTGTCGCTCCATTTCTGTGTACTTGGTTAAATGTTGTATTGTGAAATCACAAAACTCTTCCATAATAGGATTTACTCTGTTTACCAAGATTATCTAATCCAGGAGAGAAGAGATTCGTGTGGTAGCATGCCAGAGCCAAAAGGGACCTGAGAAGTCATATGGCAGCCAAAGCCCAGAAGAGGCTATGACCTGGGAAGGGTCATACAGCTTTATCAAGAGGCTTTGTCCACTTCACACTTCCCACAAGGGCCATGTCAGAGTTGTTTAAGCAGAGCTTAGAGTTGACTGGGAAAAAGATATCTAGTTTAAAGATAAATATAAGCAGTGAATATAAGGAGGCATGTTTTACAGTGTACGAGGAACTGTTGGAAATGGTGTTTTCATGCCAGTTTCGGTTGTGTAGTCCTGAAGCCTAAGTGCTCCTGCCCCTGCCCTCAGAGCTACCTCTCTTGAGGAGAAGTAATTGTCTCGTTTGTACACTCGGGCCTGAATCCAAATGAGCATCATGCTATGCTTCAATGCCAGACTCATTGCTATTTCTTGTCACAGCACCCAAGTACATTGATATGCCAAGCTCTGGGTCTGCTCCCCGCAAACCAAACCCTCTACTAAAGAGTCTGCTGTAACATGTAGCAACCCTCTAGTGCAGTGGTTCTCACCTGCCTCGTGTCGGGACCCTTTCATATAGTCCCTCATGTTGTGGTGACCCCAGCCATAAAATTATTTTCATTGCTACTTCATAACTGTAATTTTGCTACTGTTGAATCAGGCGACCCCTGTGAAAGAAAGGGTCACTTGACCCCCAAAGTGGTTTCGACCCACAGGTTGAGAAGCGCTACTCTACGGTTTCCAAGGCTTTGTAAACCTTTTCGGGAGCAGGACAAACATCTTTTTCCTGAGGACGATCTAGTGGGTGTGAACAACTGACCTGTGTCAGCTAGTTCAAGTGTCACCAGGTCTGCATTTGGACAGGAATTCTAATGATTTCTCTGATGTTGGGTTGAGAGATTTAGCATTTGCTGCATTCTGAGGTAAAAAAAAAAATCTAAGGATAAAAAGAGCTTTAGAGGTATTATTTCCATGAGAGAGATCAATTCAAACATGCTTTATGATGCAAAATTGTTTCCTAAACTTTTATGTCATGGCCTGATGCCACTTGCTATGACAATCAAGTGTGGACATTGCAAGTTTCTAAATAGTTTAAGCAACTCATTAATCCTGTCAGACAATACTCATTAGTGCTTTAATTCTATCTTAAAGAGTTTGAACCAAAATGTAGTGTGTAGTAATTGTGGGCTAAGTTGCACTGGACTTAATGTATGCGTTTGGGTTGGTTTTGGTGGTGATTGATTTTGCTTTTTAAATAAATTGTTCAATCTTCTACAGAGGATTGACGAAAACGTTATATTGAAAATTAACCTGTGTCTCAATGCTGGTAATCTGACTTTGGCTGTTCCAGAGAATTCCTTCTGCCTCCAGAGACACAGCCACTGCATGAGGTGGTGTATTTCAGTGCTGCCCATACCCTACGAGAGCACTTAAATGCTGCTCCGAGAATCGCCCTCCACACTGCCCTCAACAACCCTTACTATTATCTCAAGGTAAGAAACCAGTTCATTTCTGATAGTTCAGATCAGACTACAGTTGTTTTAGTAACTTTAGTATTTTCTGCTTTCTTTTGAGGTTTCTCAGTTTTGTTTTGTCATATTTCTTGGATTCTTTGTAGTCTGTATGATTTTCTGTTTCAGAAATTCAGAATAGGTAAATCTATAAAGATAGTAACTGGATTAATAAGTACGTAGGGGAGTTTCAGGGGAAGTTTGGGGGAAATGGGAAGCTAACAATGAGTACAAGAAGAAAATGTTCTGAAATTGATTGTGGTGATGATTGCACAAGTCTTGTTAATATGATCGATGAAAATTGTCTGATATGCCCATAGAATTTTTTAATGCTGTACATTTGCACTTCTAATTAATGAGCAGACTTGGCAGCTTCTTCCATATATATTCCTATTTTAGACCCATTTTGACCATATAGAATAGAAACCATACAGCCTTCATGTGACAAAACCAGGTCATAGATACTAAGACTCAAGAGTATAATGCTGGGACTCTGAGGAAATAGGCACAACGGCAGATAATGGGCCAAGCACCAAGGTCCGCTGGTTGTTTCTGACAGAAGTATTATGGGATTTCATCTTGTACCAAAAACCAAAGAGAGATCTGCTCCGAGCATATCTCTGGAGCTGAATGCAGATGGCCAGCGATGCGCCAGGCTCACTCTGGTATGGTGTGCTGCAGCTGGGCCACTGTGTCAACTCCATCTACGTTCGCCAATCCCCACAAATTCTTCTTTAGACAGATTATTCCTGCTCATGACAATTCTGAATCTTAAACAGTAGCTTTCTCATACAAGAAAAAATGATTATATTAAGCAATTCTGGAAGCTGTTATTGG
Organism: Echinops telfairi; assembly: GCF_000313985.2. Lineage (NCBI taxonomy): Eukaryota > Metazoa > Chordata > Mammalia > Afrosoricida > Tenrecidae > Echinops > Echinops telfairi. The sequence continues at coordinate 88,278,547 of NW_022107431.1, read as the reverse complement.
CAAACGTGAAATAATTTGGGAAGCATAGGCATCTAGATCTTGCCACAAAGGATACTTAAGAAGCGATTGCATCAAAGCAGTGAGGAGAGGAGTGAACTGGCTTCCTATTGGAGAAGGGCACACATAGTTTTCAAAGATGTGACGGTGGGGAACTTGATTAAGAACGCTTCTTGGGTAACAGTGGTTCACCTAATATACTTCTCTAGGTAGGTGTGGAGGATATATTAGAATCTCAAGGTAATAAGTTGTTCCTCAGTAAAAACCAGGGATTTGTAGATACTGATGGATTTTGTTGAATTTAGGATTTGCAGTGTTGACGGAACCATATTTTGTCTGACAGACCTTTGTGGTGTTATGCTGGTATTTGCTAAATTAGCAGTTGCTAGAATTCAAATTATTGAAAAGTCACAAAGAATTCCACACTCTTTTCAATATAATCGAATATATTGGGCCCCAGAAATGAGCAGTTCGTGATTAAAATGAAAACTGTGTCTGATTGGAGACATACTCTCTAGTGACTAGGAGCTAGAGGGATTAGGACCTGATCCTAAATAAGAACTAAGTGGTGAGGAGTAACTGCAGTTCAGTTACCACAGGGCATTTAGAAACCAAATTCATTACATATAATGAATTACTAAATTTAGTGTTCATTAGTATCTGACTTTGTTCTTAATCGTTTCTAAAAAGTAGTGATCTTACTGTTATTTTCAGAATGAAGCTCTCAAGAGTGAAGAAGGCTGCATTCCAAATATCGCACCAGACATCTGCATCGCATATAAGCTGCACCTTGAGTGTAGCAAGCTGATCAACCTTGTGGACTGGTCAGAGGTAGGTTAGGGAAAATGCCAAGCCATCCATGAAAACGGTCCTGGAATGTGCTTATTCTCTTTGGATTTTGAACTCACCTGTTTTTTCAGTACTGTCTTGTCCTGTGTGCTCCCTCAGGAGACCGCACTAGCTGCGCAAGGGCCGCTCCCACCTCTGCCCCTCGACTCGCCACCCTTCAAGTCAATTCTGAGTTCGTGCCAGGACAAAATGAGTACATGACCTAACCTAGTAGTTAACATCCAGCAAAAGCTACGACATTTAGGTTATGTTATTCCACAGAATAAAGATGTATGAATATTATTAACTAGCACTTCCTTTCAGAGCCTGGGTGGCGTAGTGGTTACATGTTGGATGGCTAACTGCCAGATAAGCAGTTCAATACCACCAGCCTCTGCAAGGGAGAAATATAAAGTTATGGTCTAGGAAACTCACAGGGGCAGTTCTGCCCTGCTGTATAAGGTTATTACGAGCTGGCATCCACTCAGTGACAGTGAGTTGAGTGAGCACTTCCCTTGTTGCATAAGGCATGTAAATATATACATATAAAGTAATAAGTACAAGGAATACTTGGCAAGCCGCTACACATTCTTTAAAGTAACTCTTCTGTCCCTTCTCAAAAGAGTGTTACAAGGATTGGACTCTGTTAAAAGCCCTTTTTAAAAAAATATACACGATTGGCTGCTGCTTTTTTTAAAAAGGGAGCAGGTAGCATTTTCCAGAGACAAGGGAAATACATGAATAGATGCAGGGCTTCCTTTGACTTTTGACTTGGGCTAGGTTTCTTTTCTCTCCACAGATCTTAGATCTTTGAAAAATGACACTGTTCCAATCATGACATTATCTTTTAATGGATAATTGGTTTAACATGATTATCAATTCGTTCTGGAAATCTGAGGTTTGGTTTGATGGGGGAAAGTAAAGTGTTAGCCAGCAGCCCAGTAGTACCTGACCTGACCAGGTTATAGAACCAGCAAAGGAAGCAGAGGACAAGTTGGGCACTTGTAGATTTTTATTTCGTTTCATCTTTTTTAAAGGCCTTTGCAACAGTTGTGACAGCTGCTGAAATGAATGCCAGTTCTACAGCCTCAGAAGAAATGGATGAAATTATCCAGTATCCTTTTAAAACTAGTTGTACATTGTCCATTTACTTATAGTGTCTCTGGATCTTTATTAGATTTATAGACATGTTTACAGATTTATTACTAGTTCGTATTAACCATACCTTTCCAGAGTACTTAAAAAGCAGCTGGCCTGTCTTTCTCAGAACATTAGTGAGTTTGAGCTGCCAACCAGTGTTTAACCCCCTGCTGCAGCACAAGGGCTCATTTCAAAATAAAGGTTTTTTACGTATTTCACCCAAAATGAAATTGACAGTATTAAATTTTCTAGTTTTCTAAGACAGTGTACTTTTAGAGTAAGAGGGTCATTTTTCATGTATTGTGTGTGGGGGTGGTTAGATTCGGTTGAGTTTTAAACATCTTTTCATTTATGTTCTATTGATGCTAGATTGATCACATTGGAGATCTAATCGTGCAGTGGTTTAAGCATTGGGCTGCTAATTGAAAGCTCAAGATGCAGCTGTGTGCTCCCACAAAAATCTCGGAAAACCCTAAGGAACCTGTACTGTAGTCACTATGAATCACAATCAGCTTGAAAACAGTAGGTTGGGTTTCTTTAGGGCTTTGGAGTAAGTTCAATTCAAGAGCATTTATCTGAACTACCTTCAGTATACCAAGTAATATTTTAGCATGGAAAGTTCAGCCTCTTTGTCAAAAAGACTTGGTAAATTTCCTTAGCTACTACCTCCAGTGCTCGGTTTATTAGAGCCGTTTCTGAACTAGAACTTTTAGGATTTATCAAACCCACTAAACAGAAGACTGACCACGTGGCAAGGCTAACATGGGGAGGAGGCTGCTAAGAGGCAAATGAGCAAAGCCAGAAGAGAAAAGGGAAAGTGACTTGTCATGCTTACACATGCTAGCAGGAATCTATTTCTGTAAGAAGAGCACTGTGTAATCCCCAGTGGTGCTGAACCAGAAAATAGACATGTGTTAAACCCAAGCAGGTGTATATCCTAACATCCTTGGAATACTTGGGAATCCATCAATAACACACTGATATTGTGACTAAAAGCCCTCAAAGTTATTACTGTAACTTTCCAAAAGTACTAAATTATAAGTGAATTGTTCTTAAGCATAAGTATTGTATAAATGTAATAAAATTTCTTTTCCCGGGAGTATAAATTATTGCAAATGGTTTAGTAGTTCTCATTACTTCTCTTCCACCGTCTTTTCTTGCATTAGCATTCCTCACTGTACAAAGTTGTACAGTATGTAACTGTGAGAATATCATCAGTCAGTTTCTCCTGGGGACTAACACTGTTCTTACAACTTCTGCTTCCCTTCGCCCTTACAATTTAATGTTCTTCTGCAGGATCACTCGGTGGGCCTTTAGAAATCACAATCCTAAGTAAGGTTAAATGATACCTGGATTGCTTCTATATCCAAAACTCATCAAGATTTATGAGGGGGCTTTACAAAGTTCATAGAAAAATGGAACTGAAAAATACTGGAATTTTCCCAGAAATTTTGAAGCCCCATTGTTTACAAAAAAACCCTAATGCTCAGTATTACTGGTTACTATGAAGAGATTTCTGAGATTATACTTTTAAGACTGTTCACTAACATAAAGGTAAGCGTCATGTCCGTGATAACAGAATGGGCTCTTAAGCATTAAGGACTAACTACCCCAGTATGTAGCACATAAAAATTATTGATGCAATATATTCCAAAAACAGATTGTTAAGATATTGTCAAATCAACAATAGCTGCTGTCAATTCTTGGATGGTTTGGCATATTAAAATTTGATTTCTAAACTTAATCAGAAAATCAACTTCATCCAATTGCTATACGTAGTTAAAACACTTTTATTCACATGGTACCCACCCATCTATCTGTGTATTAAAAAACAAGCACATTAGAAGTAAACTTTTATTCGTTCAACTATAATTCCAGTACTACAAGGGCAGTAAAACAAGGGTACACTGAGGTGTAGGAAGGCAGCAATAAACATCTGTTAAGACTGATAGAATAAATAAAAATTGGCACCCACCCACCCCAAAATCATATAAACCCTTTCTGAAAACCCAAGAAGTCCTGGAATATAGAAATACCCTCCTCTTCCACTATTTCACAGAAAGCACTGTAGGCTATTTGCTTAACACTGTCCTGTTACATTCTAAATTATTAATTGGGTTACAGCTTGTTTGTAGTGCATAATAATAAAAAAAAAAATCACACTAACTTCAGTCTGAAGTATCATTCTACAGTTTTATTTACACAACCAGTGAAAGGCATGTTCTAGAATACCAGCTTTAATCCTTTCAAACATATCGTTAATATAAGGAGCCAAATTGTAATGATACAGCAAATGAGGCCACTGGTATTAATACAGGTAGCGAAAGTCCACATCCATGTGGTACTAACATCAACGAAATTTCCAAAACCAATTGCTGCCTAGGAGTGGTTGCCACTGACGAAAGCTTGAAATAACCTGTATTCACAGGGGGTATTGGCATCGCTGCATGTCATCACTGGGACCTTTTGCAACAACTCAACAAGGACCCAGGCAGCCCACAATAGCAGAAAACGTGATTCATGAAACATCTGTGAGGGGAGAAAAAAAGACAATTAGTACAAGGACCAGGTCAAAATTCAAACAGCAAATCCTCTTTCCATACAGCTCTACCTACGCAAATAACCAAGCTTGTGACGTCTGCTGCCTATTCCTCCTATGTGATTTTTCTCAAAGATTTTGTTAGAATGTTTTTCTAGGCATGAAAATGATAGGTCTCTTCTTTAAATGGTTGTCATGCTTTTAGTTTATACCTTCAGTATTAAATACTTACAACTAGCAGGCTGTTCTCCATATCGTCGCATTATCTGATCATGCGTGAACTTCACAAATGCATCATACTGTTCTATAAACAAAAGCATATATCATTGGTATGATTTATTAAAATGCCTTCCTCAAATTTATCAGAGAAGGTGGGTCATAAAGTTTGTGGGAAAATAAAATTAAACGATAAGGGAATTTTCCTACAATTTTCTGAGGTCCTTAACCCACCCACCTCTGATCCTACTCTGCAAATCCAAAATACATAGTGAAATAATTCTAAATTGACACTTTAATCTGACACTTGCATAGTCTCAGTAATACTAAAACAGTGCCAAATGCAAACAGCACAGAATTAAGTTTTAGCCCAAACCACATATACTATGGGTGGTACTCACTTCCTAACCTCTTAACCAACCGGCTTAAAATAAAAAGCAATCTTGCTGCTTAGGTGGCAATTTACCATAATGAGAGGAAACAGGACAATGAGCACTTAAGATATACAATAATTTCTATATCCAGTAAAATCTGTGGTTTATAATGTAAACAATCTGATTTGGTTACTATACATAAATTTTATTTAGTGCACTTGAAATTACCCTGTAAAATGTATTAATCCCAAACATCAGATTATAAAACTAAAGGTTTGATACTCTAGGGGAAAAAATGATGTATGTGTAACACCAGTTAGATACTTCAAATGTCTAAAGAAATACATTATCAGCATGTACAGCAAGAGCAACCAACACTAAGTACATGAGGGAAGACTGGGTTTCTGGGAAACGAAAACTCATACCTGCAAGTTTTGTATTCAATATTTCTTCATACTCTTCTCGAACTTTCTCTTCACGTTCTTTCAACAAACGTTCACAGATCATCCCAACCTGCCGTAGAGTGAATAAAGGCTGTTCTTTTTTTAATGGCGAAGATGTTGCAGATGAAGTCCCTGTGTGAAAACAAACAGCCCCTGATTTAGTAGTCATCATAGAAGGGACCCTCTAACACAATGGTTCTCAACCTTCCTCATGCCGGGACCCTTTCATACAGTTCCTCATGTGGTGATCCCCTCCCAACCATACAATTATTTTCATTGCTACTTCATAACTGCAATTTTGCTACTGTTATGAATCGGTGACCCCCGTGAAAGGGTCGTTTGACGCCCAAAGGAGTCATAACCCACAGATTGAAAACCGCTGCTCTTACTGGAGATTTCATGTTTTCCTTTCACGTTCATATAAAAGGATTTCTATAAATTTTCACCACAGCAATTCCCAGTCTTAAACATGTTTAATCATTCTATCAAAAGTGTGTGACTAGAAAACCATACCAAAGTAGTTAAAATTAAGTCTAAAGGTGAGCAGAAAGTTACAATTTCTGATTCAAAACTTATAGCAAACAATACAATGATGGGCCCTATTACAAAATCCCCATCTCGTTTCTGATAAATACCATACCATAATGTTTTAGTGACCCATCAACTCTTACAGTAGGAAAAAAGCATCCTTAGCTAAAAGGTTAATTTTACTTGGCCCAGGTTAATAATAAATGTGTATAACTGAGAAGCCAGGATATCCTAACAGGCCACAACAAATTAGGGATTGTTCTACCATCATCTCTCACTGCAACACTCCCTACCCCCAACCCTTAAAGGGATTTTTTTAATATTACTTTTTTTTAAAGGTGAAAACATTGCATGTTTAAGAAAAGTTTTTGAAGAATATGTACTGCATTACCCCATTGGAGAGATACTTACTCAAAAACATTCTGTAATCTAGACACTCATCTCTTGCTGAAGGGAGTGTATTTGTTTTGGGGTTTTGGGGTGTTTTTTTTTAGCATCATGGCCCCACCAATTCCCAGTAAATAAAAGGATTTCTATTATTGTATAAGTAAGCTCCAGCTGTTCAAAATTATGTTACATAGATTTATATTGTAAGCACATTAAGAGTCCTAAAGCAACTAAACCCCTATAGTGTCTGTAAACGTCCTTGGTTAATTAAGCAAAGAAATGCTGCTGGACAAGTATTTTTATACTGATTAATTTCTTGTTGCTGAAACAATGTTTTATGGTAATAAAATTATTAAATTTTAAGACAGCACATTTCTATGATCTGTTAAGGAAAAACACTGTTCATCTTTACATCTTATCTGAATCTGGTATCTCTTAATCCTAATGACGATTGTGTTTTTACATTAACTATGAGCACTTTATGAAAAAAATTCTGACAAACATATACACAGTATTAAGCAAATTTTACAATTAAGAGTTCTTAAAGATCATTAATCTAGTAGCCACTTAGCCTACCAGATAGGATATCCCCTTATAAGAGAATTCTTCTGAAATGCATTCCCCTCTTAAGTACTTCTTAGACACTGAAGGAGCCCTGGTGGTGTAGTGACAGTGATTACACTTTGGGTCACTAACTGCAAGGTCTCCATTTGAAAACGGGGCTTTGTCTGTGAAACCCAACAGTGACCCTGTCCTACAGGGTTGTTATGAGTCAGTACCAACTCAATGGCACAGTGATTTTAGGACGACACTGATTTTTTCCAAAAGCATCATTCCTTACTTCTTCCTAACAAGAACATCTGAAAATAAATAATCTTTTTAGAACTCACGATGATGACAGTCAACATTAAAACACTGGGGCAGTTTTTTTAATACACACCATTCACTATCAGTGATTTCCCCCTGCGCTGTCTCTGGCACTCTCCATTCCTTTCATCACACTGGCTGTGATTAGGGCCACTTAACTATCCTTGTTAGAACTTTATTCTTGTCTATCTCAATACAATACACCCACTTTAGTCCATAGTTAAAGCTCTCACTTTCAAATTCCAAGCTCCTTTAGTTAAGACTGCCAGTTAATTGATCTTCCGTGATGTAAACTGATTATAGGTTTTCCTAATGGAAATGCAGATCCAACAGCAGACACAGGAGAGAAAAACAATTTATGCTGAGCAACTGACTGGCTTTTGATGGTCCTGTGTCAACACAAGTTAATCTTCAAACTTCCCGGTAACACTCCTCAATGTTCTGCCTGAAAGATGTTTGCAAACCACCCCCACCAACAAGAGGAATAGGATCAAAATTTTTTTAGGAATTTACAATAACCAGACAAGTGTACACAGGTATGTATATGTACAGGGATTATAATTATAGCACAATGAGTTTGTCTTACATATGGCCTTTCTGGCTCTGGGTTTGAAAAGAAGTCCATGGTATAGTGACTTAAAACACTAGAGGCTACAAATCATACCATTTATAGAAAGTCTAATTTGGAAAGATTATACAAAGCTATGCATTATATATATATTATATATATGTATATATATAATTCTGGCTCATGGTGACCCTATAAGGCAGATTAGAACTGCTCCACAGGGTTTCCAAGACCATTCATCTTTACAGCAGTAGACAGCCTGTTCTCTGTTGGACTGGCTGTTGGGTCTGAAATGACTGTGTAGTTGGCAGCCCCCGACACTTAACCCACTGCAGGACAAATGCAACCCTCCCCCCCAACCCCCACCAAACACACACATACACACAAACACACACAAGGGGTAATATTTGGGGTCTGTGTTCCCCATAATAGATTATATTTCCTTTCTCCTCTTACATGTATGACTTACCCGGAGAAGCTGGTCCACTGAGGAGAAAGGCATGTGGCTGTGCATCAGATGTACAACACGGATCTGTTTGTTGGAAACTAGTTTCTAAATGTCTTCTCTTCTGCATACGTTTATACTCTTGTTTTATGTTGTACAGAATTTGTTCTAAAAAACAAGATTAAAATTTGGCAAGATAAAAACATTTTTTAAGGATTGGGTTTATAGTTACAATAATTATTTATTTAGTAAACCAATCTACCAAAAATATTCTCTTCAAATAATAATAGAAAACAGACATACAGTGAACCCTCGTTTATCGCGGTTAATCGGTTCTAGACCCTACCGAGATAAATGAAATTCCGCGAAGTA
>NW_022107431.1:88260372-88269412 GCF_000313985.2 Echinops telfairi | reverse complement strand
TTATGTATCAATGGTTATCATTCAAAATAAAGGCCAGTTTAACAGATTCTTGACAGTCCCAACTCATATCTTACTCAGTTGTACACTAGAAATACAAAATAGGCTTTTCCAACATAGAGTAACACGCTTATTCAATCACATACCAGTAAGAAGTGACAGTAGGTCACAGCAAAGTGATATAGTAGACAGGAGCTGAACAATATCCTAACTGGTCATGGTCACTAACCAAACCCTAATCTCGATTGCAATGGAGCCAATTCCAACTCACAGCAACCACACAGAACAGTAGAGCTGCCCTATGGTTTCCAAAGGTTCCTAGGCTGTAATCTTTACGGGCTCAGACTGCTCCATCTTTCTACCAGAGTCAACTTGAACTGCCAGTGCAGTTATCTGGACCCACAACAGGTAAAACTGTGTCCAGCATATTCTTGAGGCTAGAATGACTCATTTCAGAAAGAGTTCCAATTCAGAACAGTTACCATCAAATCTCCCCCAGAAAGCCGGAGGCTTCCATTCTTCTACAAGTAGACTTCCTCATACCACACACTCATGAGCTCTTCAAGTATGCTGTCCACGCGATACTAAATGCCACGTTTAATACTCAATAAACAAATGAAACTTTACAGTAGCAATAGCCAATAAAAAGATTCGTAGTTCTAACAGAACCTAACTTTTAATAGTAGAGCTCTGGCCTGAAGTATTGGGCTATTAACCATAAGGTCAGCAGATTGAAGCCGCCTGGAACTCCTCAGGAGAAAGATGAGGCTATCTGCTCCTGTCAAGAATCAGTTCCTAGTCTATCCTCTGCAGGGTCGCTATTAGAACAACCTTGATGGCAGTTTAACATTAGAGACTAGAATGATGTTTAAGAAATGAAAGCTCAACTGAAGGTTAGAGATTTATATAAAATGGTAACAACCTTCTCAAAATGTAATATATTGGTGACTTCCTTAAGTATAAACTTGTCTCTTTTTCCAGTTTATATAGCTCCTCGGATTTTGAAAAACTGTAAATGAACTGGCCCTGCGATTGCTGGGGGGCATCACCAGAACAAAAAATCCTATCATTGTGAATGAGGGGGAGTGCGGAGTGGAGACCCAAAGCCCATCTGTAGGCAATTGCACATCCCCTTACAGAAGGGTTGCAAGGAGGAAACAAGCCAGTCAGGGTGCAGTGTAGCAACAACGAAACATACAACTTTCCTCCAGTTCCTAAATGTTTTCCCCCACCCACCACCCACCCCACTATCATGATCCCAATTCTACCTTACAAATCTGGCTAGACCAGAGGATGTACACTGGTACAGATAGGAACTGGAAACAGGGAATGCAGGGCGGATGATCCCTTCAGGACAGCGGTGTGAGTGGGGATACTGGGAGGGTGGGTTGGAAAGGGGGAACCGATTACAAGATCTACATATAACCCCCCTGGGGGACGGACAACAGACAACTGGGTGAAGGAAGACATCGGAAAAGAGCAAGACATGTCAAAATAATAATAAATTATCTAGGGTTCATGAGGGAGCAGGGAGGGAGGGGGAAAATGAGCTGATGCCAGGGGCTTAAGTGGAGAGCAAATGTTTTGAGAATGATGGGGGAAATGAATGTACAAATGTGCTCTACACAATTGATGTATGTATGGATTGTGCTAATAAAATGATTGGGGAGTGGAAGAAATTGCCCGAGGAGAAGAGAAAGTCAGCCATAAAACACAGATCCAGTGAAGATAGAGCACTTGTGTGTAAATAGGTTTATATCTACATGAATATGGCTAAAATAGAAAAAATCACATTAAGGGCATAACTTCAGAATGGTTGTTGGGTGCTTTAATCTGCATTTAACATTTTCAAAAAGTTAACATTTCTTTGATATGGATTATGGACATTTTAAGTTCTTTTCATATTTGTAAATCCATAGTTTATAACTTATAAACAAGTTACAAATGTGACATAAAATAGCCAACTAGTGAATTACATAAATGTATCTGAGATTCACCAAAAATGTCTTATAAAATTAGTGCAACATACTACGCTGATGAGAACAAGCACAGATATCTTAAACTAAATTTAAAATTACTTTCTGTACCAATATTCTAAAAGTTTAGTGTCATTCTTTTCTCACTTTCTGTTCAAATATACTATCATCCTGATACCAAAGTACCATTCACAACATTCAAACTATTTAAAGCAAGTTTATTCTTAACCAGAAACTTCAGGAGACCCTATTTTCTATCTGTTGTGTGATTTTTTTGGTCAACACAAAAGTGTTTTTCAAGTTATTTTGGTTTTCCTTTTGTTTCAAAATGGGGTGAGGAGTTTTAATACACCATTTATTTTAAATATAGAACCCTGCACTATCAAAAGGTGGATCAAAAAATTACTTATAAACAAAATGAGTTAATTTGATCATCTTTATCTATGTAATCAGGATTGAGACATGGTAAAACTTTTTTCTTTTAGTTTTACAAACCTCCATACATTTGGGCACCAAAGAGAAATCATTAACAAAGTAAAGAATTTTACAGTGTAATCTGCAAGCAATAAAATCCATGAACTCTAAATGTATAATTCAATGAATTTCAACAAGTTCTTTCAGTCCTGGAACCAACCACAATTACATAGAACTTTTAATACCTTAGATGCTTCTTCTGTTTCTTTGCAGTTACTCACACGGTATCTGCAATCTGTTATCACTATACACATTTAATTTTGCCTTTTCTGGCATTTCAGAAAAATAGAATCATACGCCATATAGTGTTTGTGTCTGACTTATTTCACTTAGCAAAATGCTTGATATTCAACCATAATGTTGCTTTTTTTTTTTTACTGATACAGTATTTCATTTTATATATGTAACACATTTTAATTTATCCAATTTCATTTTGCTGCCAAATTTGGAGTAGTTATGATTAAAGGTGCTATGGATATTCAATCATAAGCCTTTGGGTAGAAATGTTTTAACTTCTCTAAGATAAATATAGTTTTACTTTGTAAGAAACTGCCAAGCTTCCAAGTAGCTGTCCCAGTTTGTATTCTGACCAGCATGTATGAGAGATCCACCTGCTTAACATCCTTGCCAACACTTGATGTTGTCAGTTAAAAAGCTAAAGAATTTGAATGCTATTGCCTACACTACTCTTTAGATCTACTATGATGCAACTATGTCATCTAAATCTCCCTGTGCCCTCAAATGCTCTTGGTAACATGTGATCAACAATGTTATGCAGTGAATGGCCCAATTTAACCTGATCAACATCTCAGCAGTGCACAGAGGAAACTCAAATTTAAAGGTATAAAGCTTTAAAAGTGGATAAAACAGAAGAAATTTCCCTAAATTGACAATTCCACAATTCACATTTCTATGTTCCATCTTGATTAGTTTGCTGATATAGTTTACCGTATATACTCGAGTATAAGGCAACCCGAGGCACCTAATTTTACCACAAAAACTGCATTAAAAATGTGCTGAAGAAGTAGGCTTATACTAGAGTCTATATGGTAAGTTTCTTTTATAACAACTGGATAAAATTCTCCACATACTGATAAAGTACTTAAGTCTACTTTAGTAGTAAACTACTTAAAACTAACCATTAAACTAGCAAGTAACATTTTGTTCCAGTATGTGTAGATTCTTCATTTTATATCAGTACATGAAAAATGTGATAATGTGATGCCAACACAATTTATGGTTAATTTAAAACAGCAGCAAATAAGTCACTTGCATTAACAGTTGCATACTCAATTTTAATAATTTAGTTTTTCTATTTGGCTTAGAAGATACAAACTGATTTCCCAGCAATCATTTAGAACAAAATATGTAGGGTTACTTTCTAAACAATTTATATCACAAATGGCTGTATATCCCCCCTTTTAATATGAGACCTCTATTGCTTTTGTACAGAAAATGCAACTTAAGACTTTTTACCATCATACTAGATTAAGTGAAAAGTATCAGCAAATTCCATGACTTGCTGGCATTTTCCATCTCCAAATGTAGTAAATGTCAATAAGGCTGATAGTAAAATTCTCTTTAACAGATAAGAAAATAAGCCAGTATTTGATTGGGGGTGGGGTGGGGAGCAATTTTAATATACACATTTTTTAAAACTCTTCTTAGCTGCCACTATAATTTCTTCTAAAAACAAAAATCTGGACATAATGAATAAGGCCAACAATAGACTTGATAAAATAGTTGAGTGGATATAAATTAATAGTTGATTTGAGGAAAGAGCATCAAGATTCAACTGAAAGCAAGGGTAAGAACTTGGGATTAGAAACAACAATGTGTTTACATCAGAGTCACAAAATCAAAGGATAGGGGGAAAACAAACAAAAAAATATATTTCCCAGAGCATTCAAAATGTAAAACTAAACTTCCATTCTAAACCTATATAACCTTGGGAATTGGTTTTCCCTACGGAGATCACTTACTAGATATCAATTTTAAGTTTAGAAGCACAAGAAAGACCTTTTTGTACATCTTATAAACAAATAGCCAAAATCCAAACTCATTGCCATTTGGTTGATGCTGACTCACAGTTCAAGCCTATAGGTAGAACTGCCCCTGTGGGTTTCCAAGATGCTAACTCTTTTTTAGGGGAGAGCACGAAGGCAGTCCCCCCCACTACCACAAATTATGCAGTTGAGTTTCCCACATTTGGGGAAATCGCAGGGTCAGCACATCCGGAGTGCAATGGATAAGCCTCGCCCTGGGAAAACCACCTTCGTGATCATGGAACCTCCCCTGCTAGGTAAGTATGAGGCTAACTCTTAAAGGGAAGTAGAAAACCCAGTCTTTCTCCTGAGGAGCTGCTGGTGGCTTCATATAACCACTACACCACCAGGGATCCACTTTTTGCCAATAAGTCCGTTAATTTCATATTCTGTCTTTGACAAATGTAAAGTGAAAGTGCAATGAAATAGACCAATAGCAGATTTTAAAAATAAATCTTCAGCCCTAGGTAGAAGAATAAATGTAATGGCAAACCTGTTCACAATCAAGTACAGAAAACTAAAAATCTAAAATTAAGAAGCTGTTCCAAATAAAATAAGAAACTTAGACCTTTAAACTCAAACTTGATACTCCAATGCTTGCTTTATAAATTAAAACACAATTGGGAGTTGCTATGGAAACCATCTGTCCAGAAGAGTTCTTTATGCTCTCCTTTTAAGAATCTTAAGGACAATTTGCTGTCCAGGCAATAGCTATCTGAGTAAACAGAATGAACTGATGCCATTTTCAATTCACTTTAAAATAACTGCTATAGAGAAAACTACGGGCCAAATATTAACACGACAGTCACAAGATATACCAACAGCTTTTAACGGCTACAGGAATTAACACTAATCCTAATTAATACATAATTTAGTTGCACAGCTTTAGAAATGTTTGGGTATTTTTCTACAGTATGTTAGAGGAATCTGGCTTAGGTCCTAACTCTTTATTTTATAAAGGTAATTTTAATTTACCTTCCTTCAGGACGAAAAAAAACCTACAATCACTACAGGTCAAAAACTCTTGTTATTATTCCACTGGTACCATAATAGCCAGTAATTATTTTCTTGAAATAAATGACCAAATTTGTGAAAACCTTGCAAGTAACCCAGAAAATTAAGATCTCAGTACTACAAAGGAGTCCACCAATGTTTCGTCCGATTTCTAATGGCTTGTATTACCCTGTTCTAGGCAGCACCATAACTCAAATGCAGATTCTTTGACCTTCCTCAATGTCAACTTTCACATGCATGCTACATTTTTCTTCATATAATCCAGCTTCTCCAATTGTTCAACATGCAGATTTAAGTATGGTGAGAGGATACACAAACTGGACACACTTTTCTTGATTTTAAACTATGCAGTATTCCCTTGTTCAACTGCCTCTTGATAGATGTACAGGTTTCTCAAGAGCACAATGAAGTGTTCTGGAAATCCCATTCTTCTCAAGGCTGCCTATAGTTTTTTTATTTTTTTTTTTTTATCCAGTTGAATGCTGTGGCATAGTCCCTAAAACACCAGAAAGCATCATTCTGGTGTTCTCTGTTTTAACCAAGATCTATGTGGCATCAGCAATGATAGCCCCTTGTTTCAAGTCCTCTTCTGAATCTGACCTGAAACCTCTCAATGGCAGCTCCCTATCACTGTATTACTGTAACTGTTGTTGGATGATCTTCAGCAAAATTTTACTTGCTTGTGGTAGTAACAATATTGTTCTACAACTTGAGCATCAATTTGAATTATGGGGCTGGTGAAAAACATTGAAAAGTACCACGGACTGGCAAAAGGACAAACAAATTTGTCTTGGGAGAAGTATAGCCAGAATGCTCCTTAGAAGCCAGGATGGTGAGACATATGTACATTGGACATGTTAGCAAAGAGCAATCCTTAGACCAGGACATCACGCTTGGTAAAATAGAGGGGCAGTGAAAATGAGGAAAGCCCTGGACAAAATGGATGACACAGTGGCTGCTACAATGGGCTCAGACATAACAATTGTGAGGATGGCACAGAGCATCCTGTGCAGTGTTTTATTCCCTTGTACACAGGGTTGCAATGAGTTGGAACTGGCTCATGGCACCTAAAATACAACATATTACTCTGTAACTTTGCTTAGTTCTTTATTATTTACTGTCTCAAATAGCTTGCAAATTTGAAAATGTCGACTAAGAAGGCAAATAATAAAGGGGGGTAAGGAGGTGTGAGGCAGCACATGAGAAGAGAAAGGGGAAATGGGACCATTCAAAATCGAGAATTTGAAAGCTGCACCAAACACTTGGTTCCAATACTGAGGTCCAGGGGTTTGCTAGAATTTGGAAAACAACCTGTCTTAGAGGGACTCTAAACAAAACCAAACTCATTGCCATTGAGTCAATTCTGACTCATGGGGACCCCAGGGCAGTACAATCATGGTAAAGAATCCAATCTCCCATTAGGGCCCCCAAAATACATACTCGGTAAATGCTCACAAAAACTGAGCTACAGCATACTTGGAAACCACAGGGTAACAAACATGATTCACAAGCCTTATCAAGCCTGAACAACTTTCCTTTCATTTTAAAGAGGTGTGAATTTTCACCATATTTAAAAGTCAAGTGATTTTACATAAAAAGAGTTCTAGCTGCTGGGGGGTGGGGGGAGATGAGGCCTAAGCTATGTGGCAATACCAAGCTAAGTGCAAAAAGCCTGCTAGGGAGATAGCGGCGGCCACCATCCTTTAGGCATAAACTCTCTAGTGCTTCTATTAACGTCAATATAAGTATGCGTAATAGTCTGGCAAGCATGTAACTCTCACCTAATAAAGATTAGGGGGGCGGGGGGGCACAGTGTACACAAACCTCCTGGGAGTCTTGTTAAAAACAAACTGGATTCCGTAGGTTAAGAGTAGAATTCAAGATTCTTTATTTTTAACAGATTTTTAAGTGATGGTGCTGATGCCTGCTAAGGCTGACTAGTCCCATCATTTGCATCACTCATTAATATTACCTGCCTGGAACTATGAACATTTAATTTCCTAGTTCCTCAAAATATTATAGACTGGGGGGAGGGGGGGGCACGCGTGGAGGGGGTTGTTGTTGGTAAATTAGTGGACATATCAAGGAACAGAGGGGAGCAGAAAGAAGGTACTCAACAATGAGAATTATTGCCAAGTACAAATAAATATATCTAAGCTGATCTAAATTCGTTTTGCCACACTGATTTAAATGGTTTTTGTAATTTCAAGTTAAATATTCTACTCCTAGGCATAAATATTCTATAAACTAATTTAACTTGATTGGACTTACTTTGAGGTAATCATTACAGAATGTTAACATACATATATTTGATTCTAACACATCCTTGGGCTTGTTCAGATCACAAAATCATCTGCCAATTATATTTAAGCCCTTCAGTTTTATAAAGATTATCCTAAACTAATTTACTGCTATCTAAGCTAATGTATCCTACCACCACCAAATATGTTCAATGGAGCCCTCATGGCAATCTTGGATAAGTGCTGGTGGTTTAAATCCACCCGCAGGAGAAAGATGAGGCTATCTGCTGTGTAGGGTTCGCTGAGTCAGAATGGACCCATTGGCAGTAGATGATGATTCAGATTTACTCTACCTGTACCTACTCTACACCATCTCAATTTCCCATTATGCTTCCTTTCCATCATTTTAATTTCCAGCTATGTTCATTTCGAATAGATTTTTAAATTAAATTCATATTCATCATTCTGTGAGTGGTGAACAAACACATTTGTTTTCCTATCATGTCTGTTTTAAAATAGCAATTAAGACCATCTCGCAAAGCAGAGTGCTGAATGGAAAACCAAGTTTTTACTTATCCTAAATTCATTTACCATGTATACTCGAGTATAAGCTGACCCGAATATCAGCCAAGGCACTAATCTTACCACAAAAATGGCATTTAAAATGTGCTGAAAATCTCGACTTATATGTGAGTATATACAGTAGTAAGTACCTCCTTATCTGGTATTTCATTCATGACAAAAGTTACTACCCAACTATCTTGTTCCATTATGACATATATCTGATAGGAACAAGGTACAAGGGGAGAGTAACACTGGTTTGGCATTTATGAGTCATATTTCATTTTGAGATTTGATGTTGGTCATCCATCATTTTTGTTCGACCCGAAATCCCACACAATGATCTGGGGATTTGTGAATCTAACACTGTTACTGAGGAGTAGATGTATATTATGTTTTAGATATAAATTATAAGGCCAACAGATGTCATCAAAATCCTGTTATTTGGGAGGTGGGAGGACTCTACTGGGAAGATCTGACCAAAAAATGTCCAAATTCCCTATGACTGGAATTAAAAGTGGTCTAAACTAAACATATAAATTAGGGAGTCATCTAAAAGTCAGAAAAGGAAACTGAAGTCAGAGGTATGCATAAATGCTCTATGTTAAATAAAGAGAAAAGTGGTGCTAATCCTAGAACGAAGAGACTAATAGCCAAGTGGGGGCAGTAAAAGAAGTGAAAGTAAAGAAGTGAAAAAAAGAGTCATGTCACAGAAGGGAAATATATATATATA
>NW_022107431.1:88251653-88260223 GCF_000313985.2 Echinops telfairi | reverse complement strand
CTTTTTTCCTGTGGGGCTGCTGGTGAGTTGGAATTAATCTATTAATAGGAGGTCTGAGTATATTTAAAGCCAAAAGCAAAGATCCAGTTAAGAAAAAGGGGAATATCAAGAGGATAGATCCCTTCAGGAAGCAGAAATATCCTAAGAAAACCTCATATAAAAAAAAACACTGTGTTAAGTTTAGCTTTAGGAATATTACTCAGCACAGTGAAATGGAGTCCACCCCACCCACTTCCCCAAGAGGTAGAGCGAAAGAAAAGCTTGGCTATGTATTTCCCAAACCTCAACCATTGAGAACCTACAAAACATAGTTCTAATCTAAGGTGACCAGATTTTAACATTGGTAAAGCGGGACACCATTGATAAAACTCATATCCTGGCGAAATAGCCACATGGCAGCGGAAAACCGTATAGCCTAGCTTGTCGTGCATTCTTTCCAAAAATCGGGACTTTTTAAAACGCTGCGGGATGCGGGAAAAATTGTTAAAAATCGGGACTGTCCCGCCAAAAGCGGGATGTCCGGTCACCTTATTCTAATCTGACACACTGACACTATGAGTCTGAGTCAACCCCAAGGCAGGTGGCTTTATTTTTTCTATAAAGTAGGAAGCAAAGTTATTCACTGAAAAGTAAAGACCATGGGTTTGCTAGGCAATGTTAAAAGTGCTTTATTGTGACTGTCTAACACTTGGGGGTAAGAAAGGCTCTTCATCCTTAGCACCATTCTAGTAGGTCAGTACCACTATCACCATGTGCATATTTTTACAGATGAGGAAAATGAGCTGCCACTTCAATGTCTTCTGAAAGGTTACATAGCTGGAACACGGCAAACACAGGCCCTAACTTCGGGGTTGAAACTCAACCACTACTTCCTTCTTCATTCCCTAGTATTGTGTGACTACAAATCAGTAAAAACCACCCAATAGCTAGTTAAAATAAATCACAAAAGAAGTATTTTTTTTAAAAGGTTGCAGTAAGTAAAGATTACTTTCAAGTATTAATGTTTTTAAACCCTAAACTTCAAAAACTATCATTGTCAAGGAGGGCAATAGGATTATGCTACACAGTGCTAAAAAGTTCCATCTGAGGCTGTGTTCCTGTCTCTTGTGGGAAACAAGGATTTCTCTCAAGCTGTCTCCCCCAAATATATGTCAGACTTAGCTGCTTGAGAATGACTATACACTTGGAGGTCATCAGGAGTAGATCAGGGGTCATTCTCCCTAAGAGCTATCAGCCACCTGGAGCAAGCAGACACCACTGTTTATCCCACAAGTAGGGCCCACTCCCTTCTGATAAGGATAGTAGTTGTCTGTTTCCTTGTAGGAGACACCACAGAGGTCAAATCTGCCCAAGGATGACCAAGGTTAGGCTGCCATCATGAATCCAGGGTCCGCCCATCTTGTCACATGTATCCCCCTAGACCTTCCCATTCCTATGGGCACACCCCTAGCTCATCCCCTTCCTGTCACGCTTATGCCTATCATAGATCCCCTTCCTACAATGTGATTCTGTAATCATGTCCCCCTAAAGTGATATAATGCTTGATTAGCAATAAAGAAGAGCTCTCTGCAGCTCCAGGGGGCCTGAGGCTCCCCGGTTCTCAGTCCCCAAGGCTGCTCCTGCTCTTGTGGCCGGGTTTCACCCCACGAGGACCATCAAGAGGGGCTGAGGTAAGCAATGCTATCATGAATTGTGTCTGACTCCATTACTTGACTATCTTTTACCTCTCATGCTATGACTTTACTGATTATCGCTGTACAATTGTGCCTACCGGACCTGTGATGATTTGTGGGGGACCCCTCCTCTTCACCCAACAGTCTCTAACACTTAGATGTAAGAAGTAGTACTAAATGGAACCATAATGGAACATAATTAAATTTAGAAGCCTGAAACAAAGATAACTGAGGATAACATAAGCACACCCAATATAGTTTATATAAGAGATGCTTCAAAGGACACTAAAACGGCTTTGCATAAGTAACTATGTCCAACGAGAACGTTTAGTCTTTAAAAAAAAACTAGTCTAAGTTGGTAGGTTATAGGTTGTTAGCATTTCCACTTTATGATTATTACACTGCCAGCCTTGATATAATTATTTTACCTTGGACCATGGATAGTTGTTATAGTGTGCATCTGATTTCCCTGTTCTGTCATAAACCCATGGTTGTTGATCATAGCCCTCCTTACACTGACCCTATAGGACAGACAAGAACTGCCCCACAGGGTTTCCGTGTCTGTAAAATATTTTTATGGAAGCAGACTAGATGGGCTGCACTTCTCCTGGGGAGTGGCTAGTGAGTTCCATCCTCAACCGTTTGCCTAGCAGTCAACTGCCACCAAGATTCTTGTTCTGTCACTAACTAAACAATCAATCCTACTGCCATCCAACTCACAGCAACTCTGTAAGACAAAGAGACTGTAAACCTTTCTGGGAACAGATAGCCTGATCTTTTTTCCTGTGGGGCTGCTGGTGAGTTGGAATCCACCTGTGCTTAGTAGAAAAATGCTTCCCGAACAGTGTCACGGGGTTCCTTCTCCTGATAGGAGCCTAAAATCTCCTATACAGCCAATTCCATTCCTATCTCTAAGTCAGATCTGTACAAGTTAGAAGAGTTGAATATGGTATGAATTTAGCACCAGTCAGTCAAGTAAATGTTGGTCTTAGTATAGAGAATTTATAGTGTACCTTTTGATGAAAATGTAGCTCAAAATGTATTACAATAGCCCTTATGAGTTGAAGCATGTTGGTGGCACAGTGGTTAAGAGTAGGGCTGTTAACCACGAAGTTGATGGTTCAAACCTACACGCCAATCCAAAAGAGAAAAATGAGACTAAGAAGCAGTTCTACTCTGTCCTACAGGATGGCTATGAGTCAGAAATGACTTGATGGCAGTGGGTTAAAGTTTTTGACTTATGGGGATTAGCTTGTAACTTAAAGCTTGTACTTTTAATCAATTATACCGCTTAGACTACTTCCAGAAAATTACTATTTTAGCATCAGAAGTAAGGTAATTCCTTACAAAGCCATTGTTTCAAGAGCAGTTAAAAAGTGACTTTCAACTTTTCAAATTCTACTGCCTTTCATTTCCTCAAATGCTAGCAATTTCATATTATTTCCTTTTAAAGAGAAACAAAGCAAAACAAGCACACCCAAGTCCTTCTCTCCAACTTTCCCCTTTAGTCTATTAAAGGAGTTTTCTAATAACATTAACAATAATGAAAATATATGACGTCTGAAGTTGTCATAGAATTAAAGAAACTGCCAGTAAACAAGATCCAAGCCTCATCTCTTTCTCTTTACGCGTTCAAGTGCAGGTGTAAGCTAACTAGCAAAGCAATTTTAAAACTTTACTTAGGCTGCAAGTGACAGTAATGTTACTGCAGTAAAATATACACGGAGAATTAAAACAAAATAGGTGTACTAATCAAGCACAGAGATTAACAGCTAATTATCAGTAAAATTGTGCCTTGAGTCTTTGGAGAAATTTTTTCCTTGCCCTCTGACCTTCTCAAGCCCCAAACTGGCAGAGTACCTTAAGCTTAAATAAGGTACTTCATAGATTTGTTTTAGTGAAGTTAAGAAAAGTTGAGTGTATTAGTAGACAAATTATGAACAAAGTCAGACCCAAAAAACTATTAATGGAAATATTACAAATTTAATAAATACCAAAATGTTCTAAAACACCATATATTTCAGGATGATTATGACATTTGTGACATAAAAAAATTACTTAGATTTTAAAAAGGAAGTTACATCCCAAAATAAACTAAAAGCATATTTACAAGCTACTTTTCTAGTGCTGGGAAGTTAAACTACTGCCACTACACCACCCCCACCCAACCTCCTATAACAAGAAAAGATTACAAAATCTGGCAAAATATGCCCCAAATATACTCAGAGCTGACAAACTGACACACACTAAAAATTTTATTTATCTTTAAATCTTGGCTAGCCTAACTCAATATAGGTAAACTTATGACATGAGAAATTTGGTCTAACTTGAACCCTTCAAATCCTTCAGAAATAAAACATCAGGTTTAAGGAGATCCAAACGAACCCACTTTGCCTTCTTCTTGGCATAAATGAGAATCAAAAATGCCCTTGCAAATAAGAAAAAACTCAAAACTAGGTTTCATGAATAAAATTCTCAACCTTTCCCCCAAAAAAGTCATTTCTGATGAGGCAACAAATGTACAAATGTGCTTGACACAATGGATGGATGTATGGATTGTGATAAGAATTGTATGAGTCCCCAATAAAATGATTTAAAAAAAATCATTTCTATCATTACGCCGACTTGGGTCTATCTAAAACACTTAGGAAACATCTGTGTAATACACAGTATACCCTTTTCTCTAACAAAGCCACTCAGGAATTGACAAAATTTATTATTTTTATATTCCAACAACCATAGGAGCTAGTAGTGTCCTTAGCTAAAAGATCTAGCCAAGTTTACCCTGTGTGTTCCTGTGTTTCAAGTTGTTTTATTTTTCAACCTTCAAAATAAAACAGCTCAATAATGAATACAGTTACATTCTGCTTTAGATGGCCAGAAACTTATAGGGGTTTTAAAATGCGTAAGTTATGTAATTATGAAATAACCAGCTACATAAATAACCCTAAACATATCAGGTTTAAAATCCAAAGTACAGATACCATTAAAAACAGTCTATTTGCCAAATACATTGAGAAACTAGAATCAACTTAACAGCTGTCTAAACAACCACAAAATATTAAAACACTTCTGATTCAAAACAAATGACATCTGAAGTGAGATTTTTCCCCTTTCAACAGACATCTCATTTGTTTGCCTAGAACCATTTATAGTTCATTTAAGTCAGCTGGTGTTTCCATTTGCAGGCAGGCATCAACATCTAATGAACAATCTATGTATGTTCCTGTAAACCCTTCCCATTCACAAGCTGCAGTGTCCAATTTTAATGGCAAGCTTCCAGAAACTACAATGAGTTCTTACAAAGGAATTTTAACTCTTCATCCAACTCAAGTCTTAAAGCACTCTATTAGAGCAATGGTAACCCCAGGTGTCACCCCTTGTGAGTCACTGTCAAACTGTCTCCATAGAGTTTCCAATAGCTGTTTTGCCCTCAGGAGTAGATCACCAGGCCTTTCTTCCGAGTATCCATCCACTGGATAGCCTAGAACCTCTAATCTTTAGGTGACCAAACCAACATGAACAGAATGTATAAATATACTTAGCAAACTCAGAAGTAGTTTCACATCCCCAGAAGGAGGCTCTTCAGCATATACATAATTATGGAAACAGCGTGCTTGATTTGACAGTCTCAGTAACACTGCACAATACTTTTGTTTTATTGAAATAATTTTGTCCTTGGGAGTGTCATGTCAGTCTTTTGGCTAATAGTAATATTTTGAGATTTTTCAAAAACTAAAGAGAAACACTTTTAAGATGTTTTCAACTCACTCAATAGGATTAGTAAGAATGCAGCTGTAGATACTCATTTCCTCCACCACAACCAATGACTCTTCCTCCCCACCAGCCTCCACTCACATCCAGGGGTATTATAAACCTTACAGCTAACACCCTTGACCAAGATCAGCACACCTTTTTTTGCAAAGGGTCAGACAGTCAATATTTGCACTTAGGAGCAATACAGTCTCTGTTCCAAGGACTCAATTCCGTTATAACTGCATGAAATCAGCTATGGCCTATGAGCATGACTATATCCTAATAAAGCCTTATTTATGCATGCTGACATTTGAATCCAGTGTCAACAATTAAGTCTTCCTGTGCTTTTCCAATCATCTAGAAATGTAAATAATATCACTAGCAAAAGGCTCTACAAAAACAGGGCCACAGTTTGCCTAGGCCCTAGACAGCATTTCTGAAATTGTACCTCAAGTATTCCCCCTCCCAAAAGTCTAACAGGTTTTGGAACAGTTCGGGAAGATACCACCATGCATACTTGCCCTGCTTAAAAATGGTCACAGTACTAATTAGAATAATAATGGCTCCAAGTCTCACAGTTTAAGAAAACTAAACAGCTCAGCCAGCCTTTTCTGGCAAGTTTGAAACATGTGGATTTAAGTAAGAATAGTCATCAGGACAAACTTTGTAATCACTTCCTTAGGATAACTCAAATAGCCAGGGGTTTAAAAGATGCCCAAATTCCTTAGGAAAGAATTATCTGAACAAAAATTCATGAAACTACTAGTAGAGCCCAACACCAATTCAACTGCAACATCAGAAAACTACGCAAGCAAGCATCTAAAAGAAAAAAATGTTGATAGGTAAATTGCTCTGGAAAAAGTCACCTCAGTATTCTAGTTGTAATTTATTCAAATTACACTTGAACTCACAGAATCAGTCTAGCCGTCATTCATAATTTGGTGAGCCACTGACCATTTGCAATCCTAGCTACTTATTTCAGATAAGGATATAGGAGTATTCAAGCCTGTAAAGTTTAAGCATCACCACTGTAAAAACAGGCATCTATACATTAGGGAGAGGGGAAAGTTTTTGTCAAGTTTGGTGACACACAAACTGGGAAGCTCTTTAATACCTGCACAATGCAACTCCCATTATGACATAAGAAAATCAGAGGAGCTCCCCCAACACTGGCCATGGGAGCATCAGTCAAATTATATTTAGGATGTCATTCAAAATAAGAGGTAAGAGAAAGGGGAAAAACAATTTAACTGACCAAGTTAGCCTTTTAATGTTCATATTTGATGATATAAAATCGTTTACAACTTAAAAACTCAGTAACTTTTAGTACACTCAATAAAAAACTCAGTATGTGATTTTACATATCAAAGTAGGTATCGCGAAATGCACCTTCAAGGACACATATTTTGAAAGCATAATTCCAATAACATCAGTCCTTTTATTGTCACAATCCACTTAAACAACTGAAATGTGAGATGATTCGGTAGCAAGGGTGCTAACCAATGCTACAAATACAGCAATGAAATGAGCAGTTTTCCGAGGTCTTTCATTTCTTAGGAAGAAGTTCCTTTTGAAATAGGGGAAATGGTACTGCTGCTCCTCGCTGGTTTGCCATATGCTCAAAATTATTTTACTACTGAATTATACTTTAACTCTCAAACCCAGCATTGTATCAATCCCTACCCCAGAAGGAAAGGCATTGCTGGCTAGCTACAGCTATTTTTAAATAGCCTCTTTTAGTTAAACTCCATTAAAGTATCTCAATTTTCAATGACACCATTTCACTAAAAAGATAAACCTAAGAGTAATGTTAAACACCAGCTCTTAACATTGCTTGTTTCCCGTTTTAAGTTTTTAAGGAAGTCTAACAAATTAGCAAACATTCTTATACGTGAGACTGTTATTAAATAAAAGTACTTGTGAATTTCATTCAGAGCTTTCTAGCACTCTAGAAGTTACATGAAATATTTAATAGCAAAAATGGAAGCCAGGCCCCTCCCTCATGGATTTAGAAAATGGAATTAAAAGAACCTGATCTTAATTGAAAAAATAACTCAAGTAAATTGCTAATTGACGCTACCAAGTATTGAGCCATAAAACCATTTCAATTTTCGGTGACACCTTTTTCAAACAACAGGCAAACTCTAAAGTAATGTTAAGCACCAGATGACACACTACCCAGACATGTACTGCCCAGATGTATTAAACACACACACACATATACGGATAATGCGACATTTAAATCTGGCTCCGAGAAGGCTTTGTCCACACGCTTTCGGTATCACCAAAGGCTCACACAAGAACCCTCTGTCTGCTACGCACAAAGGGGACGGATTTACACTTCAAGTCCACCAAAGCCTATCTATCCTAGGGCCGTGCCAAGGGCACACAGGCTTTCAGAGCACAGAAAAAACTGGGCAGGCACATGTGGTACAAATCGGTATGGCATTCCCCCATAGTCACTTTCAGGAAATGTTTCATGATGGAAAGCAAATGCAGAGTCTGAAGTCCCCTGGAATCTGGGGGTTCATTTATTCTTCTCACCGCCTAGGAAGGAGGTTTTCTGCCAACATGTCTCGGGCAGAAAGAATCTACGACGTTCAACTAAAATCAAGTGTTCAGGCCCTATTCCCAATTCAATTTGCTTTTCATTAAAAGTTCCGGATTTCTGCAGGGCTCAACGTATCCTGTGGTCAGATTTTTGTGTGGACTCGGGAAGAGCGTTTTTTGCTTCTTTGTTGTTGACCCTGCTGGGGAAACAGGTCTCGACTCAGCCAAAGTGGCGTTCCTGCGGGTGATTAATGACAGGCCTAGCTCTCGCCCCGGTGACATCTCCCCCACCCCCCACCCCCCACCACCAGCCATGTCGAGCGGGAGGAGGGGCGCCGCCGCGCCTCAAACCACCCAGCCCCACCGTGAATAGCTGCAACCCATCGATTCGGCCCAAAACACAAAAGCACAAACACACACACACACGACTCCAGCGACATGGGACCTTTCTCTCGCCCAAATCGACGAACAGTATCGCCCTTCGGATCCTGGCCGCTGGGGCTCCCCCAACTACGGAAACACTCGATTCCACGCATTCAGCCAGAAGAAAAGGCTCTTCCTTTTCTCCCCGGCCCCGCCGCCCCCCAAGGC
>NW_022107431.1:88249172-88250737 GCF_000313985.2 Echinops telfairi | reverse complement strand
GGATTACGAGGTGAGGCGGCGACAGGAGCCCACACAAACACGTCCAACCGCTTCCCCCTCCACGGTCCGACTCTTCCACCCGCTGCCGGCCCCAATATGGCGTCAATAACAACGCCGCCGATTCAAATCCTGCGGCCTCAGGGCGCGTGCGCGTGGGGCGGACCCCGAGAGGGCATTATGGGAATTGTAGGTTGTCCATGTGGGAAGATACAGGCCTGGAAGGCGGCGAGAGCCTATCAGAGGAACTACAACTCCCAGTATGCAGGGCGCGGGATTCCGGGTTCCGGGTTGGAATTTAAATCCCCTTACACACCTTGAAGATCAAAGACTATAGCCTTCGATTTGTTCCACACCACAGTGTAAAAGGAAACAAATAAAAAATCTCCCCACTGGACCAATAAGCAGCAACATCATAAATGAAAAATAACTTGGACCCACAGAACAACGAAGCAGCTGAGTCAGGAAATCAAATGATAAATAGCTACTGCTAAAGACTTGAGTATTAAAAGGAAAATATGTGGCCTTAAGGAATAAGGTTCAACTGTCCCAAGCCATGATATTTTTAATCACCTCATATGCACATGGAAGCTGGGCAATTAATAAGGAAGATTGGAGACCAATCTTGACTATCCCGTTGACTGCCTACCAGAAGGAACAAGTCAGTTTGAAGTACAGCCAGAATTCTCCTTAGAAGCAAACAGATGAGATGTCTTACGTACATTGGGCATGCTATCAGGAGGAGACAATCCCTGGGAAAGGACATGGTGCTTGCTAAAGTAGACTAACTTGCCGTCTCTCATCCATTCTGACTCATTGTGACCCTATATGACAGAATAGAGCTGCCCTCGTGAGTTTCTGAGACGGCAACTCTTTGCTGAGTAGAAAATCTCATCTTTCTCCCCGCGCTGATGGCAGCGAAACTCATAACTCACTATGTCACCAGGGCTTCTTTGCTAAAGTAGAGGGTCCGCACAAAAAAAAAAAAAGACGCTTAGTGAGCTGGATTGAGAGAGAGGCTGCAACAATGGGCTCAAAGACAGCAACTATTATGAGGCAGCTGCAGGATTGGGTCGTGTTTCTTCCTGTACGTGGTCTACGCAGGAACAAACGCCATGGCACCTAACAGTAACGGCGTACTTTGGGGTAGAGCCCTGGAGGATCAACTGCGCCCTGGTCTGGTGGTTCTAATCCACCAGTGGCTCTGGGGGAGGAAGGTTTACGGTCTACGCTCCTAGGGCGTACCCATGCGTCAGAATTGGCTTGACTGCAGTGGACTTTTGGGTTTTTTTGTTGTTAAACATACCTAGAATGTATAAGAGTGAGGGATAGAAGGAATAAAAGAAAAGAGAAAGGAAAGCAGGTTAAGAAATATAGAGACCTAAAAATTGAGAACATAGTTGTTCTAACACCATTTTCTCAGTAATTTCACAAATGAGAAATAGAAAACTAAGCCTGCCTCACAGTCCAAGAAAAAATAATTTCAATAATAAGAGTTTCAAAACACAACCTGTCACATTGAGGGGCAGGGGAATAATGAGAAGATTATGGAATTTACTCAGGATGGA
>NW_022107431.1:88239230-88247092 GCF_000313985.2 Echinops telfairi | reverse complement strand
GAGTGTTTTCCAGTCCAGCCTGTTGGGGCGCCACGCCCTGGCCCCACAGTCCACCTTCAGCATTCCCTGGGGACCTTGCCGCTCTATTCCCTTGCTCTTCCGCTGCACTCCCCCAGTGCTTTGCCCCAGTGTGGCGGGATCCGATTGGGCACAATTCCCACACTGTCTCTGGTGCTGTCCTCCGCAGGGCCATAGGTCAGTGAGGGGCATCATGTCTCGTAGTGAGGCAGGCCTTTCTTCTGTGGTGCCACTAAAATGGGCACCAACCCCAACCTTTAGATTAGTACCAAAGACCAAACTAAACAAATCCATGTTGATTTAGTCTATTCCAACTCGATGATGCTCTTTATGGAGGCAGACTGTCACCTCTCCTTTTGGAGTCCCTGATGGATTTAAACTGTCGACCTTTGGGTTCGCAGTCAAACACCACCAGGACTGCTTCTTTAGATTAGTACCCACCTTGCCCACTGCCATCACGTCAATCCCAATTCATCTCAACCCTACTGGCATCAAGTAGATTCAGACTCAGCAATGCTACATAGAGTTTCTGAAAGGTGTACATCTGTATAGGAGCAGACAGCCTCATCTCTCTCAGAGTGGCTGGGGAGTATAAACCACTGACCTTGTCATGTATAGCCCAGTGTTTAACCCACAGCACCACCAGAGATCCTTTTTTAGGTTAGAAACAAAAAACCAAACTCACTGCCGTCAGGTCAATTCTGGCTCACAGACCCTTTAGGATGGGAGAACGGCGCGTGTGAGTTTCCACGGCTGTAACTCTCATGTCACTAGAAAGTCTCAGCCTGCTCCCTGGAAGTAGCTGGTGGTCTCTCCGTGCCGACACTGGGGTCAGCAGCACAGCACATGACCAGGGCTCCTCTTTTAGATTAGCAGTAAAGTACAAATCATTCTCACCCCCAGGGTCCCAAATAAGATGTGTGAATAGTTAGTCAATACAGAACCCAGTTTGTAAGCAGAGAGGAAATTATTGATGACAATTGTTGATCAGGTACTAGAAGAAGAATCAGTGACAACATGAATAAAAATAATCATCCCCCTCAGTCTGTGGAAGCTATCACTAGTCCAATTCAAATATCGTAGCCAATGATTATGAATGTTAAATGTGGGCTTTCGATGTTATTTCTGCTCTTTTATTCAGTAACTAAAAGAAGTTTTGTAATCACTTTGCTTTTGTTGTTTAAGTCATGTTGGACAGTTCGATATATTTATGTTTTAAAGAACAACCCACTATTTCAAAGACCAGCAGTCTTTTTTCAAAAAATTAATTAATTAATTAATTTTAATCATTTTATTAGGGGCTCATACAACTCTTATCACAATCCATACATACATCAATTGTGTAAAGCGCATTTGTACATTCTTTGTCCTCATCATTCTCAAAACATTTTCTCTCCACTTTGTCCTCAACATTAGGTCCTCACTTTTTCCCTCCCTCCCCACTCCCCCCTCCCTCATGAGCCCTTGATAATTTATAAATTGTTATTTTCTCATATTTGCCCAGTCCAACGTCTCCCTTCACCCACTTTTCGGTTGTCTGTCCCCCAGGGAGGAGGTCACATATAGTTCCATGTAATCGGTTCCCTCTTTCCTACCCACTCTCCCTCTACCCTCCCAGTATCCCTAAGGACCAGCAGTCTTGATCACAGGGTTACGTCAACAAATAAACCCTGCAAATCTTATATTTTGGAGAATATTATGTGGGAAAAGACCACCATTTACTGAGAAATAGCGTAACTATGACACCGACTGAGTGCCTAAGCCGGCGGTTCTCAACCTGTAGGTTGTGACCCCTTTGGGGGTCGAGCAACCCTTTTACAGGGGTCGCCCAATTCATAACAGTAGCAAAATTACAGTTATGAAGTAGCAACAAAAATAATTGTATGGTTGGGGGGCTTCACCACAACAAGAGGAACTGTATTCAAGGGCTCTGGCAATAGGAAGGTTGAGAACCACTAGTCTAAACAATCCCTGGCAATCTAGGATATGCTCAGTCTTTGCCTGGCTGTGGGTAGCTGCCTCCAGTCAACCTCCAGTCATAGCAACCCTCAGAGCAACTGGACAACAAAACCCCGCCCAATCTTGTGCCTGGGGTACTTGAAGATCCCTCCAGGAAGGTATTCCCAAGCCTTCAGGGCAGAATTGGTTTCACACCCGGAGAAAGAGGTTCCTGTCTGCAGATCTTCATCCTTACCCTCACCACATTGTAACATAATGCCCCGGTTATAAACCATCTCTTCCCACCACTGAGTAAGCTGCCTGCCAGCAGTAGAGACCCCTTGCACTTTAATAAATGTCCACTGAATGTTTCTTACACGCATATTTTTATCACCCTATGCACATGGGATTCCCCATGAGTCAGAACTGACTCCGCAGCAACTGAGAACAATACCTTCCCAGAAGCCAACGTCATCCTTGCCCCTTAAAGTAAATACCTGTTCTTATAGAAACCCTTTGCGGGGGAGGGGGCTATTGGAGAGTAAGGGGAAGGCTGGAGGTGGCAAGGGAAGCAGAAACCTAACAACAACAAATAAAGGATTAAAATTGAAAATAAAAATAATACTTAAAAGCATATAAATCTCAACATAGTTTAGAAGTGAACTTTTAGTCATGGGGTAGAGGTTGGGGGAACAAAACTAAATTTAACACATCGATTATTTAAATCAGGTGACACGAATTTAAATATTCAGTGCAGCTGGTTACTCCAGCGACCTACATAGACTAAAATTGCTCTTGTGACATAAAAGGTTTCTAAGGAGTTTCGGAGGCTTGCATTTCGAATAGCTTCCCCACAACTTAACAAGTATTTTCTGATTTATATACTGTCGGAAGGCTTCCAAGAAAATCCAGCTGCTTGTCCAAGATGTTGCACTACCTGGTGTTATTCGGTGATGCCTCCTAAAATATTCCCCAGGATCTAATTCTGATGAGTCATTTTTTTTTGAGAAGAGCTAGTAAAAGTGGACACTGCTGGATGACAGGAAGCCTCATCATCCTGAGCCTGAAGATCCTGTTCTTACTATAAACCATTTTCAAATGATTTTTCTGACGTCAAGGAAAGACAAATGCAAATATGTGAGGTGTGGAGAGGTGTCTGCTGACTTTGAGTAATCATAGGCTCCGCATTAGGAACAGCCATTCTGATTCAGAAGCCACTTCAAGTCTATATTCCGAACAAGCATTACCTAGGACAGGAAGGAATGTTTAATCGTTGTGTCAATGAATACAGTTAAGAAAGAACAGACATCACTGTTTCCTCACAAGATCTTGTGGGCTGGAGCAAAGTTCGCCTAAAGATTATATTTGTAATACATACAATTCTCAATTGCAGGCAGATGTGGCTAAGTTTACTTTGGCTTCATTGTTCTGAATTTGGGTCATTGTATTTTATTATGTTTTTCATATCTATTTTATTATATATATTCTATTGTTATATTTTGAGTTGATAGCACTGACACCTCAAAACCATGTGCCCCAAAGCAACCTCAAGAAGTCTTGTGGTCCTGTCTCCAGCCTCTCAGCCTCATTACCTGTTAAGTACTCAACGGGCTAAGTATCTGTCTGACTTCCTAAAGATTAAATGGGATAATATCGAGAATTTTGACCAAGTGAAAAACACCACTGCAAATTCTCATATTTAGCCTTACTCTCTCCTACATCTGAGGCTTATTTCTACTTGTATAGTGCCCCATAAAGGAAAGAGCACTCCAGGTAATAAACCATAACCCACTCATCTTGGGGGACTTTCAAAGAAACCACACACAATTTCTATTTAAATTTCAATGGAAGGATTTGAAGAAGTCCTTACTTTAAAATTTGCATTCTGTTCCCCCGGGGAGAGCCCCCTGTACTTTAAGCTGAAACTGTTTACTCTTAACTTTCAGATCAGAAAACTCGATCATGTTCGGAGTGTTTTATTTTCCAGCCCAAAGCAATGAGAAGAGTAACGCAGGAAGACAGAGCTGCTGCACTCTGACTACAACAGACCCTCTAAATCGCTGGACAGCAAAGGACGGGACTATGCCTATCAAAAATAATACTGACAAAGCTCAGAAAGCACAGCAATCTTGAGCGATTAAGTGTCAGGATGATTTCACAGCCCAACTGCACTGAAGCGTCAGGGCATTGCTACAGCACTATGTAATCATGGTAGGGCTGCCAGATTTCACACATACAAATTTAGGATGCCCAGTTAAATTTGAATTTCAGGCAAGCAAAGAATAATTTTTAAAATATGAGTATGCCTTAAGCAGTGGATGTTTACCTGGAACTCAAATTGTACTAGGCATTTGTATTTTATCTAGCAACCCTAGAGAATGGTGCTTTAGATGTCAAGATCCCAAAACATCGAGAAAAACCGCAAACTAACTTTAGGATGCTATACAAAATGTGTTTCGGTTTTCCCATTCGAATACAATATTAGGGAATGTTCTACTGATAGGATTTAAGGTAAAAATGAAGAGTTCCAATTATCCTAAAAGTTGATTTACATACCGTGGGCTATCCCAGTTGTAAGGAGCCCTGGTGGTGTATTGGATTCAGCATGGGGCTGCTAACTGCAAGGTTGATGGTTCAAACCCATCAGCTGCTTTGGAGGAGAAGTTGAGGCTTTCTGCTCCCGGTAAATATACCACCTCAGATACCCAAAGAGCAGTTCAGAACTGACCCCCTGGCAGTGGGTTTGGTTCTTGTTTTTTCATTCTGCCCTATATGGTTCCTGTGAGTCAGAACTGGCTTGACAGCATGGAGGCTTTTAGTTTGGGGTTTGGTTTTATTTGTTTGTTTTGGTATTCCTGTAATAGGGTGTCATGGTGGTTTAGTGGTTAAACAGGCTGCTAGCAGAAAGAGTGTACGTTTGAACCTGTTAGCTACTCCACAGGGGAAAGATGTGGCAGTCTTCTTCAATAAAGATTTGCCAAAGAAGAACACAGCGGTTCTCAACCTGTGGGTCACGACCCCTTTGGGGATCAAACGAACCTTTCACAGGGGTCACCCGATTCATAGCAGTAGCAAAATTACAGTTATGAAGTAGCAACGAAAATCATTTTATGGTTGGGGCGTCACCACAACATGAGGAACTGTATGAAAGGGTCCTGGCATTAGGAAGGATTCAAACCATTGACCTATAGGGTCATTATGGTAGGAATTGACTCAGTGACAATGGCTTATCCCTGATGTATTCATTGCAGAGTGTCCCACATAAAGTAAATAGTAAATGTCTGGTGAATGCACAAGCCCCAGAGGGTTGTCCTGGGCCCCTCCTGGGCCCTTAGTTGTAGAATTCTTAAAGACATTTTACTGAAGTTGCCATCTCCGCTGTGTCCTGTGAGTCAAAGCCTGACTCAGAATCTGTGTCGCTGTTGGCCTCAGGGAACCACTTTCTCTTGTGTCTGCTGTCCTGAGCTTCCATGATACCACCACAAACCTTCCCTGATGTTTTTCATGAAAATGATAACTACACCTCCCTAATATTTTGAATTTCCTTCTACAAACCCATTGTCATAAGGGTCAGTCAGGTGTGTGGCATGAAGGAAATGAAAGAGAAGCTTTTCCAACCCCCATTGATATTGAGCATCCGCCTGGATGGTGCAGGACCGAGGAGGGTTGAGTTCCATTGTGCATGGTGTGTCACTATGCGTGGGAACCAACTTGACAGCAGCTAACAACAATAAAGGATCAAATATTGGTCACTTGGTCATTTGGGGGGTCTAAACTTCATTCAATTCTCACCTCTGGTTGAATTTCTGGAGTGACTACTTACTGCCTTCTATTGTGGTTCAAAGCTTTGTGGGCGTAGTGTAGTGGGTTACTAACTGCAAGGTTAGTAGTTCAAAACCACTAGTCAATCTCTGGGAGAAAGTTGAGGCTGTCTACTCCCATAGAGTTGCAATCTCAGAAACCCAAAGAGGCAGTTCTACCCTGTCACGAAGGGTTGCTATGAGTCAGAATTGACTTGACGGCAGTGGGTATTGTGTTTCAAAGACTTCCTTGTTCTTCCGAGGAGGGGATATTCAAATCAAAACTGTCAAACGGATACGTTCAATCATTCTTTTACTGTACTATTGTTTTGGTCATTTTCAATTGCTAATTCAAAACTCACAACACTTCTGAAACCAAGGCCATGATTATTCCTTGTAAAGAGGATCAACCAGAGAAACTTGCACTAGCTTTGACAAGCAGTACAGGTGTAACAAAGGTCCGTGATTACAGCCAGATTTCTGATCTCCAGCATCTGCTTTGCCTTTTAGACTTACAAGGGAAGATGGTAGTGATCAGTTAACTAAACTGGTCTGTTGGAAGCTTGTTTGGGATTATCTCAATGACATTAAAGATGTAATTGGGGAATACTAATCAAGCAAACTACTAAAGAAAGAAAGAAACCAAACTTCACCAATGGTTACCATGGTGAGAGAGAAAGACTTGTTGTTTAGGGGGCATTGAGTCTATGTTAATGGTGGTGGAATAATTTGGAAAAGGATATCACTAATGGCTGTACAACATGAAGAGTATAATCAATAGCACTGAATAATACATGTGAAGTTGTTGAACTGGAGCTTTTTATTAGTTGGGATTTAATACATATATCATTTGTTGTGTATATTTTTGCCACAAGTAGGAAAAAAATTACATGACTAACAATGGGTACAAGGAAAAAGAATATATTCTAGAATTGAATATGGTGATGACTGTACAACTCTTCTTGATATTATTGAATTGTATGACATGTGGATGACGTGCTAATAATACTGTTTTTGAAAAAGATGTAATTGGGGTGTATACAAAAACTATTTAAAACACATGTCTTCCATGTGTTTCTTTAAGTCACCATGTAATGAGAGTCTGCTCTGTGTAAGACAATGTGCTGGCCAACATGAAGGCCAGCAAAATTAATACACTGCCCACACTTTCAAATAAGCTTACAAATATAGCAGAGCAGATAATGTACACAAGTGACACAAGAGAGAGAACAAAAAAGGGGAATTCAAAGAACGTTCCAGGTTCCAAATCAAGGTCAGGAATTTCCAAGATGTGTCTCACGTTAATCCAACTTCGCATAGGTGGGGGTAAAGCCCAGGTTGACCATGGGTGAAGGGAATACAGTTATTCCCAGGAATACTATCAGAGCCCCACTGTACCCTCAGCTTATTTTATTCTAGGAAACATCTGACAAAGTAATAGTGTTAATTCCATTTTATCATTGAACCTGGGGCTCCGAGAAGTACGATACATAAAATCAGTTTAATATGGGTGAGAGTTGAGACAATAAGTCTGTAAAATCCTAGACGTGTGTCCTTGCACTCCACATGCTGACTTGGACAGCAAAGAAACTTGAAAGGAAAGAGATGGGTGCACCATACTGGAAGTAAGGATCAAGTGCTCTTCTTGTGCTTTTTTTTTTTTTAAGTAGCCAACACGTGTTCCAGAAGAGACACAGAATATCTCTTCTCCCTGTTTCACTGTTTGTCTCCTCATGGAAGTTGATACTGGACACTGAGCTCTGAAAGATGATTGAGGGTTGTAGTATCGAGTTTCTATCCCAGGGCATTGGGGAGTTCCCAGAGTATTGTGCAATGGTCCACATGACTGACGTTCTTTTCCTAGAAAAAGTCTTTCCTGTGGTCACTAAACCAGCTGGCACCCATGTATAGATAATTAAAAAGCAACCCTGAGTTCGATTAGCCACGTCTTCACTTACTAACAGAGCTGTAAGACAGAAGTTCAGATCCCTTTCTTCCCTCTTAGGCTGTGGTTCTCAACCTTCTTCATGCCGCAACCCTTTAATACGGTTCCTCACGTCGTGGTGACCCCTTAACCATAAAATGATTTTCAGTGCTACTTCATAA
>NW_022107431.1:88233944-88235783 GCF_000313985.2 Echinops telfairi | reverse complement strand
AGTTCAAAACCACCAACTCCACCAAAGGAGGAAAGATGGGGCTTTCTACTCACCCAAAGAGTTATAGTCTGATTCTATTGGGTGACACCACGATGCCTTTCAATGGATGGGAGAGTTTAAGGTGCACATACAAACGAATATTGAGAAGCCATGATAAAAAATGAAGATGACCAAATGCACCAAGAAGGTCGGGATCGTGGGCAAATGTGGGACCCATTATGGTGCTTCTCTCAGGAAAATGGTGAAGAAGATTGAAATCAGCCAGCATGCCAAGTACACTTGCTCCTTCTGTGGCACAACCAACATGAAGAGCCAGGCTGTGGGCATCTGGCACTGTGGTTCCTGCATGAAAACAGCAGCTGGTGGGGCCTGGACGTACAACACCCCCTCTGCTGTCACAGGAGTCTGCCATCAGAAGACTGAAGGAATTCAAAGATCAGTAGAAGCTCTACTACCTGAAACCTCTCTGGCCTGTAATTAATTTATGTAATGAAAAAAGAGTGAAGTAGGTTCATGGGTAGTGATAGGAAAGGATCTATGTGAGAAGTTTGTTTTAAATACAAGCCACTTTGGTTATGATCTCACTTCTGTTAAATATATTCTGTATACGTATGTATATACATATATCCCTGGTGGTGTGATGGGCTAGGCATGCATTTGCTAACCAGAAGTTCAGCAATTCAACCCACCAGCAGCTTCATGGCAGAAAAATAAGAAGTCTGCTTTTGTAAAAATTTTACTTTCTCAGAAACCTTATATATGGTAGCTATCAGTCAATGGAAAAGCAATGGGTTTGGTTTGGGCATAATATCTGCTATGTTCTTTGTACCTTTTGTTTTGATTCTAGTTCATAGTTGAGAGATAGGAACTAGAGAGCCCGAAGGCAGAGTGAGGGAAAGAGCATTGGGAGTGACAGGTGTCTGGAAGGGTGATCTCAGAACCTGGGGCAATCGGTCTTCAGAATCAGCTTAGGGTCTGATGCCTGCAGGCTTAACTCCAAGGTCCTTAAGCTCAAGACTGTTTGCTGAATATTGCATGCTTGCTTCCCTGTCCATGTCGAGGCAAGACCCAGCCCAGGGGAGAGTAAGACCAGGTTTATGGTTGGACCTGAGCAATAGGGCCTGTCCCAGGATGGTCTGTTCATAACCTGGAGTTGCAGACAGGCCAAGGACTCCACACCTGCTACAAGTCCCTAGGCACTGTTCATTCAGTGGCAACTCACTGGAGTCCACACCGGCTCTGTCAGCTGGTTTTCTTTTTTTTCCAAATAAACGCTGCTTTCTGCTTGTCGTTTTGTGGTCTGTGAGTCCACTCACGATCCCTGGATACATCAGAGCACTTGCAAAATACTAACCCTGCAACCTATTGCCATTGAGTGGATTTCAACTCATAAGGACCTTATAAGATAGAGTAAAACTGCCCTATTGAGTTTCCTAGGCTATAATCATTACAGGAGCAGACTGACTTGCATTGTTTCTTGTGGAACAGTGGGTTCGAACTTTCGAACTGCTGATCTTTCAGTTCGCAGCTGAACTCTCACCCAGTGCATCACCTGGGCTCCTTACTTACTGTAAAAACCCTACTGCTGTTAAGTCAATGGCAGCTCATAGTGATCCTGTAGGCCAGAGTAGAAGTGTTCCTTTAGGGTTTTGAGGTTGTAAATATTACAGAAGCAGACTGCCTCATCTTTCTCCTGCTGAACAGCTGGTGAGTTTGAACTGCTGACCTGTTGGTCAGTAGCCCAATGTTAAACCTACCTGTGGAGGGAGGGGAAAAATGAGGACCTAATGTCGGGGGTTTAAGTGGAGAGAAAATGTTTTGAGAATGAAGTAAAAATGC
>NW_022107431.1:88231246-88232712 GCF_000313985.2 Echinops telfairi | reverse complement strand
ACGGTAACTGTCTACAGGAGGAGAAAGCCCCGTCTTTCTCCCATGGAGCGGCTGCTGGTTTCAAACTGCTGACCTATCCCATCACAGCTGAACATGTAACCGCTACGCCACCAGGGTCCTTACAACTCCATGACCGTTACAGCAATGCACAAGTGTGTAAACTAGAGACGGCCTTTCAATTCAAGAGACACGTTTAACCTCCAACGGTCAGGGTTTGTGTGGTATTCAGGGCTCAGTGAAAGAAGCATTTTAGTGGGGAAATCAAAATTCTCATGGAGATTGTTATTACTATTATTTGGATCCTTCCTTTTGTGATAAGAGCATTTTCAATACTAATAGAACTAATTTTTTTAATACCACAATGGATTTTAATGGCAAGCAGCTCATCTTGCTATGTAGACAGACTTTATAGAAATGGTACAACTCCACACACCATAGAATAACTATGTTAATTTGGCACAATAGAAGGAAATTTCATTTAACAAGTCAGTCCTTTGTTCTATTTACAGCTGGCAGTTTTCCAACATTACATTTAGAGCATTATTCGCCACCAGCCAGAGGTGAGTAAATGCTCTCTTAGAACTGAAGCATCTGTTCATCACCTAACTTTTCCAAGCCTCTCTCCAGGTCTGGTCCTCCTCCTCTTTTGAACTGCCACTCAAAGCAAGCGACATTTGCTGAATGTCCAGCTAGGATCCTCAACATTGCTAGCTCATGTAACAGCCTTCCAAAAGTGTTCGCAATAATGGCAATATTGGGGACAATAAACCATTGGACTTACTACAAAGGCAGTGTTTTGAATGATTGCTCATATAAAACCTGCCATATTATCAATATTGGAATTGGCCATGTCTAACGTTATGAGATTCTACAAAAGAAAGTAGTCAAGATGGAGCAGGAATATCTTGCTCAGCTCCCTCAGGTTATGTATGAGGAAATGATTCCCAGAGAGATGAGTAATGTTGTCTCTGGCCTTATGACTAAAAGATAGTAGAGGGTTTGTTAAAACTCAAAATCAATGGTCTTTTAAAAAAAACTCACAACGATTCGTGCCTCTCTCAGACCCATATCTGTGTGGGAGATGCCAAACATTCCTCCTTACCCACATTCCGGCCCGCCCTACACCCCACCCCATCATAACCCGGGAGCCCGGTACCACAGACCACATGACTGTGTCCTACCAGTCTCAGTGGCTGACCCCAGGGTTGACAACTGCCCTAAGCTGTACTTGTCAGAGTCTGTCTCCCAGGAATTTGGAATGGGGACAAGAGACTGAATCATTTAACTGTGCCGAGCCAAGCTGCAAGGTCATGCCCATCTGAGGTTGGAGCTGGTGCCACTGTAGGTCAAATCCTTCTGCAGCCAGTGCGAGGGAAAGCCAAGAAACTGTGAGTCAGCAGAAAGAGCCAGTTGGCAGTGACAAGAGTAGAAAGATGAAGCAGACTGGTGCCCGGAGAGACCCTGTA
>NW_022107431.1:88227910-88230849 GCF_000313985.2 Echinops telfairi | reverse complement strand
ACCCACCCAGCTGCTCTGCAGGAGAACACCCTTACTGTGCCCGTGAAGAGTACGGCCTAGAAAACCCGATGGAGCTGTTCAGAGAGAGCCACTAGAAGTTGGAATCCACTTGACCATAATAGCAAGACAATCCAAACTCCTAATGAACAGTTTGGAGCGGAAAGACTGCTTAGCTTTTTATGAAAATCATGGACGTCAGAGTCATGTTTCAAAACGTATAAAAAGATGGTTGGCTTAAAAAAAAAAACCCAAAAAAACACGGTTGACTTTCTGCAGCCTCCTCACCAATTATCCAGACCTTGAATACTGAGCTTTTGAGATAGATAGTGCCCAGATGGGAGTCAACCACTCGGAACCATCCTTCAGGCATACCCTAATGCTCTTCTGTCCAGGGACAGAGATCTTACGGGGGCATAAGGCTGCCATCTTGAGAATATCTGTCAGGACTTCCTACTATTTCTATTCTGATATGCCCAAGAAGGAGTTGGGCCTGATTCCCCATGAAGTCTCTTTTCCTTTGGATGCACTTGTGGAATCTCCCTAGGCCCACGGGCAAGCCACATGCTATTCTGGTGCTGATCTTTTAAGATAATAGAAAGATCCATTTGCAAAATGCAACTTACCTTTCTCAAACTCTTATTGCTAATCTAAATTAATAAGGAAATGACTGAGTAAATTAGGGTTCATCAGCTGAATAAATACGATGCAGATAATAAAAAGTAATCACCAAGATTAAGCAACAAGGAAAGATGTTTATGATCCAATGAAAGAGGAGGGAAAAGGAGATCACAAAATTGTGTCAGCTATCTAAAAATTAGTTCACAAAAGAGCATGTTTCTTGGTAGACTTCAGCAAGGTAAACCAGTCCATAGATCTTGGCACATAAAGTAAAATATATTGCTTTAGGTGATACTGATGATTTAAGTCCAATATTTTTTCTTTTATGGGCTTGATCTCACATGTTTTGCCTGATCCACTCAGTGGCAGTGCATATAATTCCCAATTGATGGGACCTACTGATGATGGAAACTTCTTAGCCTCTCTGTCTACCATTACTTATCATTTGGTATACAGAAATTTTGTTTTGCACTACACAGAGTTCAACAACCATATTTAAATGGCTTTACTCCCCCCCCACCGACCTTTTTCCCAGATCGTTGGCAAGGTAGAGATGTGACTGTCCAAACATGTGTACAATAATTTCTGCAGAGTTTCTGAGAATGCTCCCTAAAGCTGAGTTGAGAGGAAACAATTTTGCATCTCTTCTTAAATTTAGCAGAAAAATAACAATCTATAGTGTCACCTAAAAACTTTCTTTTATTAAAAACAAAACAAAACAAATCTTTCTTCATTACAGAAAGTTCAGTGGCTGTTTTCTCTCACAATCATAAGTATCCTTTACTAGCAGGACGTAGGCACTTGCCTCTGGCTGCTTTGCCAGGGTTTGATTGCCTAATTATTTCACACTAACTCTGGTGACATTTGCTGTGCTTGTGCCACCTACATCTCTTAAAAGACCTTCCCACTTCAAAGGAATGCGTACATTATGAGTCCTGCTTTCTCAGAGTAAAACTAGAACTCGCCGTTTCATTTTTTCTTTTTTACCCAGGATACAGGCCTATGACTTAGCACACTAAATCAAAAGCCCTGTTCTCGTGATACCCTCGGCACCTTCTACCAACAGATCCAAGTATATTGCTAGTTGACAAAGGAAAAAGATTTCAAGGGCTCAGATCCATTTTCCCAGAGCAGACAAAAGAGAAGTATTTGGAGCTGAGAGACAATATACTGATAGCCATAGGGGTTGTGGTTGTGGGGCTGCTGGCATTTAGTGGGTGTGGGCCAGGGATGGTACAGTGGATTAACCATTGGGCTGCTAACTGCAAGGTTGGCAGCTCAAACTCACCACCTGCTCTGCAAGAGAAAGATGAGGCTGTCTGCTCAAGTAAAGATTTACAGCCCTTACAAATAAATGAGTACAAGCAAGAAGAAACTGTTCTAAAACTGATTGTGTTGATAATTGCACAGCTTTAAAAAATATGTTTAAACTGTTGAGATGTACAATATGCAAACTGCATGTCAAGAAAACTGGAGGCTGTGAATAATCACAAGAGCAGAAAGCCTCATCTTTCTCCCTCGGGTAGATATAAATATGATCCCATTAATGACAAATCCCGAATTTCACTGACTTTCTCCCAGCTACATATTGCAGGTCTTCTGGCCTCACCTAAAGCCTCTCCCCTAATCTCAGACGTTCTCATCTGTGCTCACAGTCTCTCCTGTTCTTCACCTCAGCCTTCTTGGCTATTGGCGATGGCCTAAGAAGCTGCTTGAGGTTGTGGCC
The DNA here is from genome assembly GCF_000313985.2 of Echinops telfairi. Lineage (NCBI taxonomy): Eukaryota > Metazoa > Chordata > Mammalia > Afrosoricida > Tenrecidae > Echinops > Echinops telfairi. The sequence continues at coordinate 88,228,505 of NW_022107431.1, read as the reverse complement.
TTGATACCTTGTCAGTAATATCCATGTCAAATGGATGCTGTCTCTTAATGCTTTCATTCTGGGTCACGCCTGACTCAAAGCCTGTTCTCATTTATCTTACAGGCTCCTCTAGTAAAAATATTTCCTTTAGTGCACAAAAGCCATTCCTCTTTAGGTGGATAACTGGGACCATACTTTGCTTCTGGAAAGCTGTGAGATGGAATCAACTTGACAGCAATGGGTTTGTTTAGGCTTTCTATCTTTTCATTTCCTTATTTTTTCTTCAACCCACAGGCACTCCTGCCCTCTCCTGCCATGCAAACTACTCATGCAGATGGATACCACGACCACACCACTTCATAACTCAAGTCTTATCCCAGCTGTGTCCTCAAGTTGGGAACAGTTTAGGATCAAGCCTGTGAACTTCTGAAGCGTTAGTTTTATTTTTCAACATTTCACAGCTGTTGTTATACTATTTTTAAAAATCATTTTATATAGAGGCTCATACAGCTTTTATCACAACCCATCCATCCATCCATTGTGTCAAGCACATTTGTACATTTGTTGCCATCATCATTTTCAAAACATTTTCTTTCTACTTGAGGAGTTGGTATCA
>NW_022107431.1:88223309-88226245 GCF_000313985.2 Echinops telfairi | reverse complement strand
AAGCCCACGCTTACCTTGATTAGTGGGTATTTTGCCCTTGCCCTCTGCCATCCTGTCAATTCCAATTCATAGAATAGAATTGCCCAATGGGGTATTGAAGATTGTAATTGTGATGGAAGCCGACTGACTGCTACCTCTTTCTCTGTAGGACCGCTGGTGTAATTGAGTCACAGACCTAATAGTTAGCAGCTGAGTGCTTAACAATTGTGTAAGAGGGCTCCATTAGAAGTGAATCAATGTATTTTCAGGGTGTAGTGGGCAGGCCAGTGATGTGGGAAGGAAAAGCAGATGTAGAGAAGAAATGTCTACATTTCCAGAGAGATATGCCGATCTCTAGAGATAGATGCAAGTTACTTGGAGGAGCCCTGGCGGTGTAGCGGTTACACGTTGGGCTGCTAACTGCAAGGTCACCAGTTTGAAACTACCAGCCCCTCTGAGAGAGAAAGAGGGTTTTTTTTTTTGGTGGCATCTCTCCCCTTGCTTCATTTTCTATAACCAGTCATATATATGTGAATATAAAATGCCAAAATAAGTAATGTGTCACATTATATATCTATGAAATTGATTATCAGACCAAGTTAGTAATGATGATATTGAAAGTGATAGTTATAAAAAAAAAATCGAGTGAGAGAAAATTGCTCAATCTACTCGATTATTTTTGTAGGTTCTATAAAAGAGTGAGCAAAGGGATGTGATCCTTAGGTTCCCTGGAAGTTGGCTGGGCCCTAAGAGCAAGAGCATCGCTATGCCTGGCAATACATCAAGCTGGCACCAAGGCAGAGTGGGCCTCTCTTGCCCACCCAGCTGTTCTACACCCTAAGATGATAATGGGGGCTGGAAAAGTAGGCTCTGGTTCTAGGAAAGGCCCAGAAAGGTTACCGCGCTCCACCACAACCCTTCTTGAGAAAAATGTGTGTGTGCTCAGAAGAGAGCCTCCCCTGCCCCCGGTGTGTCGCCTGGTACAAAAGAGGCTCAGCACCAGGAGCCTTAGAAATGGAACCCACAGCGGCACAGACCAGAGCAGCCACCGTCCTGCAGGGGGCCAGGGAAGTCCTGCTGCTTTCCACTTCAGCTGTCCACTGTGCTAGTTGCCACTGTATAAAGAACCCCAGATGCGAGACACGCTGCAGCTTCCTGGGTGAGGTCAAGGCGTTCTCACCAGAGAGGTGAACAGCCGATGCCAAAGCAGGAACAATACTTACTGTATCCCCCACTGAATCATCGTACAATAGGCCTCTGACATGCAGCAAGCCCTGAAGAAATGTGCCAGGGAAGGAAGTGCATGAGCCAACTGCATTGGCTCGGTGCCCGAGGAACACCCTGCTTCAAGGATAAAATTGCACCTCATGTGCCAACAGTCAGGGCAAGGGAACCTGGACAAATAACGCTTGGAATGCAACAGAAGAACAAGCCAAAAGAGACCTTTTAAGTAGCTTCCAAGATGGCTCTTTTGCTTGCTTGTTTGTGTGCCTACTTTTGCTCAGGTGTTGATAGGAAGCAATAAGTAACCCACCTCCCACGTAGCTCACGTGTGGCCTCTCTTTAGAAGACCTAAAGGGACGTCATCCAAGTCAAAGAGGGCGTGGAAGCGGGCGCCCGCTAGCCTCCTCCCTTCTGGTCAATGAAAAGCCCAGGACGACTGAACAGAATAAAGGGGCTTCTATCAGCCCTGGCAGAGATGGAAGCTGCTCCCTAAGGGGACGATCGCGCTCCAGACCTACAGCCAGCGCTGCATTCTGCTCTTGCTCCTGCCCCGGCCTTTGAGTAACTTGAGTTTCTTTAGAACGCAGGAAGGAGTGAGCAAGCCAAAGGTGGCCACTGAAGATCATCAGACAGGGTTCATGTCGAGGGAGAGGGAGGTCAGGGTCAAGATGATTGATTTCATCGGTCTCATGATCACAAAGGGTACTCAGACTGAAATTGGTCTTAGTGACTGCCATTTATCTATTCATCCTATCCTTCCAGATTCATTTTTTTCCTGTCCTGATTTTTCTCCTCAATTCTTTTGATTATCCAAGAATAGAAAGAAAGAGTTGAGGGGTCTCCAAACCTAACAAAAAGCCCAGGAGGCAGAAGAGAAGAGGATGCTCCCACCTCAGTTACTTGACTATAATCACTTCTATTGGAGGGAAGGGAAGAAAAGGGTGGATAGGCTGTGACTGGTAGAACCAGGCGGAGCTAATGACAAACTAGAGGATGGTGATTGGACAAAGGAGAAACAGAGATCGAAAGTTTCAGGACATTTCCTTAAATAAAGGATCACTGAGATCTAACTTGACCTTTATTTAAGTCTCTGGCTTTTGCCCTTGTGGCTCTGAGCTTCTAATCCCACTGAACTACTTGGTAATAGAGATGAAATCATGGTGGAGGGGAGAGGACGTGTGGGTAGGAGAAGCTATGGCACTTTGTGAAAGGCTCGCTTTCTGGTTAAGAAAGATGTGAGATTACTAGTGGGGAAGTATGTATTATTCCAGTATGTCTGGAGAGGACTTTGTGATGTGTTCAACGTTTCTTAAAGGTTCACATAGCAAGTGGGAAGGATGGAAACAGGAAACAGGCAGGAAGTGGAATAAATGATGTTACACTGAGGTGATTACATCACATGAGCTAAAACAAAACATGTATGAATTGTTGAATGTAAAACTGAGGATCTGCTCTGTAAACCTTCATCCAATTCACAATAAAACGTTTACAAAAGTTAAAAGACAAAAAAACCCCAAAAAACCCAAAAGCTTCTGGATCAAACAGTAATCACCAGGAACACAATCTGGTGAAATATCGAATACCGAGTTTACTGTGCGCTGAGCGTGGCCTCCGCACTTTCACATATTAATCATTTAATCCTCACTACAGTGTGAGTAGGCATTTACTATGATCCCAATTTTCAACATCGATGGACTCAAACATTAAGGATCATGCAGGTGGCTCAGGGTCAG
>NW_022107431.1:88219911-88221978 GCF_000313985.2 Echinops telfairi | reverse complement strand
AGAGAGAGAGAGAGAGAGAGAGAGAGAGAGAGTGTTAGTTTGGGGTTGGGCTCTAAGTAGGTCAGAGAAGTTGTCCAAGTTGTTAACAAGCGAAGAGATCTGACGAACAGGGGGATTAAGTCGTCAATTGTAATTTGTTTATAATGTAGGGAAGTAAGCCTCTATCACGTTTTTCACCTTCCAAACTTCTGAAACTTTCAGTAAGGTCTGCAGGCCTCACATTTAGTGTGCCGTGTAGACCATAGTGGGGCTGTGTTTCATGAGCAGGGAACAGAAATTAGCAGAAGCAAAGCAAGAAGTCAGAGCCAGCGGTGCCATATGACAGTCCTCTCCAAATCGCCTTCACTCCTATGTGCTGCCAGTCCTGGGGGCAATTTGCAGAAACATTCAGGAGGTGACTGGTCTTTCAAAATTGAGTTTGAGTCAATTTTGTCTACATCGTTTAAGGTCAGGCAGAGGACAGCTGAGATGAGCATGCATGACAAACTGTTTACGGTAAATGAAGTGACACCCATGGCTATCTCTGGAAGAAGGAATTAGGACATGGCTAATCTGTATTTTCTTTCTTTATGCTTTTCCAGAACTTTCAAAATATCTACAATAAATATGTGTTATTTCCCCCCAAAACCATTTTATTAGGAGCTAATCCAGACAGCACACCATTCCATAGTTCAATCACAGCACGCAGTGTTGTACGATTGCTACCACAATTAGTTTCAAAATGTTTTCTTCTTTCTTGAACTCCTTGATATCAGCTCCCCCTTACCACGCTCACCCCGGTACCTCCCCACCATCCCATACCCACCAGGGAGTCTTATTCTAGTAATTGTCTCTATTGGTTCATCAATACTGGGTTTCATATAAAAAAAAAAACCCATATAGAAGCATACAGCAAAGATTCAAGAAGGCTACCCACAATGACAAGCTACAACAGAGATAAACTCTAATATGAAAAAAAACAGAAAATATTTAAAAATATGCTTTATTTTTGTAATCAAAGAAAAGAGCAATAGGTTATCAAAAGAACCAGTATCTATTTCTCCTGGTTCTAGATGATATAGATGCTTGTGTTTCTTAAGTGAGCAGCCACTGAAAACAGGAAAAAAAATCTGCACATGTAAACCATGCCATTGATTCCCAGGTAAGTATTTCACAGAGCTACAGAAAAATGGTCTACACAGAGCACGAGGAGTGGTTCGGGTCAGTCCTGTCAGCCTAAAAGGAGCAAACAGTCTTTGACATAAAAGTCAATACTGAGAGGCTTCGGGCCAAGTCTTAGTCCTGACTTGATTTATGACCCCTACAATTTTGAGGGTGCAGGTTATTTCCTCTCCCTAACAGTCCTATCTTCAAAGTGACCAATATTAGTTTCAAAAAGATAATAGGGAACCCCAAGGAACTTTGAGGTGTCATATAAAAAGAGAGCTATAATCTACACATATTTTAATGTTACTACTGATCAAGCAAATGACCAACATTCAGACAGGCAAGATCAAAACAGAAGAATTATGGACAAGTTTCCTTGTTTGTTTTCCCCCCAATAACCAAGGTCCTAGTTTTTAATTAAAAGGTTAATTAAAATGTAAACTTTTTTCCTAGTCATCAGAAATGTTTAATATAAAAATACAGGCACACTTTGCATGTTGGGATAGCTCAAATGCTTGGGTGCAGAGGGAAGAAAGACACATGATTTCAGGCTAATTTGCACATGTGAGCAGACAGAGGATGAAACATGAATACACCCCTTTTCTTCTATAAAAATTAACGGACTCTGTGCAAAGATATGGAAAGTTGAAAGTCATTATAAAGAGAAAGGGGGCTTCTAACATTTATATCTGAGTCCTCTTCGCTGACAAGTTGTACTGCTTTTCTGCCGCCTGACATCTCAGTTTGACCCTGCAGGTCTTGCTGTGCTCTGTCCTTTCTGAGACAGTTAGTGCTTGCTGTTAAGAATCTCCTTTGAGCAACATATCAGCCTGTGTGACCATGAGGTGTCGAAGGGATCACTGAAGACAAATGGGTGCATAAGCAAATGTGGCGAAGAAAGCTGATGGTGCCCGGCTATCA
>NW_022107431.1:88217766-88219128 GCF_000313985.2 Echinops telfairi | reverse complement strand
ATGTATGGATTGTGATAAGAGTTGTATGAGCCCCTAATAAAATGATTAGGAAAAAAAAAAAAAAAGAATCTCCTTTGATTCTGAGTCACTGGGCCAGATTCTCTTCTGAGGCTCAAACTTATAAGCAAACACATTTACATTGCATATTATTTAAGGATTTTTTTTTTTCACACTTACCAGGCGGTCAGGTGGTGTAGTGGGTAAGCACTTGGCTGCTACCCGCAAAGTCCAAGGTTTGAACTCACCAGCCGCTTCCATATCATTCAGGGTCTTACTTTAGTTATAGTCTAGGTTCCATTTGCTTGTCTATAGTTTCCTCCTGAGCATTGTCTCTTGAGTCTATTTGGTCTTTGGTGCTGTCCAGTGGTTCCACACACAGGCCCACGAACCACCACCGGTGCTATGCCATCCTCACCGCTGTTCTTATGGTTGAGCCCATATCTTGAGTCTTAGGTCTCTAACATCGCCTTAACATATCCTCACACACATCCATTCTGGGATATCAAAAACTACGCTGGGTTGCATGAACCAATGTTGCCATTTGGGGGACCAAGGGGTGTGGCCCATACCAGTGACTTGTCAGAAGGAATGGCAACAAAATATCTATAAAATTTTTGTGCAGGTTTTTTTTGGGGGTGTGGGGTGGGTGTGGGTGGGGAGTGGACAATGCTCAAGAGAATGGCATTTATTCCCAAAGTTGCCAAAGTCATTTCCACGGATTCACTGAGAGGTGTACGAGGGGACCAGGAAGCTCCAACATCGACTGAGCGGAAGTTAGGAGTGTTCAGGGATAGGGATGGGCTGGAGGCGGGAAGTGACCTGACTGTCCCCTTTCTAATACCGCAGGAAAAGGTTCCTCCTTTTTGCCAGCAGCCCTCCCACTCCCCAGGACTAAAATCCAAGCTAAAAAGATGATATTTGTCTGTGTGTTTTGAGCACCTTATGACAGTTCCAAAACCAGAGCTTAGGGATCAGCCGGCCAATGCCCTGGAAGAGCTTGCAGTCTCTTAAGTTGTCTTCCCTAGTATGTGGCCTAGGAATCCGTCGGTTTACACACCAGGGAAGTGACCTTTCAGGCTCTAAGCTGCACACAGTGACTAGGGAAGGTTCTTTCAGTAGCACAATAGACTCTATGAGTCAAGTGGTCTTTTAGCCAATTTATTGCAACAGGCATTCACACATATTAAAAGCAAGTTAAGAAAAAAACCAGGCAAGATTTACCAGCAAGAGTGAGGGGTCCAGTGGGAGGGCATGCTTTACCTGACTTTAGCACATACTATACAGCCACAGTTGTCAAAACCGCGTGGTATTGGTACAATGACAGATACTCAGACCAATGGAAAAGAACTGAAAACCCAGAAA
>NW_022107431.1:88212002-88214254 GCF_000313985.2 Echinops telfairi | reverse complement strand
AAAAATGAGGACCTAATGTCGGGGGTTTAAGTGGAGAGAAAATATTTTGAGAATGATGTACAAATGCGCTTTACACAGTTGATGTGTGTATGGATTGCATTAACAGTTGTATGAGCCCCTAATAAAATGTTTTTAAAAAAAAAGGTGGTTTAAAAAAAAAAAAAAGAGTGAGGGGTCCAGAAGCTCTCCCTACAGGACTCTTAGCTGAATTTTTATACACTTTTTGGGGTGTAGTTATGGGTGTGGTCGTGGGTGCTCAGTCCGCAAAGAGGTGCAACCTCAATTGTTTAGTCTGATAGTCCTGGATTTTGGCCAGTCTCCATTTTGTTTACTTCTTTATTCTTGGTGGCCTCTTGTCAGCCTTTTTATTGTTCGTGGTGTCTCCATTTTGTATGCTCTATTCATATCCACCATATTTTATTTCTACATAATATTTTAAAACTAATTTTATAACATATAAAACACAGTAAAACTATTCATGCATGTTCAAAATTATCAAGCACATCTTATTTTTAAAATTAATAAATCATTTTATTGGGGGCTCCTACATATATTATAACAATCAATCCATCCATTATGTCAAGCAGACATATACAAATGTTGGCATCAACCATTTCAAAACATTGTCTTTCTTCTTGAGTCCTTTGATATCAGCTCCTCTTTATTCCTTCCCTCCCCCATCCTACCACCCCTTTATATATTATGTATTGTTCCTATTATTTATACATATCTTACACTGCCATTCTATCCCTTCACCTACTATCATGGTATTTGTCCCCCTCAAGGTGGGTTATTTTTGTCATCATTGCTATCCATTCCCCCTTCCCTTCACCTACTCTCTTGGAATGTTTACTCTCACTACTGTTTTTAAGGGGGCTCATCTATTCTGAATTCTGTATATTGAAAGCTCTCGTTTGTACTGGTGCATGTACATTGGGCTAGCAGGATTTTTGAGGTAGGACTGAGGTCATAAAAGTGGGGGGAGGAAGCATTAAAGAACTACAGGAGTGTTGTGTATTTCATCGGTGCTAAACTGCCCCCAGGATGTATCTTCTCTTCTGTACAGCTCTTCTGTGCGGAAATCTCCAATTATCCACAGATGGCTCTGGGTCTCTACTTTTACCTCTCTCCTTCACCTTGATGAGATTGAATAATGCCCGTTTAAAAATAACAATCCAAAGTTTTTCCAAAACACCTTTCTAATTTTGAGAAAATTCATATGTTTTAAAATTTTTTAAAATTTCCTTTACAAGTTATTCTGTTGTCACTCTATGGAATAGCTGTCCAATTGTACAATGATTGTATAGGTTTACATTAGTGTCCACAAAGTAAGGTGTGTTTAACATATGTGGTTTTATGTATATTTTTCACCTCATTGTGGAGATGTTTTATTTGTATAACTGTGTCATTATGCCATAAAGCTAAAGCATTCTATTGGGATTTCATCAGTCTTGTTTGCTTATCAAACCATGTAACTTCTGAAAATAATTTAGATATAGTGGGCAATAGGTGTAGCTTAATTCATGTCAAATAAGTTTTGTTTATAATGTTTTTTAAATACTTTTATTGAGGGCTCTTACATCTCTTATCACTATCCATACATTCATCCAGTATGTCAAGCACATTGCACATATGCTGCCATCATCATTTTCAAAACATTCTCTTCCCACTTGAGCCCTTGATATCAGCTCCCCATTTCTTTTTATAATGTTTTATAATTATATGAATCCTTCAAAGTTTCTCTTAGAGTTTGTTTTGTTTACATGATTGTACTATGAAAATGTAATTTTTGCAGGACTGTACAGAATCCAATAGAAATATCCCATATTTGATACATTTTGGGTGCTGTGGTTTCTACAAACCTGATTGCATCATAAGACATGGCCAAATTGGTACAAGAAATGTAAGTTTCATCATTCCATTTGTATAGTGACTGTAGCGGGATGAAAATATCCCTAAACTGCCCAATATCTAGTTGGGCAGTTTTTACTACCAATTTGTTGTGCCATAAGAGGGAAACCGTATACCAAGAAACCGATGCTCATTTGTTGTTGTTTTTAATCATTTTATTGGGGGCTCATACAATTCTTATCACAATCCATACATACATCAATTGTGTCAAGCACATTTGTACATTCGTTGCCCTCGTCATCCTCAAAATATTTGCTCTCCACTTAAGCCCTTGCTTTCAGCTCCTCATTTTTATCCCTCCCTTTCCGCTCCCGCCTCCCTCATGAACCCTTGATAATTTA
>NW_022107431.1:88206214-88211092 GCF_000313985.2 Echinops telfairi | reverse complement strand
TAAAAAGAGAGATGACTAATATAGACTGATTTGAAGGGCATACCATTTTAGGGGAAACAGAAGGATTTCTCTCAAGCTGTCTCCCCCAAATATATGCCAGACTTAGCTGCTTGAGAATGACTGTACATTTGGAGGTCATCAGGAGTGGATTGGGGGTCATTCTCCCTAAGAGCTGTCAGCCATCTAGACCAAGCAGACACCACTGTTTATCCCACAACAGGTAGGGCCCAATCCCTTCTGATAAGGATAGTAGTTGTCTGTTTCCTTGTAGGAGACACCACAGAGGTCAAACCCGCCCAAGGATGACCAAGGTTAGGGTGCCATCATGAATCTAGGGTCCGCCCATCTTGTCACATGTATACCCCTAGACCTTCCCATTCCTATGGACACACCCCTAGCACATCCCCTTCCTGTCACGCTTATGCCTATCATAGGTCCCCTTCCTACAATGTGTATGCCTATTGTACTGCCCCTTCTGTGACGTGTGGTTACCTGTAATCATGTCCCCTTAAAGAGATATAACGCTTGGTTAGCAATAAAGAAAGAGCTCTCCCCGGTTCTCGTCCCCGAGGCTCTCTCCTGCTCTCGCTGGGCTCCTCCTCCTCTCTCCTCTCTTCCCCGTCCTCTCTCCCTTGTTCCCTTTCCCGTCCTCCTTCCCTTCCCTCTCCCTCCACGTAGACCTCCAAGCGGGGCTCTGATGACTTTAATATAATACTTATATATCTCAACCATACAATTGTGCTTATTGAACCCACGGCCAGTGGAGGGGGGGGGGGCTGGCACCTCCCAAACTTTAATACTACACCATCTACCTGAGAAGTTATATCCTCAGGTAAGTAAAGATATATTGCTATAAAAATTACAGAAATTTATATGAAGCCGAAGAATCAAAATGTGATTCTTTGTGTTTGCTCCCCCTATATTGCACCTAAGTCAGTACATTTCTGAAGGTGGTATTTATACCTCTCTAACCTTTCCCTCAAAGAATCCTGCATCCTTCAATTTATGCCACACTGAAGTGGCAATTTTGGCATCCTTCAGGTACTCAAATTGTGTTCTTTTGAACTTGAGGAATGGATGGTCAGGTTTGTGTCAACTAGACATGCCTGGATGAAGGTAGGGTGGAGCCCAACCTATCAAGCATGTGGAAGCCTGATACCTCTTTGGGGGTGTGGTCTTTTGCATGAAAGACAGATCCTGAGCAGAGCAGAGTTATCTTTTGCCTTTTTGCCTTCTGCTGGATCTGGATGTTCCTCCTCTCATTTGCCAATTTTTGTGTCCTCTACTGATCCCAGGAGCTGTCAAGAGACTGCCAGCCTTGGATTTATTCAGCCAACCTCAGAATCTTGTACCTCAGCATCCACCCACCTGTGACCCTCTTGCTTCTTCATCCTGTTTCCTGTCTGTCAGCTTCCACAGTTAAATGAGTCAGAGAAGGCTTCAGCTTACTTCTGACTTTCAAACTTGAACCAGACTCTGTACGTAACGACTTCTACAATTGTGTGAGTCATTTCTTGGTATAAATATATATTTATGTATGTATAAAGCACTTATAAAGGTATCTTTATAAATATACACATACATACCAACACTAATTACACGGTACTTACCTACTTACTGATTACAGAGACATGTTTAAACCCTTACATTATGAACTGGAACCCTAGTAGCAAATACATTTTTACTTACCTTCAGATATAAAAATAATAACCAGTAACCAGTAAGCATGTCAAATGGACTCTGAGCTTGAGGAGCATACCATCTAATTGAGAAGCTCTTGGTAGTTACATGTATTTTGGAGAAGAGCTGTGCTCCATAGGGTTTATGTACAAAGCACAAAGCATAAATAAACAAAAGGAGAGGCAGGAAAAACACTAACCCTGAAGGAATATTTTAAAGCTCTCATCTCAGGAGTGGTGCAAGGTAGTCTGTGGTGTTCTGAGAATTTCATTTATGAGCAGATTGAGGATGCAAATTATCAATAAGTTACCTTCCTTTAGTCTGAAGGAACTTCCAGTCTAGTGAGAAAGATAGTCAGGTAAATAAATTCATTACAAGAAACAGGGCAAGGGCTGTAAGAGATAGAAATGAAATGTTGTGAAAACCGAGAGAGGAGCAAGACTAACTCTGTTAGGAAAATTAAGGAAGGCTTCACATATAAGTTGACATTTTGGATACTCCTCCTTTCAAGAGGTGAAATTTCATTCTCCTCCCCTGAGTATAGGCTGGCTTTGCTCTTTCTCTCTGGTTGTTGTAGTTGTCGTTAGATGTTGTTGAACCATCAAGTTGGTTCTGACTCATAGCAACGCTGTGGACAATAGAACAAAGCACTGGGCAGCCCTGCATCATCCTCACCACCCTTGCTATGTTTGAGCCCATGTGGCAGACAATATGTTAATACATCTCATTGGTCTTGTCCTTTAGTGATGCTAATAAAATATGGCAGAAGCAATGGTGTGCTACTTCCAAGAGTAGGTTATCAAAGGGATTGTGGTTGCCTCGCTATGATTCCACTGGGGTCACTCACTCTAGGGAAAGCCAGATGCCGAATCCTGAGGACACTAGATGCTCTGTGGAGGGGCCCACATCATGAGACACGGAGCCTTCTTGTCAACAATCATTGAGGAAACGAGTCTGCCAGACAAGAACCATGTGATGAAAGCTTCTTGGAAGTGGCTCCTTCTGACTAATCAAGCCTCTGGATGGCCGCAGCTGTAGGCAGTATAGGGACAGACAGGTAGTGTATGGGAAGCGCCAAACCAGAACCACAGTATTAAATCACTCCTGAACTCTTGATCCTCAGCAACTGTGGAATCCTAAATGTTTCTTCTTGGTTTAAGCCACACTATTTGGGGGTTAATTTTTTCATGCAGTAAGAACAATGCAGACAGATGAGTATCAGTTGACCAAACCCAAAGGTGGGAGTTATCCAATGAGAAGTGAAAGAAGTGCGAGGTAGGGAGTAGCTGGCATGTAGGACATGTGGTTGTGACTCTAAGTTTGCAGTGTATTAGTAATTTCTCTAACTAATCTTAAAAATAGGAACCCTGGGGGTTTATTGAATTACAAGTTGGACTTCTAACATCAAGATTGGCAGTTCAAAACCAGCAGATGCTCTGCAGGAGAAAGATGAGGCTTTTAGCTCTGGCAAAGATCAACAGACTCAGAAACCCAATGGGACAGTTCAACTCGATGGCAGTGAGTTTTGGTTTTTCTTTTTCTTCCTGTATAGTAAAACCTTTGCATTAGGTAATTTCATTTTAGAATTTTTTTTATCTGTGTTATGTCCACTTAAGGAAGAACAAGTGAAATGAGATTCTATCACAGATATTAAAAGTCTAATCTGTCTAATCTGTGTTACTTCATATTTTACACTATTTAGAAAATCTCATCTTCCATATCTTAGTACTACTTACACAAATAGTAATTTGTGGATTATATCAGAAGCAATAGAACAACCCATCCTGCTCCTATTGAAAGGATGCCCTCCCTTGTCTCCATTCTATTCCCAGAAAACTGTTCTTTAATGAGAAAATATACTGAAAATACAAAATACAGGACCATAAATACTAATAAATAAAAATATTCTCTTTGTAGCACAACACCATGATCACACCTAACAAAGTTTCAATTAATTTCTATGTTCATTTTTTCCAGTTTTCCACAGAAAAGTTTTTGTTGAAAAACTTAAATTCGACGTGTGGAGAAGTCTAGGCCAGTTGCCTTGAAGAATGCCTTACCGTTGAGATTGGCCCGACGGCCTTTTTTATGGCATTGCTTAATGTATTCCTTGATACTCTAGCCGTCTGGTAAGGTGAAATGTAGATGTGGGCTTTTTGTAAATTAGATATTCATTGGACATTTTAGCGTAACAGGAGTACTTCACAGATAAAGATGGCCTCTAGTTGACACTGCATCATATCCAGGTGTACATAAGTTTTACCATCTCATTACTGACCCCATAATTGGTCAGTGGGCTTAGGCAGTGGCTGCAGATTTTGCCACTGCAAAGTTCTGTTTTGCCCCTTGTTCCTGGCAAGTTGTCTGTGGAGTGATCCTTTCTTTGGTCATGAAAAATTACTATGGACGTGTCCCTTATTTTTCCGAAGAAACCCAAAGCCCGTGCTTATGCTGTGAGTGGAGTGGGGGAAAGAAAGAGGTTGAGGCACGAATCTCAATGTGTTATGGCTCACTTCTTTGTCTACTAGAGTGCTATGACTTGCTGCTGTCCATAGGCAACCCACATGCGCTCATCAAATGGCTACCTGGGCTTCACTAACCACGAGACAGAGAATAGTTTGGCATAAAAATAACTAAATAAAGCCTGCTGCTGTCAAGTCCACCTTGACTCATGGTGATCCCACTTGCCTCAGGGTAGAACTGTGCTCCATCAGGTTTTACAAGGGGGCTTCAAACAGTCTGTGGAAAGGTCCAGTATCTTTTAGCCCCATTTTCCCAGGAACTTTTTGAAGTCCTCTTTTACATAGGCTGATAGCCAAGCCTTTCTTCCATAGCACGACTGGATGGATTTGAATGGCCCACCTTTTAGTTAGTAGCCAAGAACAAATTGTTTGCACCAGTGATTGTCACTCAGTGCAGGGACTCATGGGGCCACCTCTCGTGGACTTCTTCCTCTAGTACAGGACCATGCAGAAAATGCATCAATTTTTATTAACAAGGTTAATAATAGGATAATGTATACTAAATATAGTTGAAAATTGTTTAAATGGGCTATTTCTTAGATTATACAAATACAGATAAAATGTTGCAAATATTTCTTTTTTTGTTTGTTTGTTTGTTTTCTTTTTTTTTTTTAACATTTTATTAGGGGCTCATACAACTGTTATCCCAATCCATACACACATCAATTGTGTAAAG
>NW_022107431.1:88191809-88205330 GCF_000313985.2 Echinops telfairi | reverse complement strand
TATATCTTTTGATAGCCGGGCACCATCAGCTTTCTTCACCACATTTGCTTATTCACCCGCTTTGTCTTCAGCGGTTGTGTCGGGAAGGTGAGGCAAATATTTCTACATTGGAATTTCACTATTAGCAACTAAGCAGAAGTCTTAAATTTTTCTCATTTTCATTTAATATCTACTTTATTCTCAAAAAAGGTATTGAGATAGGTTCAAATTGCTACAATATTACAGCTAAAATACCTGAGTTTTGGACAAAAACGTAGACTAGAAAAGTGTTGGCAGCAAGGAAACAATGCACAGCACTTTTAGAGCACTGTGATTGGGAGCGTCATTACATTCGAAGAATAATGACAGCTCTGAAAGATGCATTAAAATCCACTGCCATTGAGTAAATGCCGACTTACAGTGACCCTATACATAGTTCTTGAGGCTATAAGTCTTTATAGGAGCAGAAAATTTCATCATTATGTCTCAGGGTGGCTGGCTGGCTTGAACTACAAACCTTGCAGTTCAGCTCATACCTGAAAAGGACAGCAGGATTCTTTAGAGTTCTTTCTCATTGCCATGGAGTTGATGCTGACTTATAGTGACCCTATAGGACAGAGTAGAGCTGGCCTTGTGGTTCCCAAGAGCATAACTCTTTATGGGAGTAGAAAGCCTCATCTTTCTCCCACAGAACACCTTGTGGTTTCACACTGCTGACCTTGCAGTTAGCAGCCCAACACGTAACCCTTATGCCACCAGAGCTCGGGTTTAGAGTGCATTAGAGTTCAAATGTGAATGGAGTATACAAAATAATTAAAAGGCTGACAAGAAGAAACCAAGAATAAAGAAGTAAACAAGAAAATAGAAACTGGCCAGAATCCAGGACTATCAGACCAAACACTTGAGGTCGCATCTCTTTTCGGACTGAACACCCATGAGCACACCTATGGCTCCCCCCCCCCACCAATAAAGGTATAACCCTTCAGCTAAGAGCTCTGTGGGGAGAGCTGCTGGACCACTGCCACGGGACAAAACTCTCATTCTCCCTCTTGCTCTTGCTGGTAAGTCTTGCCTGTTTTTTTCTTGACTGGCTATTGGTATGTGCAAGTGCCCATTGGAATAAATTGGTTAAAAGACTGCTTGACTCATAGAGTGGGCTATGTTCATGAAAGAACCTGGCCTAGTCACCGTGCAAAGCCTAGGGACTAAAAGGTCGTTGCCATGGTACAAAAGACAACTGATTCTTAAGTCACGTACTAGGGGAGACAACGTAGACACTGCAAGGTCATTGGGCCAGTGCATAAACCTACTGATTGCTAAGTTTGGTCTTTGGAACTGTCATAAGTGCTTAAGACAGGCTGGCATAGCTGTGCAGTTGAGTATACACATGGGAGCTGTTATTGAAGGTGAACTCTGCTGAGCCTACTAGGAGGGCCTAGTGCAGCACCTTGTACTCACACAAGACTGGATGCTGTTGCTGAAGTGGTAATGGGAACTGCCCAGCTTACTAAGAGAATCTAGTGCAGCATTTCATACTCACATGGGACTGGGTGTTGCAGCACCCCTCTAGAGTTCAAGTCCTCTGGGTGGGGCTTTATACCCAGGCACTATAACTCATGTAGGTGGCTGTCAACCATCTCACATAGGAGGATGACACCCCTCTTGGGAACAATTCCTCTGGGGGCCTTATACCTAGGACTATAACTCACGTAAGTGGCTGCTACTTAAAACCTGGAAGCAACTTATAAGGATTTGGCCTTAATAACCTGGAATTCCATACACAATAGCCCACTTATTTATTCTATGGGCATATAAAAACTTATTATAGATAAAATTGAGTGGAAGACCAGCTATTATACTTACAATTTTTCTAAACTAAGACCAGAAGGTAAAAAGCACACAGATATATAAGTAAACTGAGATTTTGGTTTTATTTATATACCAAGATATTGAAAATATGAGTTGGGTAAAGAAAATATTTAAGATGGAGAAATATGATGATACATCAGCCAATAGCCATTGGTTTACAACTAGAACACTGCTAGAAAAATCGAAAGAATATAAACTGGTGGTGGTAGAAACAGACATAAGTAACCCTAGAAATTTGATCCCAGTATTAGAAAGGGCAAGTAGTAAGGAAGTCCCCTCATTATTGTTATAATCATTTTACTAATCAATAATGATATAATTAAAGGACTTCAGCATGTAACGTGATAGAAAAAGTTAGGAACTTACAATTGAGAGACAAACACCCATTTAAAGAAGATGTGGACAAAGCCAAAGCCTGTCTGAGTACAGTGAAAAAGATAAAATCAACACCCCAACATAGAGATGAAATAATTACAGAAATATCACAATTTCCTAGACAAGAATTCACTAATGTCAGAAAAGACCTAGGACAAGGTAATTTATTGGATATAGACTGGCTAGTGAAGATATGGGATAAAAGAGCCAATACTATTCATTTATATGCTAAGGAAATGACAATTAATTTCAATTCTAGAAAACCCAGAGGTACAGGATACCATTAGATTGCTAAGTGAAGAAAATAACAGACTGGTCACTAGTCTGTGGAACTGGATTAGAGAAGCCTGGATAATGGTAGAACGGCTCATAGATGTTTCTAGCTATGCGGATAAACTGAAGTGGTTTCATATAAAAGGAGCATCTGAAATTTTGCGCAAATTGGCCACTTAGAAATTACTATAGCATGGGGATGTATATACTAATGAAGTCAGTGCTGACAAAGGAGTCAAAAGAGAATTTCTCTTGGGAGCTCCAGATAGTATGAAGATGCTCCATGCCTCCACAATCCAAGGTTGCCAAACAATTGCAAATATGGTAAAGTCATGCAGCTGCATAAGGACTCGGGGCCAGCAGGACCCAAGATGTCCTTCCTGATGGCGTACCACATGAGTCACGGAGGCAGGGACCTGATAGTAAAGAAATGTTTGGCTTCAAAAGATATAATTTTAAAAAACAAATGCAATTAAGAAAACCCTAGATCCAAAATCAACCATTTCAATCTAGAACAACACAAGGAGTGGCCATCAAAGGCAGTCCAGACCTGACCACATAAGGAAACTAGCAACTAATTCAAACAACTGTCGCTGGATTCAGAGCCCTGGCCAGGTCCCGGCCCTGGGAGGGAGGCCACATCAGAGACCAATACAAACACAAAGGAGATGCTGATGATAAAACAAATATAATAAACCTGATGACAATAGATCATATCTATTTATAGCGCATATGATAGGTACCTCTACAATAACAGATGCATTTTTATTAGACACTGGGTCACAAATAATGTGGATTTTATGCCCAGTGGTTCCCTTACTCTGTCATCAAATATACATTTCCCGACTAGATGCCAGGACACTGTGCACAGCCCTGCAACATCCTGAGCCATTAGCCAGTGTTAGACCAATAATCGTGAGATCAAATGTACTGGGGTTGTAACTGGCCAGACTAAGCTCCAACCAACAGAAAGGGGTAAAACTGGACCCAAAGCCAGTCGCATGGAGGTGGTACATTGAACAACGACAAGTCGCCACCAAAGGAGTTCTATGTCCCTTGATTGAAGAACTGGTGAAAATAGAAGAGTCCCCCAAATAGTAGTGAGTTTCAACCAATTCAGCCCAGTATAGGGAAATGGGCTCTGAGCTTTGCTCCCGATCTACCAAATTGCTGGTTCACTGATGGATCCGCAACCTCTTCCAAGGTACCACCCAAAGAAAATAGCAGCAATTTGAGTTCCAGACATCTTTACACCGACGGAACCTGGCAAGTCTAAATCAGCCCAGCAGACAGAACTGAGAGCTGAATGATTGTGGCGAATATTCCCTACAAGAAAAACAGACATTATATACATTTTTACCGATTCAAGCGCTGTAGCAAACAGCATAGCATTATGGTCTGGAAAATGGATAGCTAATGATTACAGAGTAAGTGGCATGAAACTATGGTCTTGGGAAACATGGGGATTTAGCAAGAGCATCTAAATCAGTTAAGATTTATATTACCCATGTATCAGCGCATCAAAGACTAAACACACAAGAGGCTCACTACAACGACTTAGCAGATAAGTAGTCAGAGCAAACGTAACCACTAGAGGGAATAAATAAAACAAAAACGCCCTCCAAATCAAATATTCAAATAAACAAAACCCCACTCTCATTACAACAGGACCAAGCCATTATGATACTACCAATAAAGGAGGAGAGCATAGTAAGAACACACAATTCACACCAGAGGGTCAGATAACACCTCGACTAAATACCAACTTATTGATCTACGTGCCAACCTAGGACATCCAAGGACACGTGCAATGTGTTCATGGTTCAGCAAACAAAACAGAAAGGTCACCTGGCACCAGGTGAGAGAGGCAATTTCTAGCTTTGAACTATGCATCATACAGCCACAAAATTTCAAACATAAGGACACAGGAAAAACTCAAGATGCCATGCTATTGAATGAGACGTCACAGATAAATTATATACGACCATATCGCAGATACTATGCATGTACTAGAATAGATAAATATAGCGCACTCATGATGGCCTTCGCCACTAAACCCCCAACATTCGTGTTAGATAACTGGGTCGTGAGTTTTGGTTCTGCAATGTTGATACAATCATATCACGGGCTCACATTTAAAAAACTCTACAGTTAGACTATGGATAATGACACATGGCATTCAATGGATATTCCTTCTCACATATAATCCCACAGCAGCCAGATTGATAGAAATATTTAGTGGCCTAGTAGAAGCTAGAATTGCAAATGAGCCAAATAACGGTACCCTCGGTGGAGGAATTCCAATGAGTGTGATTGGAAGTACATAAAACAACTAAATAATAGACCTAGACCCAATCTGCCTTCATCAAAGAACATAATTTTTGCCAAACTCCAGGACTTACAAAGCAAAAATAATATTTTATCTCTGCAAAAATAATATTTATTGAGAACTTGAGTAGCCAGGTCTGGATAAAAAACAGAAAAGACAAAAAGGTAACATCACAGGAAATATTAGCACGAAATGACAATGATACAGTATGGACTACAGGTGAGGGAGGCATATTAGAATTACACAATATAGGACAAGTAGAACTTAGAATGTGGTATACCCAGACTTTTTTTTCTTTAAATCATTTTATTGGAGGCCCATACAGCTCTTATCACAATCCATACATACATCCATTGTATCAAACACATTTGTACATATGTTGCTGTATTAGTCTGGGTACTTTAAAGAAACAAAGCCACAGAAACTCATGTATAAGAGAGTTTTATATAAAGGTAAAGTGTGCCTCAAGAAACATCCCAACCCAGTGCTACCAAGCCCACAAGTCCAACATTAACCCATATGTCTGACAACAACCCACAAAGTCCTCCTCCATCTCACAAAACACACACAATGATTTTGTCTGCAGGAGGAGAGCCGAGTCAGTGAACATGTAAACATCTCAGCGCCGGCAGGGGTCTCCACAAGGGCACTCCAGCACCCAAGGCTGCATCGGGGTAGGTCCATATGGCTTCTCCTCGGGAATGTCTTGCAGAAAGTGAGCTTTGCCAGCTAAAGCAGGGAACTGGCTGAGGCAGCTGCACCCTGGTCTGACCGTCAGAAAGCAAGAGAACCGAGAACTAGAAAGGTGAGGCTCACCAAGCCATTTATCTCTCCACCCTTCAATTAACCCCCATGTGTTTATCAGCCAGGTTGGCACAATAAACTAACTTACCTCAATCCACTCCTTGCCAACCTGGCACCTGTACATTATTCTTTAGCTTCACAATTGCAATTAAGTAACACCTACACCTTAATCCTACAGTCCTGTGAAAATGTTCTCCCACCTATGAAAGTGTGTATGCCAACCACTTCATGCCTTTATCCCTTCAATTTTGAGTATCCAATTTATATACTGCCCACTTACATCAACCCAGTTCTCTGAGAAGACAATCATATTTTTCAACATGAAGAGTCTTCATTCTAGTTGGAACCTTGTGAAGTCCACATTCATAAGCAAAGTCAAATCCGGACAGGCCATCCATGAAGTCAGCAACAATATGCAACAGTTCACAGGCTCAAAAATCTCCATCTGGTCAGCTTCTGGTCAATTCAATGTGGACTGCCTCACTCAGCCCGCACAGGGTGCCCATTGGTTGTCTTGCCTTTAGACTATGGGCTCTCACCAATACTCAACAAGCCTAGCCCCCTCAGGCTAGGTCATGAACTTTAGACCAGTCAACCCGCTTTTTTTTTCTCCTTTTTTCCCTGTAAACCAAGTCCACAGGTGTCAGTGGCCAAACTCAACCTGTCTCTTTATTGATGCATTTCTCCCACTTTCACTCAACAAGTAGATCCAGGTGGTCACCTAGCAAGCATCTCAGCCTTCTCACAGGCTCCCTTTAACATTCAGTCCCAGAGAGGAGTTTTCTTCATGGTTCCAGATTTTTTCCAGCTTCTGACAAAGACTACTGGTTCCTGAGTACTTCAAAGCACTGGGTGGGGCGTATATTTTCAAAACCTTCTTTCCAGGCATAGCCTAAACCCGTCTAAAGATCAAATTTTAATGGTCGAAAGCAAGTGGGCTTACAAACTTTCTATTTTCCTACTTCCCATATTTTCCCCAAAAAACAACTGAGTAAATAGTATGGCTTTATCTGACCTCTGGCTAGACAAGAAAAACTACCATGAGGGAGAGGTCAAACAAGCATCTACTCTCCATCTTATGATTTGTTTCTCTCGTACCCCCCTCCCAAGGTACCATACTGTGTTAGTCTGGGTAATTTAAAGAAACAAATCCACAGAAACTCATGTATAAGAGAGAGTTTTATATAAAGGTTAAGTGCACATCAAGAAAACACCCCAACCCAGTGCTGCCCAAGCCCACAAGTCCAACTTTAACCCATATGTCCGACACCAATCCACAAAGTCCTCCTCCATCTCACAAAACACACACTAAGACACCGACTGCAGGAGGAAAGCCGAGTCAGTGAATGTGTGAATCTCAGCACTGGCAGGGGTCTCCATAAGAGTGCTCCAGCACTCAGGGCTGCATTGGGGTAGGTCCATGTGACTTCTCCTCAGGGATGTCTTGCAGGAAGTGAGCCTTGCCAGCTAAAGCAGGGAACTGGCTAAGGCAGCTGCACCCTGATCTGACTGTCAGAAAGCAACAGACCTGAAAACTAGAAAGAGGAGGCTCACCAAGCCATTTATCCCTCTGCCCTTCAATTAACCCCATATGTGTTTATCAGCCAGGTTGGCACAATAAACTAACTACCTCAGTTGCCATCATCATTTTCAAAACATTTTTCTTTCTACTTGAACCCTTGGTATCAGCTCATTTTCCTCTCCTCCCTCGTGAACTCTTGATAATTTATAAAATTTCCCCCATGTCTTACACTGACCTAGGGGAAACAGAAGAATTTCTCTCAAGTTGCCTCCCAAATATATGCCAAACTTAGCTACTTGAGAATGACTATACACTTAAAGGTCATCAGGAGTAGATTAGGGTTATTCTCCCTACGAGCTATCAGCCATCTAGACCAAGCAGACACCACTGTTTATCCCACAAGTACGGCCCACAACCTTCTGATAAGGATAGTAGTTGTCTGTTTCCTTGTAGGAGACACCAGATAGGTCAAACTCGCCCAAGGATGACCAAGATTAGGCCGCCATCATGAATCTAGGGTCCACCCATCTTGTCATATGTATACCCCTAGACCTTCCCATTCCTATAGGCACACCCCTAGCTCATCCCCTTCTTCTTATGCTTATGCCTATCATACACCCCCTTCCTACGATGTGTATGCCTATTGTACTGCCCCTTCCTGTGATGTGTGGTTACCTGTAATCCTGTCCCCCTTCAAGCGGCCATCAAGCTCAGAAGCAACAAAGCCCACATGTAAGAAGCACACCAGCCTATGCAACCACAAGGTGTCGAAGGGATCAGGTATAAGGCATCATCAGAACAAAAAATCTTACCATAGTGAATGATGGGGGGAGTGCGGAGTGGAGATGCAAAGCCCATTAGTAGGCCACTGGAGATGACCCCCTTGCAGAGGGGTCTCGGGGAGGAGACGAGCCAGTCAGGGGGTGATGTAGCAATGATGAAAAATACAACTTTCCTCTAGTTCCTAAATGTTTCCTCCCCGCTACCACTACCATGACTCGAATTCAAACTTGCAAGTCTGGCTAGACCAGAGGATGTACACTGGTACAGATAGGAACTGGAAACACAGAGAATTCAGGGAGGATGAGCCCTACAGGACCAGTGATGTGAGTGGCGAAACAGGCAGGGTAGAGGGAGAGTGGGTAGGAAAGAGGGAACCGATTATAAGGAACTATATGTGACCTCCTCCCTGGGGGACGGACAACCGAAAAGTGGGTGAAGGGAGACGTCGGACAGGGCAAGATATGACAAAATAACAATTTATAAACTATCAAGGTCTCATGAGGGAGGGGGGAGCAGGGAGGGAGGGGAAAAATGAGGACCTAATGCCGGGGGTTTAAGTGGAGAGCAAATGTTTTGAGAATGATGAGGGCAATGGATGTACAAATGCGCTTTACACAATTGATGTGTGTATGGACTGTGATAAGAGTTGCATGAGCCCCTAATAAAATGATTAATAAATAAATAAATAATTAAAAAAACATCCTGTCCCCCTAATGAGGTATAACCCTTGGTTAGCAATAAAGTTGGAGCTCTCCTGCTCTCGCTCCTGGGGGTTCTCCTGCTCTGGCTCCCGAGGCTCTCTTCTGCTCTCATGGCCAGGCTCCCCCCACGAGGACCACCAAGCGGGGCTCAGTTGAGCATGCTACTATGAATTGTGTCTGACTCCATTATTCCAATCTCTCCTCTACCTCTCATGCTCTCTATGGCTTTACTATAATCTTTACTTATTATCGCTGTACAATTGCGCCTACCGGACCTGTGATTATCTGTGGGGGGACCCTCCTCCACTGACCCATGTCTCCCGTCATCCATTTTCTGTTGTCCGTCCCCCTGGGAGGGAGTTATACCAAGACTTTAAGGCTTGCACTAAGGCATAATTTTCTCTTCTCCTCTTTCTTGTAGGACATTAACGTACCTTAACCTATGCTTAACATCAAGTAACATCAACATTTTTAACTATCTGGACCTTCTCATCTTTTCTTTGGCTTAGTGTAGCCCTATGGGGGCTCACTGTAATAATGTGTTTGCACTTTTGGAAAGTACTCTCTGTGCTTCTCTTGTTCGTACCACTGAGCTCACACTTCATGGGGTGCCATACACGAACATGGACACTACCGACTGACAGCACCAACTTAGCCCACTTGATGTCCAAGTGCTTCATCAGCCTTACTATCTGTCATGTCGACACCATGATAGACTGATCTGGGGGCATCTTCCCACCTCTGGTTGAAGAAACCCTACAACTGGCAAGATCCTGGGTCGACTTCTGAGCAGACGCTTTGATATTATCTTTTTCCTTGCAGAGTTACCTTCCAAGGGCTCACGTGCCATTCACCCGTTCACAGAGGTGCCTGGAGAAAATGGCAACCTCTGTGAGCTTCTCGTGGTGATCTACTCCGTACAATACCTGGCTACTTCTTCTTCTTTTCCCTTTAATCATTACCTGGGCCACCTGTATCATGACCTTGCAAATGAGGCCTTTGAAAATGAGGAAGCAATAATGGAAGCAAAATCCAAATCAAAAACAGCAGAACGCCTGAACTTGAGGCCCTGATCCAGAACCAGACGATGACCTGGAAGCATTATTTCATTCCTTGGAACCCATCCTCATCTCCTCCAGCTCAAACAAAGACAACGCATTGGCCAATATCCCTCCTCGTCCTAAAGACCATGGTCATGACAGTGAACACACGGACATGTCACACATGTGGGTTCTCCAGTTTGTGAAGCACAGAAACAGTAGAGGCACAGAGATAAGAACTGATGCAAGGGTTTATGGGGGAGGTAGGGGTGGAGGGTGGGAGCTAGGGAGGGTGGGAGGGTTGGGGGAGTAAACGACATATGTGGGAGGAGGGAGGGAGCACTAGAACTGATTGTGATTACGCATTTTAAAAAGGATTTAATGGGGGTGGGGTGGGCAGAAAATTGATTGTGTTAATGATTGTACAACTCTTCTTGATATGATTGAACTACTGACTTGAGTGATATGTGGATTAAGTGCCAATAAAACTGTTAAAAAAAGAATTTGTAAGAAAGAAAAAAGAAAGAAACGTCTGGAGATCTATTTCTAAAACCTCCACCATTGGAGACCCCGTGGAGCACAGCCCTACTCTGACACAGAGGGTGACCCGACGTTAGAACCCACTTGGTAGGGACTTTTTTTGTTTTGTTTTCTTCCCAGAAGGAAAAAAAAATAACAAAACTCATAGTAACGCCTGCATGTTTGTGACCAATAAGGACAGAATTGCCTTGATATGACAAAAGTGTTGACATTTACTAGACAGCTTCTCAGAAGGCTGCCCATTCGTGCTAAGATAAAAACGTGGTAAGCTTGGCACCCAGGTACCCCTCAACCAATGGTGGTGGTTCTGATGGTCATAAAGCTAATATTGATGTCAGTTGGGTCACCTGTCATAAAGTTCTTACAAATCTCTCCAGCAGAAGAGCAAATAAGTGCTGAAGGAGGAGTCAGAGAATCCCCATTTCACTAGGTGGTATTTACGTGGCCGGACATATTCACATGAACATGTCTTGTTTCTGTAGCCCTCCTAATTTAATAGGAAAAACTAGACTCCAAAAGCTGTTTGGAAGAGACATTTGTGCACCTTGTTCATTGGAACAGTATTCACAATAGACAAAAGGTGGAAACAATTCAAATGTATGAATAAATGAAATATGGATGAAATGTCACTTAGCAATAAAGAGAAATGAAGTCCTTACACATGCTTCAAGATGGAAGAGCCTTGACAATATGCTGAGTGGAGGAGCATTAATGTGAAGTGTCTAGAAAGGAGCACCCAAGGAGCTCTGGCGGTCTAGTGGTTATGTGCTGGGCTGCTAACCATAAGGTCAGCTGTTCAAATCTACCAACGGCTCAGAAACCCACAGGGGTGGTTCTACTCTGCTGTATAGGGTTGCTATGAATCAGAATTGACTCGATGGCAATGAGAAGGAGCCCTGGTGGTGAGGCCAGTTACCACTGGGCTGCCAGTGACAACGGGGACTGTTTGGGCCCAGCAGCCACTCAGGGAGAAAGGTGGGGCTGTCTGCTTTGGAAGGATTTACAGCCTTGGAAGGAGCCCTACCTTGCAAAGGTCACTATCAGAGGAATCCCCTGGAAGGCAGTGGGTTTGGTTTTGGTTAGAAGAGCCAACTATGTAAAAATCATGGCTCCCAGAAGTGGGAGGAAGGGAGAAAGGGAAAACAATTGTTTAGGAAGAACTTGGAAGTTTGGCAACGGATATTGGTGATGGTGGTACCACATGGCTGATGTAGCTGGCATCACTGAATCTTACACATAAAACCTGTTGAATTGGAAAATGTGCTATTTATATTTTCACAATAAAAGATGAAAAAATATGTTTGCAAGGGGGTTATCCTAAGAACAAAACGGGAGTGTGCTAAGTGGCCGTGGGGGAGAGGAGGGTATGCCCCTATTCTAGGAGGGGATCGAAGACAGAGGGTATTTGTATCAGATGGGATGTGACAGCACAAATTACTCTTTTCTTTGTTAAACAGAGTTCTTGAAACATGTTAATGCTTTGCCTTATGATTACCTGAAAGGGTGGAGGACAGGGAATAAAAACTGCAAATTGCTGGTTAGTTCTCCAATAGTCAAGTTTTGACAAATCTGGAATTCGTGTTTCCGTCACACTTAATTTGAAATCTGGGAAATCTAAAATCTTAGTAGCAACAAGTTAGATGATACATGAATTTCAAAACAAATACAGAAAGACCGAGGGCTTAAAAAGAAAATCATTTCAGTCAATACGCTCTCTCCCCTGAGCTGCTCATTTCTAAGTCAATGGAAGAATGTTTACCCACGTGCCTTTAATTAAAGTTCTGCACCCACAGAGAAGCACAGAGTGGAGTTTGTTTCACGGAGGCAAGAATGTCCAATGATTCGGTTACTAGAAAATTGATATTTAATAACACACATTTCCAACAGAGACTCCCATTTTATTTCAAGTTGAGACAAAACTGAACCTCGCTGAGGGAGGAAACAGTCTTAAATATTTTTTTAAAACGTTCATCTCACTCACAGTGATTATTACTGGCACATTAACTTAGCTTGAACATATTAAATGTAATTGTTTGGGAGGCACAAGCACCCTGAAATCCATTTGCTAAGAAGCACTGCCTAATTATACTAGCTACCCTTCAACCGACCTGGAGGTCAGCACTATTTGACTTACCAGACTCAGGACTATAAGCAGACAGGAGATGCATTTGTCCCAAGGGAAGGCAGCTGGGCCATCTACCCAGGTGCTTAGCTCTAGCCCAGCTAAGGACACATCTCTACAAACCGGGTACAGTGGTTCCTGACCCTAACTACCCAACATTAGGCCAGCCTTCACAGGTCAAGATCATCTTTACTTTGACACCAGACCCAAGCTAGGGGCTACCCAGGCCATACTCCCTTCTCCAAATCCCGAGTTCTCACTGCTTCATCAGATTTGAGATTTTCTAGAATGACTGATAAAATGCAGCAAAGTGCTGTACTTACGACTGTTTTATTAGAGCTTCAATTCTGAGTACCCCATTTGCAGCAGGTGATGGATGACAGTGAAAACCCCCAAATCCATTTGTAGAGTCTCCGTGGATGAAACCTCGGGCAGAGCACATTACAAAGTGGATTACCTCCACTCCTTCCCCAGGCAGCCCAGGGAAGGACAGTGTCCCTTAGGGGCTTGCCTGAGTGTGTCCTTAAGGGCCATCAGTACTGGGGGTTAAATAGGCATGAGTTTTGCTGCCTCAGTCGTACCCTGACTGCCTTGGTCTGGGATCACTCGTGTGCACTTTCTGGTCTAACATAATGTGTGTGTCCCAGTCATGGTTCCACTCCTCCTTATGTAGTCTCACATGCAACTCTGATATATGGATCTGCCACCAATCACGGATTTGCGACAACGTCCTTTGTTTCATTCTTATTTAACTAGCTTCCCAACTGTAAGTCCTTGCTGTCTTTGTCAAATCTTTGTCCCGTTTAAGATGTGATAAATGTTCTTGTTAAACTGTATTTGAGATTGAGATCTCTAGTACCCTAAAATGCTGTAATTAACCTTTCCCACTCAGATCACCTGCATAAGATTGAGTGGACTACCTTAGAGGGTGTCCTAGGCTGTAATCTTTACAGAAGTTGGACACTAGGTCTTTCACCCTCGAAGCAGCTGATGGGTTCAAACAATGACCTTCTAGGAGCAGCTGAGCCCTTACTCATTGTACAAGTGCTCCTATCTTATGATTGCAGTTTTCTTTTATTTTTAAATCGTTTTATTAGGGGCTCATACAACTCTTATCACAATCCATACATATATCAGTTGTGTAAAGCACATTTGTACATTCATTGCCCTCATCATTCTCAAAA
>NW_022107431.1:88183153-88190403 GCF_000313985.2 Echinops telfairi | reverse complement strand
AAGCAACAAAACAAAACAACAACAAAACAAAACACAACAAGAAAGAAAAGCTTTTAGTTAGTTCAAGGACTGTTGGCCTTTAGGAGTGTTTTCCAGTCCAGTCTGTTGGGGCTCCACACCCTGGCCCCAAAGTCCACCTTTGGCATTCCCTGGGGACGTCGCCGCTCCATTCCCTTGCTGTTCTGTTGCATCCCCTTAGTGTTTTGCCTCGGTGTGGCGGGATCAGATCGGGCGCAATTCCCATACTGTGTCTCCAGTGTTGTCCCCTGTAGGGCTATGGGTCAGTGAGGGGCTTCATGTCTAATAGTGGGGGGGCCGGCCATACGGTGATTGCCGTTGTCTTATACCCAAAGTATCCATCTCAGAATCAGACAAGGGGGGAAATCTTAGGACAAAGTTTGGGAGGGTCCCAAATGTGAAGTTACCATTCTCTGGGCCAATAGTCATGTCATCTTCTAGGTCCATCTGACAGGTAGGTCGATGAGGGATAAAGGAGGGTTGTCTCAAATGGTCAAGCAGGGCTGCCATAAAGGGATTGCAGGGCAGTCAGGCACCCATCAGATACCAATGGGAAAGCAGCTAGGCAGCGGCAATGTGACATCTCACAAGTGCACTTGAACATAGCTAATAAGGTCGACCCATATCCTCAACCACACCCTGTCCAGTAGTACAGGAGGGGAATAAAGGCAGGGCCCGAGGGCCCGCTCACTCTCTGGGCCTCAGGGGATTTCCTGCTCTTGGTTTCGTTCACACTCCTGGTTTCTCATCCCTGTTCCAGCATTCTTTTCACATGCTTTTTCCTCGCTCTCCTGAAGTGGCCACCTTCAGTCACAAGCTCCTGCATGGTGCCCACGAGGCCTTGTACTCTTTCCAAAAGTAGTTTATACATAGGCATGATTGACTCCAGTGTTGGTCATGAGCGTTTACTCAATCTCCTGCCGCACTCTTTTCCCCACAGATTGGGCCGATATCACATAGCCCAAAGCTCCAGATTTCTAATCGCAGGACCGGTCTTTCTGACATGGCCAGCTCCCCCTGCCCCCTCCTCCCCAAACACACACACTTCCCATCTTGAGTTATCTAACTCCTATAAACCATCAGGTGTGGTCCTGTGGGTCCACCAGGAAGAACAACAGACACTCAGTCATTCAGGAAATTCCAAGGGGTTAGCAGTTACCTCCCAGTAACTAGGAACAAATGCTAGCCAAATTCTCTATTATATAGGTCTAAGAACCTAGGACAAAGGCCAGATAGATTTTAAAAAAAAATTTTTATTACACATCCGGGGTGAGGCCACTCACCACTCTGGGCCTCAATTTCTCCCTCTAGATCTTGAACAGCTTGAGTAAGATGGCTCATAACATGTAGTTAATATTTGATGAGTCTTGCAGATCTGATCTGGAAAAGTGAAAATATCTTTTTCTCGCTTTTCCTTAAAACATCAACAAATTTTGCTAAATATGGATCAGAAATTGGAAGTAACGTTCCTTCTTCCCTGAGGTTGTTTCATATATTTTTGGCTGGGAAAATCCCTTCAGATAGTGGTGTTTCTGCTTTCTTCAACAGTCAGAATTTGTATATATTTCTATCACCTGAGCCATTTCAACATCACAGTAACTATCAGTTATGTGCTCAGCATTGGTGAGGACGTGGCATCAATTACACCGTTGACTCCTCACCTGCCCTCAGACTTGGCTACTATTGCTCCATCCAACCACTGCTGAAAGAAAGACCCCGCGGGCTAGACAAAATTCCCAAAGTTGCGCAACCAGGCGACGTTGTAGAGGGCTGAACTTGAGATTCCGTTTTCTTGTAGACAAAACAGTATCCCATCATATCCTCTTGCTCCTCTTCAACAACCAAAAATAGACTTAAAAATTGTATGGAAAATTTAAACACAAAAACAGTCCTCATCATTTATTTTCAACAATTAAGGTAACATTTAAGATAAGAAGAATTACGAAATATTTTAATCTAACCTCACCCTAAGAGCCACAGCCCTAACACACACTTATCATTAACTAGCCAAGAGGCCCAAGTGTTGGGCAAGGTTTTTTTTATGGTGACGAGTAGGGTGTGGGAGAAGGTGAACAAAGTCATTGAGCTTTTGACAACTACACTTTCTGTACTCTCTCCTCCCTCCCTACAGAATTAAGAAGGTCTGATATCTGCTGTTTTCTAGTTAAGACCCTTTAGGGCTAGGACTGTGTATGTTTATGTGTGTGACTAATATCAGATTGCCTAATAAGCAAGGTAAGCTTAAGTTTACTTATTAATCTGTAGTGAACAATTTCACACTTTTTTTTTTTACCATGTCAGAGATTTTGCTTCTAGATAATACTTCTCTCTTTCTCTCCCTCCCTCTCTCTTTCAACCCCACAACATTTTCCTGCAAGAATCAACGTCTCCTTTCAGATAGCAGCGGAGTAACCCAAGAGCTAGTAAAGTTGGGCTTACTTGTGTTTAGCAGCTCAGCCTGGTGTAAGAGGACAAGTTCTGAGACCATTTTGGCTCAGAGTGACTTTTAGGGGAGTGATCTCATGGCCTCGTTCCTCCAGCTTCTGGGTTACAAAGTGCGGCTGATAGTAGGCTCCACATCGAAGGGCTGGAGTGAGAGTTACGAATACACCTAAAGTTCTCAGGATAGAGCTTGGTGTGAACATCAGCTGACAATCGATTTAAAACAAAACAAAGCAGAACACAAAGACTTCTCTTTCCAAATGGATTTTCCCGAGTTTAGTGTTTGCTTGGCCACCCTGTTAGGTAGCTAGGTTAGGGACAGGGGGTTGTCCCGCCCATGCTTGCAAAGGCTCCCATATAGGAGGTTGGGGGGGAAAAATCAGGCAACCATTAGACACCTATAAGGAACCCAAACTGAGCATGCTCATACTTAAGCCCCCGAACAAGGTGGGAGGTAAACCTGGATGGGCCAAACTAGGCCCAGGATCATGACATCACCCAGGTAGGCCTAACTCAGCCAATGGTGTCAACCAATACCATTGACCATGCCTTCTTCCAGCCTGGGGGTGAGTGGGATTAAAGGCAGGGAGTGTGCCATTTGACACTCTCTTGCCCTGCTCCTGGTCAGAGGCAGGTTGAGGGGGCTGAGTCTCCCTCCCACGTGTGGGCGCACAGGTGCCCTCTCTGGGCCCGCTCTGGGCCCACAGTCTCTTGGTTCACATGCTCTCAGCCTCTAGGGTTCTTGGGCTTCTGGCTTCCCAGGACCTCCCCCAAGATCTGCACGTGAGGGTGCTCTTTTCCACATGGTTGCTCAGACCCAGTGTGAACTCCTTAGAGAATGTGAAACCTGAAGCTTGTCCTGTCCTTCATAAAAATCCACTTGGATTACAAAACGGGCTTCGATGTGAATTCTTACATCGTGCAAAACCAAGAACTGAGGTGTTACCGACTCCAGAAACCTAAAACCTAACACCTCCAGCTCTCTGGAGAGACCACATGTCCTTTGAATATGTTATGACTTTTTATTCCATGGACATGCTTGATGAGTGTGCCACATAGCTATTAGAATTCTAGTGTTCACGTTGGGAAAAAGTGAAGCTCCTTGAGGAAAAGCCTTAAGCTTCAAAGTATGTCTAATCCTGTCGAGAGTCATAATTCAATGGAAGAAGGTATTGTGGCTACTGCTTAATTTCTCTGTAAAGTAAGACCCTTAGGATTAACAGTGAGCATCCCAACGGAGTTATTAGAAACAATGATGACTCAGGGTTACAAATCATTAAAACTTTCCTAGCCCCCAATTCAACCATATACCAAAAGCTTTTATTGAGCATTTACTGTGTGTTAGTTTGTATAAGATAAATTATAATCCCCTTTGAAGTGCTCAGAGCATAATATAATATATATATATATTTGAACCATTTTCAAGAAAATTACAGACATCATAATGTTTTATACTTAAATATTTCTACATATATGCATACATTTTCAGAATATAAACATATTCTCTTTTATAGTCAAACAGCATTATCATACCTAATATAATAAACAATAATTTCCAATACTCATTCCACATTTGTATTTTCTTGATTGTCCCCATATCATTTTTTAAATGTTATTTTTTTAATAGACAAGGCAAATATATATTTTAAAAGGTGTAAGCTTTTAGACCTCTTGCTACGTCTGTCAAATCTAATTTCTACTTTATGTATTTATTTATAAAAGTTTTATTGGCATGTGATTCACACATCATACAAATCCATAGCTGTACAATCATCACCTCAATCAACTTTAGAACATTTTCTTCATTTTATTACTCATCATTCCCTGCCACACTCTCAAGGAAACATTAATCCAGATACGGTCTTTAGAGATTTACCTATCCTGGATTTTGTATACAGAAAAACATTACAAAAACAAAACAAAACAAAAAGCTAACAACAATATCTAAGTAACAGATAAAACCTCAATCAAAGCCAATTTAAAATGAATCAAAATGGAGATCAAATGATAAGGTATTACATTTTAACCAACTGCATCTACAGTAATAATCCACTTTCCAATGCGTTCTGCATGAAAGCAAGACTATTCACATTCCTGATTTTTGGTCAGAGGGGATTCACCAGGGGCTTAATCCAAGTGTATTTCCCCTTCACTTTTTTTTTCAAACTGAAAAACTTTAAAGTGGGCCAAAAAGGAGATCAAAAGGTAAGACATTACATTTTAACCTAACTACATCTGTCATAGTCGACCTTACAATGCGCTCTGTCCGATAGCAAGACTATTCACATCCCTCAACTATGATGGGAGTGGGGATTCTCTGGAGGCTTAATCCGTGCGGGGACTCTGCAAATGGACTTCGGACTTTCACTGTCTTCCATAGCCTTTCGTGTGTTCACAGCTTGAGCTCTGATACCTTTGTTTCCTTTGGATTTGGATGTTATTATTTACAGTCCTTGGATCACACAGGCTGGTGTGCTTCTTCCATGTGGACTTACTTGAAGCCTTACTTGTATGGCTGCTTGTTTGAAGACAAGCCTTTAAGACCTCAGATGCCATTCCTTCTGATAGCTGGGTACCATCTGGTTCATTCACCATCCTCATCTTCAGCAATCTCTTCATGAGGCCAAGCATGAAATAGGGTCATCTCATAAGCACTAACTGTTCTTCGATTGGGGCTAGAATTAAGTGCAAGCCCCCAATCCAGTCATAGATCTATGGTTTATGTATGAGGGGGTATGCCCCCCAAACCGGAAGTGCGCTGGGTAGGCGGAGCTTGGGTAGTACACATTTTTCCCACCAGGTGATCGTCCAGCCACTTGCTCTGAGTTAGTGCCCTCAGTGGAGGCGCCTGGCAAGGTTGTTTCTGGTCACTGCATTTTTTGTAAAAGCAGTTTCACTCGAACCTCATATTTTTGTGATGACTGTTTTAAGAGAACAGTGTGCAGCTGTGGAATGTTGTTTCCTGCTTGGGAAAAATGGCACAGAAATTGTTGTGATGTTGTACACAGCTTACTAGGACAACTAACTCAAGTGTACGAGTGGTTTTCTCATTTCCAAAAGAGCGACAAACCTTGTTCTGGACATCGGTCAACGTCCCGACAGATGAAAATGCCATTGACTAGTAGTGCACTTGGAGTCCCTTCCACCAGGTCAGACTATACTGATCAAGCTTTCTATTGAAAGGTTCTGAAAAGATAGCAAAACAGTGTGTGAGAAAAAGGGCCCGGTTATGGCAGTCGGGGGACCATTTTTGCCACCATGACAATACACCTGCTCCCGCAGCCATTTCAGTGAGCCAATTTTTGGCAAAAAAACAGCATGCCTCTCTTACTCCACACACCTTACTTACCTGACCTTGCTCTGTGTGACTTTTTGTTTCCTTGAATGAAGAGGGACATGAAAGGACAGCAATTTGATGATGTAGAAGAGGTGAAGGAAAAAGACAAAGGAGGTGCTGTCAGCCATCCAAACAGATGAGTTTGAAAAATGTTTACAAGAATGGAATTTCAGATTTGAAAATGTATGAAGTGTAATGGAGAATACTTTGAAGGTGATAAGGCTGTTTTATTAAAAAATTTAAATATATAGCTTTGAAAAAACACTCCAGTTTTTGGTGGGCAACTCTTCCTATGTTTATGGTTCACCTTGGGGAAATCATTGTCTTTTTATGTCTTTTAGACCATTATCAATCATACACCAGGGGCATCATCTTCACAATGATCTACCTATAACCCCCCTCCCTGGGCGGTGAACAACAGAAAAGTGGGTGAAGTGAGACATTGGTTAGTATAAGACATGAAAAAATAATAATAATTTATAAATTATCAAGGGTTCCTGAGGGAGGGAGGGGAAAAACTAGAAGCTGATACCAAGGGTTCAGGTAGAAAAAAACGTTTTGAAAATGATGATGGCAACAAATGTACAAATGTGCTTGACACAATGGATGGGTGTATGGATTGTGATAACAGTTGTAGGAGCCCCAATAAAATGATTTAAAAAAATACTTGTCCTTCTGTGATTGACTAACCTCATTCAGCATGATGGTTTCCAGATCCCTCCGTGTCATGAGGTGTTTCATGATTGCACTGCTGTTTTTTTAGGGATGCATAGAATTCCATTGTGTGTATGTACTAGAGTTTCTTTATCCCTTCTTCTACTGATCAGCATTAGGGCTGTTTCTGCCTTCTGGCTATTGTGAATTGTGCTGCAATGAACATAGAACAGCATATGTCTCTTTCTGTTACATCTCATTTCTTTGGGGTATATGCTCAGCATAGGTCTTGCTGAGTTGTATGGTATTTCTGTTGTCAGTTATTTTAGGTCATGCTATATCACTTAGCACAGTGGCTGTACATGTTTACAAGCCCACTAGCAGTGTATAAGAGTTCTAATCTCTCTGCTCCCTCGCCAGCATTGTTGTTCTCTGAGTTGTTTTTTTTAAATGGGGCTATCATTGTGGATCTAATTTCTACGTTAAACTATTGTCTCACTCTCCTGGGTTTCTTTGAAGCTTAATATATCAGCCAGGCATTTATAACTATAAGTAAATGTGCAAGTGAAATAAAAAGTGACCAACGATTTTACTGTATTAATCTACTAAGAAAAATTAGGGAAAAGATAAGCTGTTAGACAACAGTGGCATTCTGACCTTTTCCTTTTGGACTGAGTCTAGAAGGTCTGATTTTTTCAAATAGAGATGTTTGAAGGGAACAAGTGATCCAAATCGGTGGTGAAGAGGGTGTGGGAGGCCTGGTAGGGCATGATCAAGGGTAATGTAACCAAGAGGAATT
>NW_022107431.1:88180356-88181672 GCF_000313985.2 Echinops telfairi | reverse complement strand
AAAGAAAAAAAAAACAAAAAACCAAAAATGCTAACAGATGATATCCAACCTCCCCCCTTGACACTCCAGTATGTTGATCAGTATTAGAAACTAAAAAGTGAAACAGGAAGATATGACAAAATAATAATTTGTAAATTATCAAGGGTTCATGAGGGAGGGGGGAGCAGGGAGGGAGGGGAAAAATAAGGAGCTGATGCCAGGGGCTTGGGTGGAGAGGGGATGTTTTGAGAATGATGAGGGCAATCAATGTACAAATGTGCTTTACACAATTGATGTTTGTATGGATTGTGATAAGAGTTGTATGAGCCCCTAATAAAATGATTTTTTTAAAAAAGTGAAACAGGGACATTTCTGACTACTTTTCAAAATCATCTGCTCATACCTCTCCTGTGCTTTGAATTCAATCGGCACCTTGCCAAGCCTTGCCAGACAAGATGCCCCAGACTCAGGACATCCTCAGATGATGGTGAGCTGCCAGAAGATGCTCTGATGCCTGGAGCACTGAGAGATTTAATTATCATATATGAAAAGTGTTGAGGAACAAATAATATGCATTTTTTAAATGTTTGAAATGAACCCCACCGTACAGAAAAGTTATAAGTACAATAAACACAGGAGGAGACAAAAAGCCCAAACCAGTTGTCATCCAGTCAATTCTGATTCATGGAAGCCCCGTGTCTGTCAGAGCGGAATTGTGCTTCACAGGGTGCTCAATGGCTGAAGTTTTGGGAAAATATTTCTGGCATTTTCTTTTGAGGTACCTCTGGGTGGGAATCAAACCACCAACCTTTCTGTTAGTAGTTGTGCTGGTAAGTATTTACACCTCTTAAGGATTCCACTAGTACAATATAAAGAACTTTTTCTCGGAAATATTTGCGAGTAATTTACCAACCTCATATCCTAATGTTTTCTAACACCTTATTATCCTACATAGTCAAAACACCACCATAAAAATCATGAAATTATCAATGGGGCATTGATGCATTAATACCATTCAACGCTTAGGCCCCGTTTAAATTTTGCCAAGTATTCTAATAACTCCTTTATAGCAGAAAGATTCAACTCAGAATCAATGTTGCTTTTAGTGATCATATCTCTTCAATCATCTCCAATCTGAAAGAGTTCCACAGTTTTCCCTCAACTTACTTATTTATTTACTTATTAATCATTTTATTAGGGGCTCATACAATTCTTATCACAATCCATACATACATCAGTTGTGTAAAGCACATTTGTACATTCATTGCCCTCATCATTCTCAAAACATTTGCTCTCCACTTAAGCCCCGGCATTAGGTCCTCATTTTCCCCCTCCCT
>NW_022107431.1:88155261-88179179 GCF_000313985.2 Echinops telfairi | reverse complement strand
ACAATTCTTATCACAATCCATCCATCCATCCATCCATCCATCCATCCATCCATCCATCCATCCATTGTGTCAAGCACATTTGTACATTGGTTGCCATCATCATTCTCAAAACATTTCCTTTCTACTTGAGCCCTTAATATCAGCTCCTCATTTTCCCCCCTTCTTCCCCAATCCCCACTCCCTCATGAACCCTTGATAATTTATAAATTATTATTTTGTCATATCCTATACTGTCCAACATCTCCCTTCACCCACTTTTCTGTTGTCCATCACCCAGGGAGGAGGTTATATGTAGATCCTTGTAATCGGTTCTCCCTTTATATGCCCCCTCCCTCCACCCTCCAGGTATCATCACAGAATGCCAATTTAATAGAACGTGTTCTTGCATTGAGTAAGTACTTGAGTGGAGGTCCAATGTCCATCTGCTGCCTTAATACAAACCTATAAATATATACACGTAGATCAGTTTCCCCACCATCCTATATAAATATATTTGCATATGTACATGCTTGTATTTAGACCTCTGTAAATACTCTTTGTTTCCTAGTACTTACCTCTATTTCCTTTTACTTTCCTCTTGTCCCACTATCATGCTCAGCCTTCATTTGGGTTTCAGTAATTTCTCCTGGTTATATTGCCCTTACCAGGCCTCTCAGATCCTCCTTGCCACTAATTTTGGATCACTTGTTGCTCCCTTGTCCCTGGGTTGGTCAACACTACCTCCTTACCCCGCCTCCCTCTCTCTGCTTTTTGACCTTTAGGCGTGTCCTCTAGTCAGGTCCGATGGGGTGCCACCCTCTGACCCCAGAGTCTATCCTTTGCACTCCCCCAGGAGCTCCCTGCTCTTCTTACCCCGTTGCTCTGCTGCATGCCTTTAGCGTTTTGCCTCGGTGTCGCAGGGTCAGTCCGGGCCAACCCAGACACTGAGTCTCCAGTGTTGTCCCTGTAGGTCCATGGGTCAGCGAGGGACGTTGTGTCTCATAGTGGGATCAGCCATATGG
The DNA here is from genome assembly GCF_000313985.2 of Echinops telfairi. NCBI lineage: Eukaryota > Metazoa > Chordata > Mammalia > Afrosoricida > Tenrecidae > Echinops > Echinops telfairi. The sequence continues at coordinate 88,178,178 of NW_022107431.1, read as the reverse complement.
TCCACTCTGTGCATTGGCTGTTCGGAGCGGGGAGATATCTGTTATTTTTATTTGTCCTATTTCTAATAATATTTATTCTGATTCTTGATTGAGATGTGTTTTTCCCCCGTTGCTCTGATGTAATGCTATTATTTCCCCATCATTAGCATGAGTTCTGTGGGGAAGTATTTTGATATCACGTAAATATTCCATTGACATTTTTAAAATTATGAATTAGGTGAAGGTTTACAGAACAGAGAGATCACCAGTTTTACATCCAAAATTCAGATACATTTTGTGTTAACTCATTGATTTCAATCCCCTCAATATATATTAACCTCCGGTACTTTCTCAACCACTTCTCTGTCAGTTTGTTCTGCCATGATGGCTGTGTGTTGCTGTGAACTGGAAGCCATGTAACTGGCATTTCAAACACCAACAGGGTCACTCAAAGTGAAGTGGTTTTAGCAGAGCTTCCAGATTAAGAACAGACTTCAAAGAAGGAATAGGTTGTACACTTCTGAGGAATTGCTCCTGACAACCTATGGATAGCATTGAAACATTGTGAGATACTGTAAACCTCATGACTAGAAGCAGAACATTGGCAGAGTCAGTTCCAGAAAATGAGCCCCTCAGACCAGAAGGCACTCAACAGGTGATTGAGGAAGTCTACTGTAATGACATGGGTGGAATACAACCTTTGAGACTTTCATCTGTTGATGGGGCATGACTCAAAATGAGGGGAGGGGAAAACTGTTGCAAAAAGCTACTAGTAATTGGGACTTGGAATGTACAAAGTATAAACTTAGGAAAATTGGAAGTCATTAGAAAAGAAATGGATTGTCTTAAAGAATGGAAATGGACTGGTATTGGCAATTATGAATCAGTGAATCATATGGTTTACTATGCCAAGAATGGCAGATTCAAGAGGCATGGCATTGCATTCATTGTCAAAAAGGACAGTTCAAGATCTAGCTTGGAGTATTATGCTGTCTGTGCTAAGACATTATCTATATACATCCAAGGAAATCCAGTCAATACAAATGAAGTTCAATTGTATGCACCAGAAACTAAAGAATTCTAATAATGTCTTCAGTCTGAAATTGATCAAACATGAAATTAAGGTGCATTTATAATTATTGGAGATTGGAATTCAAATATTGGAAACAAAGAGGAAAGAATAGCAGTTTGAAAATATGGTCTTGGAGATAGAAAAGAAACTGAAGATCACATTGTGGTGGTTACGTAATCTTTTGTTAACTTAGGAAGGGGTGGAGTTTAGCCCCTCAATCACATTGAAGCTTGATGACCTCATTTGGAGATACACCAGAGGTAAATAGCTGCCTGGAGGCCAGATAGACATATTCTCTGCTTTTTCTTCTTGATGACGAGACACATGGAGCTATGCTAGAGCCCTGGAGCTGGAGGATCCATGTGGAAACCCATGCCCATGCTGAGATGCTTCCACCACCACTGGATCCATGAGATTTTCCACCCACTGGCCTGTGACCTTCCTGCATTCAGCATCATTGCATGGCTGTGCAAGTCTAAAGAGGAATTTATGGACTAGTATCAATATATGGAGTAATATTGAACTTATGGACTTGATCTGGCCTGGGCTGGGATGTTTTCTTAATGTACAATTGCTCTTTGATATAAAATTCTCTCTTACACACATTTGAGTGTCTATGAATTTGTTTCTCTAGTCGACCCAGAGTAACACACACAAGATGGAATTTTGCTAGACCTGAGAGAATTTTGCAAGACCCATTACTTACTTGGAGACCCCTAATTCCAACCCAACAATTACGGAGTTCTTCTAGTTCTCTCTTTTTAAAAGAGTTGTAACTCTCTTCTACCACAGTGAAGGAGCCCTGGAGACACAGTGGGTTCAGTGGTGGTTGCAACCAAAAGGTTGGCAGTTCAAACCCACCAACCCCTCCTCAGGAGAAAGTTGTGGCTGTCTATTCTTATAAAGATTTAGTCTTGAAAATCCTAAGGAACAATTCTACATTATCCTAAAAGGTCACTATGAGTCTGAGTAAACCTGAGGGCAGTGGGTTTGGGATTTTTCCAACAGGGAGAAACTGGCTCCCATTATCCTTAGTCCTTCCTTGTTTGGTCCATCTCCTTCATATAAGCAGTCTCCCATCTCACTTCCGTCGTCTTATTCATTTGGACTCTGCCACTCCATGCCAGACTGTCCTCTGCAAAAACACCCTTCTCACCCTGCTCTGAGCCACCAGGGCCTTCCCCTGAGGCACAGATGCTACCTTGTTCTGTCCCACCTAATAACTTCAGAGAGGGAAGAGGAAGAAGAACCCAAATGACGTACTTGTAAGCAGGAGATGGGTTCCAAAACCTCGATCCAAGCAAAAGTGAGCCATGTGAATACTGGAATGGAGGGCTCGGGCGGGGGTAGAGGGGTGAGGATACGTTGGACGTGCTCAAGAGAGGACTTTGAAGCAATACCTAAATTCCTGGTTATTGGAATTTATTGGCCCCTGCTCTTGGGCTTGTTTGCGTGTTTGAGGAGTCAACTCATATTTTTCTGGGCTGAGAAGGCTGCCACCAGCCTGGAGCCTCATGAAACCGCTTTTTATTGAAAAACCATCCTTTGGCTCCGGCTCTTTTTTTTCTGCTGATTAAGAACATGGGCTTGGCGAAATGATCAAGGGGGCTGAATGTTGCTCTGTCTCGAAGCAGGAGAGGCTTTTGATCAAGTTGAGCGGGAGTTTATGTTTGAGGTACTTTAAAAAATGAAATTTGGAGATAAGCTTATGAACTGAATTTGAACTTTGTTCCAAGCTCATTGAACGGAAATGTTTCAGACCCTTTTAATCTGGAAAAAGCCCATTGCCCTTGCCCTTGTAAGCCCTCGTTTTTCTTTAAGATAGAACTCCTTTTCAAATCGCTTGTCCTTTATCTACCTACTGAGAAGGGCACTTCAAAAATAACCCCTGAAGTTTAAAGATGCTTGAATTTGTTTTCTTTCTGAGAAGACGGGAGCCTTAGCTCAGTGCCTCTTGCTCTAGAGCCAGCGAGGAGGAGCGGTTTTCCCTGGTGGCAGTCTGGGCACCAGCTCAACTTCACAGCAGATGAGCGAGGCTCTGCTGGGGCTCCAGGATGACTGGACGGAAAGCGGAAGGGGGTGGAGTTTAATCCCAGTTTCTTCGCTGGTTCTGAGTAGCTCTAGGTGAGTCATTTAATGCTTGGTTTGCCTCATCCACCACACGCAGCTAATGATAGTTCTCATCCGCTTATCTCATAGGGATGCTTGAGAAGCTGATTAATGTACCAGGCAGTCAAACACCACCATGTGCGATGAGCTAAGAAAAGTGAGACCGTGAGCCCAGAGACCTTGGCAAATTAGAGGTGACTTTATTTCTCAGGAATGAGCTATGCTCATGGTGCTGGCCATTTGGGGCCATTTCCCTGGTTTTCTTTCTATTAATCCAGCTTCAGTTATTATTCATTACATGCACAATAATACGTTTGGTCCAACCTGGATGAAGTCAACCACTTCAATCGCTTTGCTGTTTGCTCAACACTCTTTAAATTAGAATTAAACACCTAAGGGAAGAAAAAATTGTAGGTCAGAAAATGGGCAATATTTGTAAGCAAATTCAAGTTTCTACTTCTACTCTGTCAGTTGTCATTGAAGGATTTCGATGATGATAAACTCCTGTCTGCAGAGTGGAATTGGTCCATGAGAAAAGGCCAAGATGCATGTTTGAGAAGCAGATTGCCAGACCTGTCTTCCAAGGCACCTTGGGGAAGCAGGTTTGAACCACCAACCATTCAGTTAGTAGTGGAGCATTTAATTGTTTATGCCACCAAGGGCATCCTTCTAATGTTCATTCTGATGATTCATTTGTTTAAGTAGAGGCTTTTCTTTTTATTTATTACTTCTTTTGTGGTGGCTTCTCTCTCTTTTTATCTGAGGGAAGCTGACTTTCAGCTTCCTACAAATTTGTGAACCATACAGTTTAGCTTTCAAATGCAAGGGTTCCCATTAGCCAGCTTCTTATCAGATGGGCAGTCTTCCTGAAGACAGGGTGTCCACTTAAAGCATCTCCATGTAGTTGACCCCTGCTAAGAGGACATTAACCTGAAGGAAGCCGGCTCCTTTGCAGTACGAAGCCCATGCCATTAACATGGAAGAAAGTTAAGTCAGATTGTATGTGAACTGCAAGCCAAACTAACCGCGATCACGTCACCCTCCTGTGACATCCTCATGTTTGCAAACACGGAAAGAATGCCTCCCCACAGAGCACTTGTGTCCACCGCCACGCTCAGGTCACTGCCTTCAACGCAGCAGCAGGAAAGCGTCATACTTTTCTATCAGCTGGGGCCGCCATGTGAGTTCACGGTGCTAAAGAGGAACACACACACACACACACACACACACACACAATACTATAACAGTGTGGGACATTGGGGCTTGACAACTTTGCTTTCAGTTGTCTATTTTGGCTCCGATGGGGCTTCTGGTTGTCTGCCAGAGGAAACCTTTTGGACTTTTTTCGACAGACAGAGGAGGTTGGATGCAATTTCTATGATTACTTCAATCTTGGCTGCCACTAGGTCACAGAAGGGAGTGTTTTGGTCCCTTGCCCTGCAGTGTGTCATTTCTGAATGTGGAGCACTCAGCCCGATCCAGGACCCTTGCTTGTGGTGGGTGAGACCCCGGAGGAAGGTCTTCTCAGTGCCGTTGCGGAGGATGGTTCTGGAGGAGGATCAAGCTCTATCTGATTTTTCTGTCCCCAAACTGAGTCGACACAAAACCTAAAGTACGAACAAACCCTTAAGTAAGAAACCATTCTCTGATCCAGATCAAATTTTATAGGATTGCAACTTTTAGGATTAGGATGTAAGCATTCCTAACATGCATTAGAAAATCTGAGAAAATGACATTTGCTCTCTAGGCAACCGATAGTGAACTGGTTATGTGGTGGTCTGTATGGTCGGCAGTTCGAAACTACCTGCAGCTCCGCAGTAGAAAGACTGGACCAGAGTCTCGGAAACCCACAGTGGGGCCGCAGTGAGTCAGCACTGACTTGATGGCAGTGAGGCAACTGTAGCTTAATTTTGCTCCCCAAACTCTATTTTGTTCTCCTTGGTTAAATAGGAAGGATGAGCACTTTAAATACCTCCCGGGGGTTTAAAAAGAAGCCATGAAGGTTCAAGGTTTAAAAGCAATCTTTGAAAAAAGGAATCTTCGTCTGTTGTAACCTCAGGCACTGAGAAAACACCAGCGATTTATAAGCTGGTCTTTTGATGTCCCTGACCCCTGACCTCCTGAGCAAGAGAAAAGACTCATCTGTTGTTCTGGACTTTGAGCCATGTAAGCCTCGCTGAGTCTAAAGCCAGAGGCCCGGGCTGGGCTGATTCTATTTTCCTTAGGAATCCTGAGCTTTAGGAAAATGGAGTTTTATCCAAGGTGAAGCTTAGCTTTTAAAATGGATTTTTCTCTCTTTCCTGCCCAAATCCCATCTTGGGAACTAATAAAAATGAAAAAATAATAACAAGAGAAGAAATGTCTTCATCCACATTGGTTATTAGAAAACTTGAGCCAAGAAAGAGCCATGATTCGAGAGCTTGAGCTCTCCTTTGGTGCTGATGCCCTTGTCGAGTGACCTGAGGAAATGCTCTTCATTGTTCCACGACTCAGTTTCTCTCTCTGGAAAACTGTGGATCCAGGGAGGTATTAAGGAGGTGATATTGCAAAAAGATTGAGAATGTGGGCTCAGGAGACTGCTTGGTTTGAATTCTAACGCCATCACTTCTCTGTGACATTGGACAAGTTGCTTAACATCCCTCTCTGAGCCACAGCTTCCGCATCTGTAAAGTGAGGATGACTATTTCCGCTTCCAGTTGCTGTCCTGGTGACCGCATGTGTACAGAGTAGAATGAATTCCTTCACAGAGCTTCCAAGGCTATGTGTGACCTGCTGGAAGCAGGTGGCCAGGCCTTTCTGCTCAGGCCCTTCTGGATGTTTTCAAATTGCTGAGCTTTCTATTTGTGGTCAAACTCTTGACCCTTTGCACCACCTAGGGACTCCTAGGGTAATAATAGTACCTACTTTATGAGCTTGCGGCGAGGATGAGATAGGTACAATGCCTGCGAGATATATAGCCCCACTTGCATCGATGCCGTTTTCGTTGTCTGGAGTTAGTACTGGTATTATTGCTATCACCAGAGAACCTAAGGTCCAAAGTAGTAGAGAAATGAACACAAAGAACGATCCTTTGTCTTATCCCCTCCACCCCCAAGAAACAACGCACACACACACTTCAGCCACCTTCTATCAGAGTCAAGATTAGCCACCCAAGGATTCACAAACTGCTGCAAATGTTATTCACTGGCAGAAGTTCACAGCAAACATTTAAGGAACAAGCAGAGTGATGCAAGGTCAGGAAGCAGAGTGGGAAGTCCCTCGCCCCTGACCCCACGCCCGGGGCTGGGCCAAGGCATTTGCAGGATGCCCGGCAACATCCTCCTAAACAATTATTTTAGGTGGCATTTGCGTTTTATAAACATTAATTAGTGACTTGGGTCAGGCACGGGCTGCATCCCTCCCAGGGCTGGGCTAATTGGGCTGCAAATAAACAAATGCTTAGCGATGATGCATTCTGACGCACCCTGACATATTCACTTAGAAGGGAAATTCCAAAGCAATGGAGCGGCGGTAGGAAGGCAGGGGGAAGCCAGTGCTTTACTTTGGACTCTCTTGGGTTGGCCCCTCTCCACCTCCTCGGGCATATTTTCGGTTTTCCTGAATATGGCCCCTTCACTCTCTCCAGTTCAATCTCCTCATGGTATCACGGCTGGGCTGCACTGAGACATTGACTCCTGGTGCCCCTCGCCGAAAGAGTCTCTTTCTCCTCCTTTCATCTGTATTTTACCCACCAGTTGAGGTACAAGCTTCCCATACACCTCTACCCTGACCATGTCGTTCCCGTGATTTCTCCTATGTCACCAGAGACAAGCCTTTCGTTTCTTTGCTGCAGCCATGTCATCTTGTTGCCACAGGAAAGTGACATTATTACATTCTTTCCAGATGTCTCTGGAAGCACATTTATTGAATGGTGACACCGTGGCATTATTGAATGCCTACATGTGGCAGTCGCCAAGTGCACTAAAGTTGATAGTCCCATTTTATAGATTAAGGGCTAAGATTTAAGACATCAAGTTGATTGATCAAGGTCCCATAGCTAGTAAGTGACAGGAATGGGATTTAAGTCTATTCTGTTCTCACCTTTCTATAGCGACATCTTGTGTGGACTATGAAAAAGTCACGTGGTGTAGATGGGAGGGCTGGAAGAGCTTCTCAGAATATCTGAGAGAGGAGCTTGAGAGGACAGTTGAACTTGGTTACTGGACTCAGTGGGTGGGCAAATGTGGGGCAGGGATAGAGGACCCCACACTGAGGACTTGGAAGACTGAGATGCCATGGGAGACCCGATGCAAGGGGAGCTCACGAGTGGGCAAGAGAAAGAGCTCTCTCACCTCCTCTCTTATGGGGTAACTTGTGCAACTTGGCTCGAGTGACAGCCAGGGTGCTGGTGCCAGGGGACAGGTTCCCCAACAGCAAAGCTTTGCCCTTTGGGGGGGAGAAAGTCAAACCAGGACTGCTCATACAGTCCCTGCATCCAAGTGTTGAGAGTGGGGCCAGATCTGGGAGGCATTGCTGAGTGTCAGCAGCTAAGTGACCACTGGATTGGACAAGGGACAAGAATATGTACAGGGACAGAACTTGGGCCCAAGGCCTTTTTGCTACACCAAGCTGGGATAAGGGCATATTGGACATCACTTTAACTGGCACACAGGCTCGGGATTTGAAAAGAGAAGATAATGAAAAGGCCTTAGATGACATAGTAAAGGAGGACCCTGCTGACCATTAACCATTTTGTGGAGGGGGAGGGAGAACAGGATTGTTGATAACAAAATTAGGGGCATCAGCAGAGAGCTGACTAATGTTGAGCAGTGGAGAGGTGGGTCAAATGCCTACTCGCCCAAGGATCTCAGAATGGAGTGACAAAATGTCCAGGAGAAGCTCTTTGGCCTCCTTGGATGACTCACCCTTGTACTTCTAAGGGCTGGAAGCTGAAAGTTGTACTCATGGTTGTGGTTCCTTCTTTCCACAAACATTCACTTGAACGTGGTACTAGGCACAGCTCTGGGCATGGAAACAGGGGGGCTCGAAACATCAAGGTCCCTGTATGCATGGAGATTTATAAGAGGAGGGAGATAGACATGGAACAAATAGAGAGCAAATTAAGGTTTAATGTGAAGTTGTAAAAGTGAGTACTATGAGATAGATGGTAAACCAAACCAAACCAAAAAAAATACCATTGCCATCAAATCAATTCTGACTCACAGAAATCCTATGGGACAGAGTAGAACGGTCCTATAGTGCTTCCAAGGCTGGAAGTTTTAGGGAACCAGACTGCTTCATCTTTCTCCCACAGAGTGGCTATTGGGATTGAATCTTCTATCTTTTAATTAGTAACCAAGTTCTTCGTCACTAGATCGCTAGGCTCCCGAGATGGATGAGAGAAGGGTCTAAATGACACTGGGGCAGGAATGAGGGAGCCCTCTTCAAGGGATGGATATTTAAACTGAGATGTGATGGAGGCCTGGGGTTAGTCAGGGACAGCATAGGGGAAGAGAACTCCAGGCTCGAGAAGAGTGTGTACAAAACCTTTAAGCCAGAAAGGAAAGGGTAATTTCCGGAGCAACGAAGAAACTGTGTGTTGCTGGACTTCAATGAGCACAGAAGATGGGGCTGGAGATGTCGGTTAGGGATTTCAATTTTGTCATATAGTCCACAATTATCTTTTAAACAGGGAAATGATCTAAAGGGATTGCATTTTTGGCTGCTGTGTGGAGAGGGGCTAGAAGAGCTAAACTTGAGAAAGCTAATTCATAGGCTACTGTAGAAGTCCAGACAAGACATGACCATATGCACCAAGAGTGGTGGCAGTGAATGGAGAGACGGCAGCAGATTCGAGTTGTAGTGCATTTTCAAGGTAGACGCTACCGAATTTCTCGGTATGCTGTGGTGGTCGTTCATTGTCATGGGGTTTTCTGAGACTCCAGAGGCTCTGTGTGTGCAGAGTAGACTTGGGCTTCGTTGGGTTTCCAAAGCTGTGACTTTCTGGAGGCAGATCATCCATCACTCCATCATCTGAGGTGCTTCTGGATGGGTCTGAACCACCAACCTTTGTTGAATGTGTAACCATTTGCTACCACTCGGGTGACCCCCTCAAGTGATACTGTGAGCCTTGAGAGTGGAACAGCAGCTCTGCAAAGTTAAGTGCGATGTAGAGAATCTGTAACGGGGAAGTGTGTTTTGATGCCAGGACTTCAAGATGCTCATGGTCTCGTCAACATGTACCAAGAAAAAAATGAAAATTGGTCTTCTCTTGATGATCTCAGTGAACCAGCGCATTAGGTTAAGAACAGTAAGATCTAGAAGAGTTACGTGCTTTGCAATTTTGAAGCTAATGCTCTCTTAGCTGCAGTCATTAATCTCTTGTCCGCTACTGTTACATTTGTTTATATAAAACTGGAGCCTGGGTGAATTCACCAGATCCGTGTCTCCCTGGTGAGCGGGTCTCCAAAGGACAGTGGGGATGCATTTGCTATCAGGACGATACACCCAGCACAGGACTGCCAGAAGCTCGACTCGGGAAGGTGCGCCTGCTCTGCATGGATCTAGTGGTATTTTGAGAAATAGACCTTTTTGAGACTTTGGGAAAGGACCTGGAGCCAGGACAGCCACAAAGACAAGCACAACTGAATGATGAACCAGGGGAATCTTTGATGTCTCTCGAAAACAGAGGAGCCGGCGAGGACTCCAAATACAAAGGAAGTTAGGACAGACAAGGAGGAAAGGGGAAGTAAGACCAAAAGGAAGCACACAACATCAATTCACAGTAGAAGTATATGCATTTTGGTCCGTTTTCCTGCTTCTAATTGTCTAAAAAAGCCAGTCAACTAGCCCCATGAGCTATCTTTTCCCACAGTCTTAAGTAGAACACCCAGAAATCAAGATACTCATTATAATCGCCAACACATGATGGAAAGCTCCTAAGCTTTTACCTTAAAATACCATTCATTGTTAGCATTACCATGCAGGGACCTTTTATATCATATTTAAGGAAAGTACTAGCACTTTCTTGTTCAGTGGGGTGCTGCCAGTAGGCCTTCTGGTTAGAAAAATCGTGGTTTGGGCTTTTCAGCTGTGTGAATTTGAGCAAGTTCTTAATAGAATATAGATTTCACAGGTCTGTTTTCACAGATGTATACCATGGACCAGGGAAAGAGTCGGTGCCCAATGTGGACTTGTTAAATGAATGGAGTCATTTCTGCTTTCTGAGCTTTGGTTTCTGCCTATCAAAGAGAGAACAGTAACCCCTCACAGGGTGGTTTTGAGGATAGCAATGGTATATTGTAAACTATCTGGCCAGAGAAGACAGTCTGGGTAGAGAGAGCCTTGGAAACACTTCTGTTGCACTGTTGCCTCCAGGCATGATTTAGTCTTTTTTTTTTTTTTTTTAATTTAGTCTTGTCTCTTTTTCTCAAGCTCTGTATTCTGTCTTGTTTTTTATCAGTTGGCTTGTGAACCTTTTATCTCTTAAGAGCTCACAAAACAGCGTCTCTCTATTCTACCACCTCCTGCAGACAGATTTCAGCTATATTGAAGAATGCAGGCAAGTATTTATTAAAACATATCAGCTAGAAACAGAATCCCATTGCATACCTTGCATTGAGTAACATCTTAATGATGTGCTTTAAGAGTGTTTAAAAACACAGCGTGTCTGTTGTTCTGTGGGAACTTTTAGTCATCTAAACAAATACTTTTGAACAAAGAAGATCCTCTGGCCAAGTAGGCAAGTCTTTTTTATCTCCATGTCTGCTTCTCCCCATTCATTTCTGTTCTGTGGCTCTTTTTTTTTTTAATCATTTTTTTGGGGTGGCTTGCACAACTCTGTGGCTATCTTAAGTTGCTCCCAGTTCTTGAATGCGCCACATTCTTTGGACCTCTAGTTTTCACATGTGGTTTCTTCTGCCTGGACCTCCCTCTACTCATCCTGGTCTGTTAGATCTCACTTTAATCATCATGTCCTCAACGATGCCTTTTCCAACTTCTCAGACTACCTCTAGTCTCTTACCTTATGATCCCGTAATATCTGTGCTTTCCCTTTCCTAACATGGACCACACCTTTGTGACTTCATGACTGTCTTCCTCACCATGGTATGAGCCGCATAATTACAAGGTCTGCTTTGTTCACCACCAGATGGGCAATTTCTAGTACGAAGTAAATGCTCTGAGATGGCGGAGAAGTGTACATTCTCCGCAGAATTAACTAACCCGAAGTGTCAAAAAGAATTTTCCACTGGTGAATGGGAATAACCAACTCAGCTTTCCACAAATGTCATCCTCCTCAGGTGAGGGGAACTGAGAACTGGGCAGAGAGTGTATTCGGACATGTTGTTTATTTTCACATTTAAGAAGCCTGGCAGGCCAGGTTTCTGGGTGGAGGGAGGCCTTCACACCGTGAGTTAGGAATGAATCCCAGTCACATTCTCCAAAGTAAAAGCTGTTCCCCACAATGTCCCCTCATGATAATGCTATTTTTAAGGTATTGCTTGCAAGCCCTTGGTTGCTTAAAATACCCTGGGATGTTGTCTGCTATTGAGAGTAATCAGACGTTATTGTCTGTCCCATCCTGAGTAGGACCCACTCTCTTCTGATAAGGATCACAGATTGTTCCTCTGAAGAAGAGCTCAGAGACACCCAAGCTCAGAGCCGACCAAGGTCGGGCCTCCATCTTAACTCTAGAAACCACCCATCTTGCTATGTATGTACCTTCCTGTACATGTATGCCTCTAGTACCTCCCCTTCCTGTTGCATGTATACCCTTAGCTTGTCCCCCTCCTATTACTTGTATGCTTCTACTACAAGCCCTTCCTGTTATGTATGAGCTTACTGTGACTTGCATGCCCGAGATTATATAAATCTGTGAGAAAATACGTTACCCCATCTCTCTGGTTCTGGTCTCCATTGGAAGAGGTGAGTCCTTGCATGCCTTTTCTAATGTCTCTTTAATTTGCCCCTCAATTATACAACTGCCCCTTAAGACCTATCTGGCTGTGGGGCTGGATCCTACACTCAGGTATGTAGTGCATGGTTAGGAGTTCCGCAGAGCCCTGGTGCTACACACTAATTAAGCACTCGCCTCTGTGGTGGTTAGGTTTTAAGGCAACGTCTAGTGGAAAAAAGTGTTGGTGTGGAGCCCAACTGACCAATCAGGTCACAGCTGGGAGGGTGGCTTTTTTTATGATGACGCTGGTAACGGCCCCCGCCTCCTCCCGCCCCACCGTCCCTGCACCTTCCTGCTGGCTTAGAGTTTGTGTCTGCCATCAGGGATGGCCTCAGGTGGGCTGATGGCTCTGGGAGCTCTCAGTGCCCTGCTGTGTTCCCACTGACCTTGGATCCACGCAACTCTACACCCCCTGACCTGTAATCTCCTGGATTCCTCTGTGACCTCTGGGCTTCCTCAGTCTGCATGCACATGAATCTGAGGAGGGCTCTGGCTAGCACTGGAACCAGGCACTTGAGTTGGGCTGGCATGCCTCCTTGATAAAAAGTTACTTCTCAATATAAAATTCTTTTTTATGACCCTATTTTCTCAAATAAATGGCAGAAATAATTTCTGATAAAAGATTGTGTTTTTTATTTGTTAACTTGTTACATGAAAATTCTAATACCACTTTGAAAATGAGAGAAACTTTAGTTGCCGATTTAAAAACTGCGCTTTTATCAAAACACGAGAACTAATTCAAGAAAAGAATAGCCTTTGTAATGCTATGACATTGAGAGTAATAAAGCTGCTGCAATTTCATTTTTCTTGGATCTACAATCAACACCCATCGTTGTTAAGATATCAAATCACACGTGGCATTGTGAAAATCTGCTGCAAATGACCTTTTAAAAGGGTTAAAAAGAACATCACTTTGAGGATTAAGATGCTCCTGACCCAAACCACAGTGTTTTCAATGGCTTCATTTGCACGTTAAAGCCGAATAATGAATAATGAAAACCAAAGAATAATCGATCCATTTCAATTATGATGTTGGCAAAGAATATTGACATTACCGTGGACGGCTAAAGAATAAACTAAACTTTCTTGGATGAAGTACAGCCAGCACAGAATGCCTCTTAGAAGCCAGGGTGGTATGATTTGATCTCACTTTGGGCCTTGTGTTAAGTTGGGTTCTTTAGAGAAGCAAGAAAAACCAGTGACACGTGCATGCATTGCATGTAAAAAGAGATTTATATCAAGAACTTGCTTACATAGTTGTAGAAATAGCTAAGTCCAGTCTGGTTCAAGTCAGGCTTCAGGAAGCAGGATGAAAAAGCAGACACAGCAAGGGGCACAGGCTGGTGGATGTAGAGGTCCAAAGTTGGCTGAATGAATCCACGGTCAGTAGATTGCGGATGGCTCCTGGGATTGGCAGGTGAAACAACAGGAGATTGAGGAACCAGATGCGAGTTCTAGCTTTTACAGAAGGTGAAGGGCCAAAGAGGATTCCACTCTGCTTGGTCTCTCTTATACAAAAAGCCTTGTGACACCAAGCAAGAGCTAGATTGAGCTAGAATGAAGCAAGAGCTAGATTGAGTTCCCTGCCCCGCCCTCACCCCCCAAGAGGATCTAGTTGACATGATTACTCACCATCACACATAGGTATTTGGAAGGACCAGTCCTTGGAGAAGGACATCTTGCTTGTTAGAGTGTCAGCGAAAAAGAGGAAGACCCTCCATGATCAGATTGACATGGTGACTGTAACAATGAACTTAAATAGTAACAATCAAGATGGTGACAAGGCAATAGTTCATTCAGTTGAGCAGAGGGCTGCTATCAGGCAGAAGCAACTAAACTGCCTACCAATAGCACCGTGTTGTGGGTTAATAGTTTTTGAACTCTTCACTTTCATTATTTCCTAGTTTTTCCACGTTGCCATACAACCTTGGTTTTAGAGCCCGGAAGCCCGGGTTCTGATACAATCTCTACTACTTTTGCTGTTAGAGGCTGTCGAGTTGGTGCCAACCCCTAACGACCCTATGCACAACAGAATGGAATAGTCTGTCCTGAGCCGTGCTCACAATTATTCCTATACCTGAGCCCATTGTTGCAGCCACTGTGCCAACCCATCTCATTGAAGGGCTTCCTTTCTTTTGCTGCTCCTCCACTTTACCAAGCACGATGTCCTTCTCCCAGGGCTGGCCCCTCCGGACAATATGTACGAAGTATATAAGGTGAATTGTCGCCACCCTTCCCTCTAAGGAGCACTGTGGCTTTACTTCCAAGGCAGATGTATTTTTCATTCTTTTGGCAGGCTCCTAAAAAGAGACTGCCAAACATGTACTTGAGGCAAAACATGCACTTGAAATATTTTTTTTAAACCGAAATTTGAAAAAAAAAAAAAAAAAAAGGTTTTTACAAAAATGATAACCTGAGAGTTAGAGCTTTTGCTTTGCAGGAGTAGCAGTTCCCACCCCCACCCCCAGGTGGGGGTGCAGGAGAGAAGCCTCCTCTCTTGTAAAACTGTGGCTTCATCTTTTGCTTTAAGGCATATTATTTATAGATGGTGTAAAGAAACATGCATTTTGATATTAGATGTTTCCAGTCACGCAGAAAGGCGATAGAAACCTTTTCGGGATGGACAGGAGAGTTACAGTTGAGATATTCTCACTGCCATCAAGTCAGTTCTGACTCACAGTGACCCTGTCGGACAGGATAGAGCTGCCCACTTGAGCGTCTGAGAGTGTAACTTTAAGGCAGTAGAATGCTTCATCTTTCTGCAGCGCGGCTGGTGATTTCCAGCTCTGTGCTTAGCAGCCCGCTGTGTCATCGGTACCACCAGGGCTCCTGTAGTTGACAGATTAGAGTGAGCCTTTTCACTCTGGGCCCCTTTCCCAAGGTCAAAATTCCGATCAGTGCAAATAACTCCGGGAATTATTCAACCCATATGAAGGTCTGGAAAGGGTGGCAGAGCTCTCCTCCCTCCATTTTTTTCTCAGTCATACGCAGGTAGGAACAGATCCGAAAACTACATTGCTTGCCTTAGGATACCCAGGATAAGGTTCACAACCGAAAGCTGGTGTCTGTCAAAGGGTCAATGGCGGCGTGGAATAAGGAGACCACAAAGTGGAGGACATGGCCTGCCACACTTCCAGGTGGACCTGGAGCAACAAAGAGAAAAAGGCAGATCACCCTGACCTGACCTTGGCCACTTGGTGACAAAGGCCGTTTCCCGGGATTTGGTGACACAAGCCACACCTCAGGAAGGTAATGAGGACAGAAGATGACACGGGCTCACCATCTTTCTCCTGATGCTGGGACAGTATGGAAGTCCCCTACTACTCCTTGAAGTTAGAACTTCTGGGAGTAGGAGGAGAAAGAGACATATGCGTAAGTAGAAGGAGGAGCAGAAAGAGGCAAAGGAGGAAGGGGAGCAGGCGGAGAAGAAGGAGAAGAAGGATATAAATGGATTGTTTTTTAAGCTGGAAGTGACTTGAGTCGCTACAGTTAGCACAACTCTTTTGGCTCTGGAAAATGGATTTTTTGAGAATGAAGTTTAATTTCAGTCAGAGGCAAAGAAGAAGCATCTTGCATTTCTGGATTTTGGGGCTTGCCTAATTAAATAAATCTTCATTTAATTCCAAGTTAGGTTTTCTTTTTACTTGTTTTAACATTATATCCACATTTAATTGTGATAATTGAATACTATGTGGAAAAATAGAAAAAACTTCCTTAAATAGTGAGGAGCATTCACTCACCATTTCATTAAGTGAGCATATATCCTTGAATGAATGAGCTGGGACATATGGGAACATGCTCACATTCCTTAGCTCTATCAGTACTCAAAGGCTTCTAACAGAGTGAAAATTTCATCAAACAGGGTATGACACCGTTACTGAAGATACTTGTATTTCAACAACTCCGAATGCATCTCAGTTATTTAAACAACTCCAAATATTTATATATATTTAAACAACGCCAAGTGCATCTCAGTTATTAAAACTGGTGCTCAACCCAAAAGACAGACTCTGTTCCAATGGTCTCTGTGAAACTTTCTGAGAGTATAATGGTCTCCAACCTGGAATCTTCGTGAAGATTTTCAGGGACAATTTTTCCTACATGTGCTTTTTCTCATGTATGTACTAACATTCGAAGCTAACCCCAAGGAAAGATTACACAGTCAACTTTTTGACGGAGCAAATATTAAGTGAACAGCTCTACACACACTGCCTTTAAAGACCTGGACAGTAGCTTTGTGTGTGAGAGTTGAATTTTCTTTAATAACCTCACAGATCAAATGAAGTTAATGTTTACCTTTACCAAAATGTTGGACTGGTCACCCTAAATTAAGTTCAAATGGGGTGGTCTAATATATTCTTTTTAACAAAGTATGAATGTTTAAGAAAAAGATTGCCTGGTGGATTTAGTTTCATCTCTACTGGCGTCTCTCAAAGATGAACAAACATTTAGAGCCAACTGGAATTCATCGCTGAGTTAAAGCATTCAGCTAGCTGAGCATGCTTGCCAAGGCCTTGGGCAACGATCCTGAAATGGGAGCCACGGCAGGTGGGACCATGTTTTTAAGTCTCAACTGACTCTAGGGTGTATCTTGGCACTTTCTCCTCTTCTTTGGTCACAAAGTTGAAAAGGAGAATTCAGTTTGAATATGTTTTGTTGTTGTTTTTGTTTATAACTGAATTAATGTTTTAAAAAGTAACTCTGTATACATGGGTTTTTTTTAAAAATCATTTTATTGGGGGCTCTTACAGCTCTTATCACACACAATCCATCCATCCATCCATGGTGTGAAGCACATTTGTACATTTGTTGCCATCATCATGTTCAAAACATTTTCTTTCTGCTGGAGCCCTTGGTATCAGCTCCTCATTTATTCCCTCCCTCCCCCACCCTCTCTCCTTCATGAACCCTTGATAATTAATAAATTGCTATTTTTTTCATGTTACACCAATTGCCGCATGTATACTTAGTTTTGAAGTACAATAATATTTCTGGACTTTAATCTCTTTTATCTTCTAAGAGTGATAAACTTTTGACATTTTAAAATTAGGTTTAAAAAGTCAGCTATTTTCTAATATTTATTTGTATAGTTCTAGATAATATATGGATACTGCCTTTTTCAAGGGGCCCCAGTGGTACAAGTTGGGCTGCTCACAGAAAGGTCAACAGTTCAAATCCCCCAGCCGCTCTGGAGGAGAAAGATGTGGCAGACTCCTTCCTAGGGAACCCTGTAGAGCAGGTCTACTTTGTCCTATAGGGTCTCTGTGATTTATACCTATTTGATTAGCGTGGAGTGAGTAGCGATTTCAGTTTTAGATTTTATCAATCTACCTCCTACTATGGGGGGGGGAATGAAGATTTAACTTTCTTAGCATACATTCCATGTTGAGACACATCCTCCCAATATGGCCATATCATCAATTTTTTAATTAAATAGTTATTTGATTTTTAGAAAATTATGACTATAAAGTATAGTTGAGTCATTATATATTTTCTTGTAGACACTATCAGTCAAGATCCTGGGAGCTAAAAAATCATCGAAACAAATTTAATAAGGTGATTGTCTATACATGTATGATCAGGGGTAAGTCCAGAGACATACTGGACTGAAGGAAGGACTGAGGGAATGGCATGGGAACAAACTGGAGAGGAAAGAAAGAATGGGTTTGCTCCTGAGACGTAAGAGCTGTTGTCATGGGAGAAAGTCACACATACACAGAGCGGTGGTGGCAGAAGGTAGGTGCTGACAAAACGCCATGACCCAGTGGCCAAGGCGGAGAGAGGGAGAGGACACATATCCCATCTCTCCTACCTTTAGAGTTGTCTCCTAAACACTGATGATAACGCTCCCACTGGCTGAACCCAACCAGAAGTCAAAGGCAAAGAGACCTGAAGCATGAAGCTTATATGGACCAGCTGCCCAATACAATGTTTTGTTTTCCCTGGAGCTAATAATTCCCTCACTTTTTCTTGATCGCTTGTTCAGTTGTCTGTGTGCAAACTGACCTTTTGCCCTGGTCACAGTATGAACCCAACTAGACCCAGACTCATAACAACCCTATAGGACAGAGGGGAACTGCCCCGGTTGCAGTGTTGTTAGTTGCTGTCAAGTCAATCCTGATTCTTGGTGGCCTCCTATGTGCCCAGGGTTTCCAAGGCTATGAGTATAGGAAGCAGATTGGCAGGCCTGTCTTCTGTGGTCCCTCTGTGTGGGTTTCTTGCCAACCTTTAAAACAAGTAGTTGAGTGTTACAGTTTGTGCCACGCAAGGATCCCCTTTGGACAGTACCACTAAGGAGTTCGCCTCGACATTTGCTGTCAGAAGTGACTATTCCTCCTGGATACGTTAGCATGTTAGGTATTAAATCAATCTGATCTTGTAAAATCTGCTTGATTCGCTATTTCTAGAATGTAAATAGCACTCTTAGCTGGGGCAGGGAAGACTTGTTTTTAGCTTCCCAGGGAGGCAAAGGTGATGGTGGAAATGAGATCTGGGGCTCCAAGTGTTCCTGACACGTACTTCCGGTCATCACCTGATTCCCAGCTCTCCCTCCCGCATTTTTCTAGGTCTAGGAGTTTCTTGGTGATTTCAGTTCTTGAGGCGGACAGGAATGACTATCACTGACCCTCTTCTCTGCCCTTGAGCTTAGTTTCTGTTTTCTCACGCTACTAACCAGCTACCAACTGTGTTCTAGCTTCCAGAGTGCTTGTTGACCTCTTTTGTCTGTTCCATTTCCTCTGTCGTTTCCCTTGTCCCTGGGGGCCTTTCTACTCTTTTACTTTCATTTCCTGGGGTTTTCACAAGAAGAGGAGTAAAACGCATATATTCAATTAGTTATATTTAATCAGTGTGGGAAACTGAGAACCGGGAAGAGAGTATATGAGGACAAATGTGCTAAACTCTTAATTAAGAGTCTGGGAGGCAGGCTCTGGTGGAGGGAGGTCTTCACATTTGTGAGTTGAAGATGAATCTTAGTCACATGCTCCTAACTATATTCCCTACAATGTCCCCTGTAATAATGGCAACTTTAAAAAGCTGCCTGCCAGCACATGGCTGCTACTAAATGCTTGAAGGTTAACTACTTGAAGTTAACTACTTCAGGCTATCTGCCTGAAGATTGTCTGCCATGGAGAGCAATCAGACCACCTCACCCTAAGTACAGTCCACTCCCTTCTGATAAGGATCATAGAGTGCTCCCTTGGAGAAGAGATCAGGGACACCTAAGGTCAAGCCAGCTCAGAGGCTACCAAGATTAAGCCACCATGGCAACTCTAGAACTGGCCCACCCTGTTACATATGTACCTTTTCATTATGTGTATATCCCTAGCAAGCCCCCTTTCTGTTATGTGTATACCTCTAACACATCCCCTTTCTGTTGCTTATGCGTATGATGTGGCTTGCATTCCACAAGCCTGTGAGAAAAGACATTCACCCTCTCTTTCTCTCTGGTTCCAGATTCCATGGAAGAGATGAGCCCTTGCATGCCTTGTCTGATTCTTCTTGAATATACCCTTCAAATACACAACCACTACTTAGGACCCATTCGGTTGTGGAGGGTGGTCCCCCACAAACCAGATGCCAGAACTGCATTTTAAGGGGCACAAAAGTCTAACTTTCAGGATTAAGACTTTTTTCACCCACAAATAAATAAAAAAAAATTCTAAATAAAATTAGCTAGGATTTCTCAAATGTGAAAGTATTGAATACTAGCCCATCTGTAGGCAACTGGACATCCCCTTACAGAAGGGTCACAGGAGGAGACAAGCCAGTCAGGGTGCAGTATAGCACCAATGAAACATTCAACTTTCCTCTAGTTCAGTGTTTCTAAACCTTCCTAATGCCACGACCCTTTAATTCAGTTCCTCATGTTGTGGTGACCCCCCCAACCATAAAATTATTTTCATTGCCATTTTATAACTGTAATTTTGCTACTGTTATGAATTATAATGTAAATATCTAATATGCAGGATGTATTTTCATGGTTACAAATTGAACATACCATAATTAAACATAATTAAAGCATAGTGATTGATCACAAAACAATATGTAATTATATATTGTGAAATATTTATGTGTTTCCCGAAGGTCTTGGGAAACCTCTGTGAAAGGGTTGTTCGTCTCCCAAAGGGGTCAAGACCCACAGGTTGAGAATCGCTGCTCTAGTTCTTTAATGCTGCCTGATGTATTGTTAATTTTATCGCTCAATTACACAACCACCCCTTGGACTTCATCTTATGTACTTTGGACATGTCATCAGGAGAGATCAACCCTGGAGAAGGACATCAAGCTTAGTAAAGCGGAGGGGCAGCAAAGAGAAAGGCCCTGACGTGATGGATGGACACAGTGGCTGCCACAATGGGCTCAAACAGAAAAACAGTTGTGAGGATGGCGCAGGACTGGGCAGTGTTTCATACTGTTGTACATAGTGTTGCTATGAGTCAGAACTGACTCGATGGCACCTAACAACAATGATAAAAAAGTATTTCTTGAACATTATGTTCTTTTAAGAGGTGTCATTTTGGAATCAACCTGAAAACCAACAACTTGAAAGATTATATGGGATTTAGGGGGCAATGAGTTTATGTTAATGAGGGAAGACAATTTTAAAGAATTCTGTATTGTTTTCTTAACATCATGGCAAAACATTCAAAAGGGACTCAATTCACTGCGTGGAGTCGATTTTGACTCAGTGAGTGACCCTATAGGACAGAGTAGAACTGCCCCTGTGGGTTTCGGAGGTTGCAGATCTTTATGGGAATGGGAAGTCTCATCCTTCTCCTGAGGAGTGGTTGACAGATCCAAACTGCTGACCTAGGCTTAGCAGTTCAACACGTAGCCCATTGCGCCTCCAGGGCTCCGCATACAAAACTCACTGCCATTGAGTCAATTTTGACTTCTAATAACTTCTACAGGGCAGGGTAGAATTGTACCAAGTGGATCTTTACCATAGGAGAAAGCATCATCATTCTCCCAAAGAGCAGCTGGTGGATTTTTACTGCTGACTTTGAAATTAGGTGCCCAATTATGTAACCCACCACAACAGCAAGGCTCTTAAAAACAAACAAACAAAAGAACACACACACACACACAAACAAATCGAACTCACTGCCATTGAGTAGATACTGACCCATAGTGACCCTATAGAGCAGGGTAGAACTGGCCTTCTGCATTTCTGAGACCAGACTCATGGAGCTATCCTACTTCCCTGAGCCGGAGAAGCCACATAGAGACCCCTGCCAGTGGTGAGATGCTTACACTGCAACTGGATCCACAAGACTTTCCACCTACTGGCCTGGGATCTTCCTGTATTCAGTGTCATTTTATGTGTTTCGTGAGTCTGAAGAGGACTTTATAGATTGGTATTGGACATATGGGCTAGTAAAGGACTTATGGACTAGATCTGGACTGGGCTGTGACATTTAATCAATATTCAATTGCTCTTGTATATAAAGCTCTTTCTTATACACACACGAGTGTCTCTATGAATTTGTTTCTGTAGTCTACCTAGACTAACACAGTATGGTACCTTGGGAGGGGGGTACTAGGGAAACAAATCATAAGATGGAGAGTGGATGCTTGTTAGACCTCACCCTCAGGGTAGTTTTTCTTCTTTGGCTAGCCAGAAATCAGATATAGTCTTGTAGTTTACTGGATTGTTTTCTGGAAAGAATATGGGAAGTTACAGTTTTGATTATTATAAACAGGTGGAAAGAAATAAAAAAGAAAAAATGTATAGGATTTTTTGTTTTGTTCAATAACAGAATGTTATGTTTAAATGATTATTGTTATTGATAATAATGATTGATAGGAATGATTATTGGGAGGTATGAAAACAGAGAGTTTGTAAGTCTTGCATTCAGCCATTAAAATTTGAATCTTTAAATGGCTTTAGGACACGCCTATAAAGAAGGCTCTGAAAAGATCTCCCCCACCCAATGTCTTGAGTGTTCAGGACATTTGAAGGTGAAAAGACTTGCACAGGGGGCTGTTGACAGATTGAATAAAAAAGGAACTCTTTGGATTTGTGAATTTTGAATTAGCGGTTTGTGCTTGAGGCTGGAAAAAATCTGGAACCATGAAGAAAACTCCTCTCTAGGACTGAAAGTCTGTGGGCAGGCTGAAATGCTTGCTAGGTGACCACCTGGATCCACCTGTTGAGTGGAAGTGGGAGAAATGTAACAATGAAGACATGGGTTGAGTCTGGCCACTGACACCCATGGACCTGTCTTGTTTACAGGAACTAGAGGAGAAGATGAGAGTAGATTGACTGGTCTGAAGTTCATGACCCAACATAAGGGGGCTAGGCTTGTTGAGAATTTTTGATGGGGCACATGGTCAAAAGGTGAGGCGGCCAATGGGCACCCTGGAGAGGCTAAGTGAGGCAGCCCACCTTGAGTTGACCAGAACCCAACCAGATGAGATTTTTCAGCCTGTGAACTGGTGCATATTGCTGCTGACTTTATGGCTAGCCTGTCCTGATTGGACTTTGCTTATGGATGTGGATCTCCCAAGGTTCCAACTGGAATGAAGATTCTTCAAATCAAAGAATATGATTGTCTCCTCAGAGTCTTGGGTTGATGTAAGTAGGCAGTATAGAAATTGGATACACAAACTGGGGTGGATAAAGGCATGAAGTGGCTGGTTTACAAACTTTCATAGGTGGGAGAATATATTCATAGGAATATGTTCATAGGATGGTGGTGTAGGTGCTCACATAAGCATAGGATTTTTTTGTGGTGGGAGGGTGGGGTGATAGAGGGAACTGATTACAAGGATCTATCTATATATAATCTCCTCCCTGGGGAACGGACGACAGAAAAGT
>NW_022107431.1:88148845-88154024 GCF_000313985.2 Echinops telfairi | reverse complement strand
TCTCCTGCACTTTGGACATGTCAGAAGAGGCTAGTTCCTGGAGCAGGACATCATGCTTGGTAAAGTAGGGAGGCCGTGAAAAAGAGGGAGGCCCTTGCCAAGATGAATTGACACAAAGTTTGCACCGATGGGCTCAAACATAAGAACAATTGTGAGGATTTGTTCCGCGTAGGGTTGACCTGGGTAGGAATCCACTTGATGGCACCTAACAACAATTGAGTTTCAAGTAATTTCACTTTCAGATTGGGAGATTATCTCGATTTAGCCATGCAGACCCTTTAGATGTGGGTCTAGAAGTCGGAGACAGAGAGCTCTGAGAGATGCATAGCATAAACACTTTGGCTATTCCATTGCGGCATTTGAAGACAGATGAGGACCCATGGATAGGAATGTAGGTGGTCTCTAGGAGTTGAGAAGAGACACCCCACCAGCTGACAGCTAGCAAAATGAAACAAGACCCTCAGTTCTTCAACTCTTACAAACGGAATTCTGCCACATTAGGAGAGCTCGACTGCTTTTTGAGAAACATTTCCCAAACCTAGAAGGTATTGTCCCCTACTTGGTAGTATACCTGGGTCTTTAGAAGGCTGTTATTCTATTAAGCCAGTTGTTTCAAGGTGATGGGAATATGGTAGGATCAGTGAATTTTGTGAGCATTGGGCCCGTTGAGGCATTTCATTTGCTCTGTTCTGAGGAAGTGCCGCATGAGATACTATGGTGAAGTGAAATCATTTGCTGTGACTCTTTTATCCATTGTCTTTTTAACTCCCATGCAGTGACTTGATTATGGGAGTTAGGTGCCGTTGAGTCAGTTCTGACTCACAGCAACCCGATTACAACAGAATGCAACACTACTCAGTCTTATGCCAACTCTTAATTCTTGTTATGTCTGAGTCCATTCACGCAGCCACTGTGCCAATTCTCCTTGTCAAAGGGCTTCCTCTTTTTTGCTGCTTCTCTACTTTACTAAGCATGATGTCTTTCCTGGTAACCGGTCTCTCCTGACAACATGTTCAAAATATATAAGATGAAGTATTACCATCCTTGCTTCAGGGGAATTCTGGCTACGCTTCTTCCAAGACAGATTTGTTCGTTCTTTTGGCAGTCCATGGTACTTTTAATACTCTTTACCAGCACCAAGTTCAAACGCATCCATTCTTCTTTGGTCTTCCTTATTTAATGTCCATCTTTCCCAAGCATATGAGGTGATTGAAAATACCACGGCTTGGGCTAGGCATGCCAAAGAGGTAATGCACAGCAGATTTACCTACTGTAATGGGTTATTTGATCTTTTTAGTGCTGCCTCCATGAACAGTGACTGTGGATCTTGACAATATCAGCTTTCCTCTGTTTATCATTATGTTTATCACTATTGGTCCGCCTGTGAGGATTGGGTTTGTTTGTTTTTTTTACCTTAAGTTGTAATCTATTGAAGGCTTCAATCCTTGATGTTCATCTGTAAGTGCTTCAAGTATTTCTCATTTTCAGCAAGCAAATTTTATGAATTAGTAGTCACTGCATAATTTATAGTTCAGTGAAACAACCCAATAAACAATAAGATCCTTTCTTAACCTCTTAAACAGAAACATTGAATAAAATAATCTGTGCTTAGTGGGCCCACATCAGTAAACTCATACTGATCCAACTTCATATTCCTTGCATCATTATTACACACCTTCACCAGTCATTCTCATACATGTTCTCCAAGTTCTGTTCATACATATTGGACTCATTAAGCAAGCAGTTATCCTGGGTCCACTTTGTACTTTACCTTTTGGGCCTTAAGTGTAGTTAAAGGTCTAAAGGCAAAAACAGGTAGTGGATTTAGGGCTTTAATATCCTCATCTTCCTGATGATCTGCCCATATGTGCCCATCCCAAGTTTCAGGATCCTATGTCTTTCCAATTAGTGCCCTTACTTTAACTTCAGGCACTATTTGAAGTTAGAAATTTAATTGACATTGTAATTCAGCCATTTTTATCATAGGACTCTGGGTTTGGGTTTTGGCAATAGCAACTCTGTTGCTACAAGAAATAAGGCTTTCTGTCCAAACCTAAGTGCCAACTTTGAAGGACTTTATGTGGCACTTGAGCTGTGACTCTAAGTAATGAGCTGATTTTTCTTTTTTTTCATCGTGATATCTCCCATAAGTGGGACCAACCAACTTCCCTATGCCTCTCAATATCATAAAATTGTGGAAATGTATCAAACATGATTACCTAGAGCCTTGTTTCTCATCAATACTTGATCTGTTGGTAGTGGTGATATGTTACAGACCAGATTGCCACCACACACCATGGCAGCACCCTCTTTACCAATGGAGGCAGATTAGTCAGACTTCAGAACAAATTCAGAAAAAATTTATCCTTATGATTTGTTCCTCTACAACTACTTGGTACCAAATATAGGATGGATTCTCTAGAGAAGTCAACCAGTGAAACTTACCCATTTACATTTTTATAGAAGGATTTTTCACAAGGAAATGACTTACGGAATTGTCGAGGCTGGCAATTCCTATGTTAGTGAGTCAGACATCAGTCTGGAGGTTTCTTCTAACCCACTTAGCTGCAGAAGTTGATGAACCCAAGATCACAGGTCAGATGGCAGATGACTGGCATATAGACTGGAAAGGCTAAAGAATCCTAAGATTAATTGGTAAGATGGCAGACTGATGGCTCACAGTCTTCAAGGGTGGTGAATCCCAAGATTGTGGAAAATATTGCAGGCCACTGGCTCAAGTACTAAGAACTGTAATCAGATGTGATGAACTCAATGCACAGCGAAGGAGAAAAAAAAAAAGCCAACAAACTTTGGCCGATTAGCCATGTATATTGGGTGTAGGCCATACCTCCAAGCAAATTCCCCACAACTGATTGATCACATCAGAGCATATGGAGGTAATCATATCATATCACGAATGAAGGATAACTAGATAATTGCATAACCGTCCAACTACATCAGTACAAAAATTGCCAAACTATTGAGAATCATGGCCTAGGCAAGTTGATACATTACGTTAGTCATTACATTTACCAAGAGCAACGGATTCTTTGTGGATGTGTTTATTGAGATACATGTAAGTCATTGCTTCTCAGACAACCTTCCAAGACAAGTAACAGGTCTGCCACTAGTCAAACATGTTCCCTACTGGATGTTAATGCCCCTGCATTTCCTGATGGGGCATAACTGGACACCAAGTCGGTCCATGGAGGTGTTTCATACTTCAGTATCAACAGGCATGTCACAGTACAGGAGGTAAAAATGTATGCTTGAAGTGAGATGCTATTGGCTTATGCACAAGTGAAGTTGGTTGGGATTCATACAGAGTTGGCTGTCACACTGATGGCTGTGCTGAACAAAGGTCAAAGGTCACCAAGAGAGGTAAGACTGAGAGAACTGGAAATGACATATAAGAGGTGACTGATACAGGGAAAAGTCTCCTGGTGGTCTTCTTCCATGGAGAAAGTGAAAGAAGTGATTGAAATTTTACTATATTTTATTTTGACTTAATACTTCCTTTGACAGAGATCAGTAACTGCAGTTGCTTTATGCATCACTTTATTTCCTGAAAACATGATATGTAATCCTGTGGGAGCAACTCCATAATGAATAAAACTTCTTCTTGGTCTCCCTGGGTAATTTTGATGTCGTAGAGCAACCTATTCACCATCAACTCTTTTCTGAGTGGGCATGGCAGTTTTCTCAGAATTTTACTCTCTCTTCAAAATGCTTTCCTGGTTTCTTATTTCCTCTCGTGTTTGGTGAATGTCTGAGGAGATAGATTCAACGCTTTGATCTGTAAGGCTCTCTCTCCGAGTAAACATAGATTTGGAACAGCTATCTACCCTTCTGAAGTTTAAATTATGCCTGCACTTGCTTTGAAGGGTCTCCAGTTTTCTCTTTAGTCCTTGTGCCCAAGGAAGGAATAAACTTTATTTCTTGTGGTTATTATTATTTTTATTATCACAGAATCCGAACTCTCAGAAGATCTTCCCTGAAATCTTCTTGGTTAGAACAACAACAAACCCACTGTCCTCTAGTTAATTTGGACTCAGCGGCCCCAGAGGATGGAATAAAACTGCCCCTGAGTTTCTGAGACGCGAAATCCTTACAGAAGTAGGCGGCCTCAGCCTTCTCCTGAGGTGTGGCTGGTGGGTTTAAACAGCTGACCTTGTAATTCATAGCTCACTGTGTAGCTCACTGTGCCACCAGAGCTCCTTTTGATTAGCATAGTATTGTCTTTTACCCTTAGGTGCCAGGGAATCCGGGAAAGGTAATTTCTGGCATTTTCACAGACTGTCCTGGGAAGTAGATTCTGGTAATCATGAAATAATATGAAAGAAAGGACAGGTGGACAGGCACACCAACAATTATGTTTCCTGTTTACTTAATTTCAATCAATCCCACCTCCCTGACACTAACAAGCACACATTTACAGACCAATTGCAGGACAGGTGATTTGTATTGAGGGTTCATCTCACCACAGTGATGATTCTTAGTGGAAACACGCTCAGGGGTGACCGTACTTTAAGTTAACGGAGTGGGTCACCTTTCCTTCTCGCAAACTTTAATTAAGATAGTGGTCGGGACGCGTGCCTGCTTCTAGATGCTGCCAAGTTGCCTCTGAGCCTTAGAAGCCTCTGTTCAAGAGAAGAACCCGGCAGGTCCTGCGCTGTCTTCACAAACGTTGCTATTCTGGAGACACCTGTTGCAGCCACTGGGTCAGTCCATCTCGCCAAGGAACTTTTCCTCGTTTGCTGACTCTACTATTCCAAGCTTGATGTCCTTTCCCAGAGGCTGGTCTCTCCTGATAACGTTTCTGAAGTCCATGAAATGAAGTCTACCTATACTCACTTTAAAAAAAACTTAAATACTTTTATTGGGGGCTCTTACATCTCTTATCGCAATCCATACATTCATCCATTGTGTCAAGCACATTTGTACATATTTTGCCATCATCATTTTCAAAGAATTTTCTTTCTCTATGCTCACTTTTAAGTAACATTATAACTGGACTTATTCTAAGACAGGTTCCTTTAAAATTTTTTTTTTTCCAGGAGGGTGTAGGAGGCCCGGTAGAGCTTGATCAAGGGCAATGTAACCGAGAAGAATTCCTGAAACCCAAATGAAGGTTGAACATGATAGTGGGACAAGAGGAAAGTAAAAGGAAATAGAGAAA
>NW_022107431.1:88142951-88147933 GCF_000313985.2 Echinops telfairi | reverse complement strand
TTTTGCTTCCCCTCTATGGCAGGGAAGGGCTCAGTAATGTCAATCCACTATAGTCTCATTTCTTGTAGCTGTGCCCTGTGGCCTTCTTTTCCCATTGTTCCTTCACATTTGTGCTGGCTTTTCAAAAAGCATCACAGTGCTAGAATGACTGTGTCGAAAAGAAAAGTAATTGGTATCTGATTTGTAGATATTGCCTGTGGCAGTTACATAATCTCCTGTCAACTTGAGTGAAGTCTAGCCTGTCAATCAGGTCATAGGCAATGGCGCTTCTGTGTGGGCATGCCTTTCTCCTAAGGATTCTGGGAACTCCTGTCTTCCTCCCTGGAGGTGGAACACACACTCTCTGCTTCACATTCCTGATAACAAGCAGATGGAGTTATGCTGATAGAGCCAGAGCCCCAGGGCTGGCTGGAGGAGACACATGGAGACCCACGCCAGTGCTGACATACTTCCACTGCCACTGGCTCCAAAGACTTTCCACCCAATGGCCTGTGATCTTCCTGCATTCGGCATCATTGCATGAGTCTAAAGAGGAATTTATAGACTGGTATCCGACATATGGGCTAATATCAATACTTATGAGGAACAAAAGACTGAACATTAAGGTTTTTGAAAAAGAAAGCCTTTTCATGTTCTTAATATGAAATGTCAGCATAGGCCTGGGAATGAATTCAGAGCCTCATACCCTAGGGAAGAGGCAAGCTAGTATGGAGGGAGATGGGAGTTGAGGGGTTTTTGTAGAGCAACCCAATTGAGAACATAGTTTCTTGTAAAGGGAGGGTGGAGTGAGAACTTTACCCTACTCCTTACATTTTCACGTGAAAGAACTTCAGCTTTACTTAGAATGTTAGCCTCTCCTCATCCCTGAGAGGAAGAATAGAACAAGACTGATGTAGTCTTTCTCCTAAAAAAAAAAAAAAAGACACTGGTTTATTGTTTTATAGTCATTTTAGGTTTACAGAGAACTTATTCCAAAAGAACTTCCTTATACCTCCTATCCCTTTCACAGTTTCCCCTATTCCTTTCTTGTTTAAAGATTGCCCCACCTATTCTGTCCTTTGCTATGAGTTTAGGGTCCTGCCCATCATTGTGAGGTCTGTAATTGCCCATCTGTGCTACCCTAAGCCAGAGGTGAAGGCTTGCAGTCTATTGTGGCCATAAATCAAAGTCAGGCTCTGTCCTTGCTATTATAGTCATCAAATTGATGTTCTGATCTCCAGCTGTCTGGCCCCTGTGACTACATTGCTATTCCTTATAAACTTGGGAGAGAATAAAAGGCTATTATATATTGATTCTTAAAACTTCTCAATAGTGTATTTTAGCTGTTGATTCTCCTCCCCCGAAAGGGGCTTGACTTTCTTGCTTTAAAACAGAATTGCAGTCATTATTATATTGAGAACTTACTGAGAATTATACTGAGGACTGCCACATTGTTGAATTCTCTAAGAGATAGAGATCTTTGTCCTTTTATTTGATAGATGAAGAGGCAGTTTCAGAAAGCTAAACGTTTGCCTCCAGTCAATATGGCTTAATACGTTTTTGAACTATTTTTTCTTAACTGTTAGGTGAGATATTGCCTCACGTACTTTGGGCATATTATCAGAAGAGTCCAGTCCCTACTTCAGTGGAAAAGAGGGAACCTTTCAATGCGATGGACTGACCCAGTGACTGTGGGCAAACATAGTGACGATTGTCCAGGATAACCCAGGACTGGGCAGTGTTTTGTTGTACTTCCATAGAGTTTGTTTGGCTGTACGTAGAGGTGCAACAAAGTGGGACCAACTCATCAGCATCTAATAACAGTCCTGCTCTTAGCCAACCGGTTACCGTGTCTGTGGAGCGATTCAGGTAAAGAAATGTGACGTGAAGAAGGAGAAAAAGAAGACCCCGGCTGAAGAGCCTGGGTGAAAGGCACTGCCGGCTCATAGGCAGCATTCTGAGTTAGAACGGTGAACCACTTTTAACTTGGTCCATTTATATAACTACATTATGTGCATCTGGTTCAAGAGTGAATAGTTTATGAAAAAACAAACAAACAACGCAAACCATCAGCCTTAGATTTACATTCATTTCCAGAAAGTGTTTGAGATTCTTGGTCTTTTACTTATTCCTTCATTTTTAAACAGCTTCCACAGTCCACTGTTTGGTGTGGGTCTTTTATAAGCAATACTGTCTAATTCAGGATGGTTCCATGTGCTTTTGGACACATTTTCCAATGTACTGTGACTAAGTTTTCACATTAAAAAATGTGGGAGGGTTGCTAAGACGGCTTTCTCTTTCTGGGCGTGCGTTAAGATGAATTAAACAAAATTCGTAACATGCTTTGGTAGTGACTTGATATAACATGCTTTGCTAGTGATAGTTATGTGTTAAACTTAGTGCCTTACAGAATTAAGTATTTTTAGACTGGACACATATTGACATTGCAAGCTCAGTTTCTGGTTTTTTTTTCCAGAGTGTCTTCCTCGCGATCGCTGAGTCAGCTGTATTGCATTGAAGAGTCAGATCTTCCAAACGAGAGCCGCCTCTCCTTTCTCTTTCCCACGATTGACGCCGTGGAGGCTGTGCTCAGGCCGTTGCTGAGTCAGCCTCCTGGAGGGAGAGGTCCATTTCATCATTTCAAAACATTCTCACAAAACTCCAGCGCATTCACAAGTGGTAACTTGCAAAATAGGGTCGCTCCCAGGCAGCTGGGAGGGAAACACAGGCACAGACAGGAGGGGAAAGTGATGACCCAAAGAAGACGCAACAGGGGGGAGGGACCTCAGCGATTTCGCACACCTTGAGCAAACCCAGGAACCCGGTGGCGAAATGGTTAAGCGCTGGGCTGCTAATCCAAAAGTCTCAGGTATGGATCCACCTAAGGGTTCACGTGACCGTCTGCTTGGTGAAGATCAGAGCCTTAGAAGCCCTATGGGGCCGTCCTACTCTGTCCTGCAAGGTCACCGTGGGTCAGAATCCACGCCGGGACATCAATTTTGTTGAGTAAATCCTGCAGACAGCGGGAAAGAAGAACAAGCAAGGATTGCAGTGTCGGAGGAAGGGCGGGGGAAAACAACGCGGGAGGATTGGATTTTTCAAAGATTTTCACTCCGGCCTGGATTTCTGTTTTCCTCCACACTGGTTCACCGCTTGATCGAATAAAGCATTTCAATAGTTGAGCTGGGCCTCGCGGAGCATCTAGGAGAGCAGGAATCAATGGGAGGGGAGGTGGACACGGGAGAAGTCACACCTCTCTGCGGGATTTGATGGGCTACCTGCCGTCTTCTGTACAACTTGTTTAACAAGCCCCTGGTTAGTGGCGAGAGCCAATGGAGAGCAATGAATGGGTCCTCTGAGCTGGGGTGAGGTCATCTTTGGGGAAGCGGGGAACCTGGGAAATGCAACA
This sequence comes from Echinops telfairi, assembly GCF_000313985.2. Lineage (NCBI taxonomy): Eukaryota > Metazoa > Chordata > Mammalia > Afrosoricida > Tenrecidae > Echinops > Echinops telfairi. The sequence goes on along the minus strand of NW_022107431.1, from coordinate 88,144,545 downwards.
TCGCGATCCTGCAGAGAATTGCGGCCAGTTCTCAGCAGCATCGTGGAGATTTGGAGACGGTTTCCCAAACTTCTGTTTTCCACAGTTCCGCTCTATATTCCTGTTGAAGCTGCCAGATAAGTGGCCTCATCCTTTGTAAACCTTTATCCTAACCTTCAAGGCTGCTGTCGGTTCCGGGGCAGGAGAGATTTGTAAGATCTGAGAGGTAGCCCTGGTGGTATAGTGGGTTACTTGTTGGTCTGCTAAACGCGAGGTTAGCAGTTCTAAACCACCAATCTGCTCTGCAAGAGAAAGATAAGGCTTTCTGCTCTGTTAAAGATTTATGGTCTCAGAAACGCACATGGGCGGTTCTAGTTTGCCCTTAGAGGGTCATTATTGATCGAAATGGACACAGCGGCAGAGTTTTTTTGTTGTTGCTCTTAAAGAGGCAAAAGCAAAGTCACTGTCATTGAATCAATGCTGACTCCTAGTGACTGTAACTATTTATGGGAGTAGAAAGCCCAGTCTTTCTCCCGAAGTGGTTTCAAACTGTCGACAATGTAGATTGCAGCTCAATGCGTACCAAGTACACCACCAGGGCTCCTTTTGAGAGGCAGAGACACAAAATCTTCTAGATGCCTCAGATATCACTATTCTAAAATTGTGAAATGTGACTGAGTAGCCCCACTGCAGCTCGCTACAGAACACTCTCCATAGCAACCCTCCACCTCCTCCCACCCTCCCTCTTTCTGCCCTCATTGGCTCAGATTTATTTCACAAATGGTAATATTTAACCAATCACTTGTTCCAGCTCTGTAAGCATCTGTTAATATGTGATGGGAGACCTCGAATTCAATGGATTAATTTCCAGTGAAGGTCAAATAGTAACTAATCGGTCCTCTTACATTACTCATTCTCTTTTCTCTAGAAGAGACATCCATTAGTCTAGCAGAGTACATTCCACCCTTTAGTAAGAAAGGGGAATAGATAACCGGAAGTTTTAAAAATCACATATTACAATGTCTCTCTACATGTGTATAGAAGGGTCCTGGTGGCATGGTCAGTTAAGCATCAGACTGCTGATGTCAAACTTGGTGGTTCAACCTATCAGCTGCTCAGCAGGAGAGAGGTGAGGCTGTTTGCTTCCGTAAAGATTTGTAATTTTGGAAACCCTATTGAGCAGTGGTTCTCAACCTTCCTAATGCCTCAACCCTTTAATACATTTCCTCATTTTGTGGTGACCCCCCAACCATAAAATTATTTTCGTTGCTACTTCATAACTGTACTTTTGCTACTGTTATGAATCGGGTGACCCTTGTGAAACGGTTGTTGGATCCCCAAAGGGGTTGCGACCCCCCAGGTTGAGAACCGCTGCAGAGGGTCAGTGTTGTGAGTTGGAATGGATGCAATGGTGGTGGGTTTGGTTTTGTATTCTTACCAAATCAGGAAACTTTGTATTTCAATTCCTTTTCCGTTCCCTCTTCTCATGTCCTACCACCAAAACTTGCCTAACCAAAATCCAGTGAGTTGTCTTTTAAAATTATTATTATGATTTATAACTGGGATAGGAGCCCTGGTGCCATATTGGACTACTTGTTGGGCTGCCAGCCTCCTG
>NW_022107431.1:88128201-88136024 GCF_000313985.2 Echinops telfairi | reverse complement strand
GTGCTTTCTAATTTAACTGTTTATTTCTTGTATTATATATTTATCTGTATATGATTTAACAGTTCATTTCTCATAATATATCTAAAGATCTTTATAAATAAACATATTAAATTATCAGGAATTTGGTTTTATCTCTCTAGAGAACCCTGTCTAACACAGTGTTTTGTATGTTGTGTGTGTGTGCATGTGCATTATAGGAGCATGGAAAGAGAGAGATAGATAGATAACTGATCAGAGTGCTTACAAAAGGAGGAAAAGTTTTGAGAACGATGATGGTAACCTATGTACAAATGTGCTTGACACCATGAATGGATGGATGGATTGTGATCAGAGCTGTATGAGCCCCCAATAAATTGATTTTTTTTTTTAAAAAGGAGGAAAAGTAATATTGAAACGGACTTCAATGGTTTTGTGGTGCATGGGCTAGTTCTTTTTTTATTTATTTAAAGTGTCTATTCTGGTTCATGGCAATGCCATGTGTATCTGTGTGTCAGAGCAGAATTGTGCTCCATGGGATTTTCACTGGCTGCAGTTTCTACAGTAGGTCACCAAGCCTTTCTTTCAGGTGCCTCTGGGTGAACTTGCAGTTCCAACCATTTGGTTAGCTGCTGCATGCATTGACTGTTTGCATAACTCAGAGACTCTTATGTATCTTATATGTACAGTATCTTATATTGGACTTGCCACATTTCAACTTTCAAAATCCATAAGTGGCTAATGTCTACCATATTGGATATCACAACTCTAGGCTGTTCAATTCCCCACTGTGCTCACATTTCATCTAGCTCTGTTTCAGACATCCAAGGCTAGATTTTATGGAAAACCAGCCTTTGTTTGTGTATTTTAAAAGCGTGTGACTAGTTTTCCTCTTTTGCTTTAATCTTCATTTCCTCTTGGCTCAGTCCATGGGGAATAATATCCTATAAGCTGATGCTGGTTAAAATCTGTCAGGATAAGAAGATCAAAGCCAAGCTCCCTAGATTGATGCCTCTCTGTTTAAACACAGTTTCTCTCTTATGTGGGAAGTCCTTCAACTGCCCCCTGGGAGAAAAAATTGTTTATAATACAATGATGTCTATACTTTAATTCCTTGTCTGAACGTAGGAATTCACACCAGGCTGTCATAATACACACTTTCCACTTTATCCTTCAAAAGCAATGTTCTTTTCCCATAGAGAGAAGCATTTTCTGCTCAGTGGCCATTGTGTGAAAGGCACTCACCCTCTTGAGAGTTTCAAAGATGGCCCACAGTATTCAATGGAGAAGTTAGGCCAGCGCATCTTCCCCCAACCAATGTTCCGGAATTCATGAAAAGGTGAATTCTTTGGCTCCATTTACTTAAAAAAAAAAATCTAAGACCTAGGCAGAGAGCATAAAGTCTTTCTTCTATTTTCAGAGCCTTAGCCACACTCATGGGCACAGCTTGCTCTTAACTTAGAATTAATTATTATGTTAGGTGGTGTGCTGTAGGTGGACAATCTCTTCCCTTAACATGCTAGGTTGTGGTAATCCTTTTTTTTAAAGATCATTTTATTGGGGGCTCTTACAGTGCTTCTAACAATCCATATATATCATATATCAATAGTATCAAGCACATTTGTACATATGTTGCCATCATTATTTTCTAAACATTTACTTCCTATTTGAGTCCTTAGTTTTAGCTCCTCTTTTCCCCTCCCTCCTTCCCTCTCACCCTTGATAAATTATAAATTTATCTCTTGATAAGTTATAAATTATTATAATTTTCATATCTTATACTGACCACTGTCTCCCTCCCCCCACCGTTTCTTTTGTTCCTCCTCCTGTGGTTCTGTGTCCATCATTGTGACCCGTTTCCCCTTCTTCCCTCCTCTCTCTACCTTCACCCTACCCTCTTGGTATCTCTACTCCCATTTCTGCTCCTGAGGGTTTATCTGACTTGGATTCCATCTGTCACGAACTCTTTTTTGCGTGTGTATGTCATGAACTCTTATCTGTACCAGTGTACATGCTCTTGGCTAGCCCGAAGTGAAAGGCAGGACTGGGGTCATGATAGTGGGGGGTGAAGAAATCTCAAGGCACCAGAGGACTATTATGCATTACATCTGAGCTATCCTGCACCCTGGTTGACTCATCCCTTCCTTGTGACCCTTCTGTGAGGGGATGTCCCATTGTCTACAGATTTTGGGTCTCTGCTCTGACCCCTCTTGTTCTCAAAAATATGTTTTTGGTTGGGGTCTTCTGATGCCTGTTACTTGATCCTGTTGACACCTCATGATCACACAGGCTGGTGTGCTTCTTCCATGTGGGCTTGTTGCCTCTCTTTTAGATGGCCTCTGGTTTAACTTCAAACGTTTAAGACCCTAGACACTCTATCTTTTGATAGCCAGGCACCATCGGCTTTTTTGACCACATTTGCTTAGCACTATTTGTCTTCAGCAATCATGCTGGGAAGGTGAGCATCACAGAATGCCAGGTTGTTAGAACAAAGTGTTCTTGCATTGATGGAGGGCTTGAGCAGAGGCACCAAGTCCATCCACTACCTCAGTGTATGGCCATATAAATACAGGTACCTAGACAAATACCTCTATTTTTATGAGTTAATGTGTTTACATATGTACACACCTCTATCCATAGTTTTGCTTCCTAGATCTTTCCTTTGTTTCCTTTTACCTTCCTCCTGTCCCACCATTATGCTCACCCTTCTTGTGCCTCCTAGTAATTCCTCTCAGCTAGATTACTGTTGCTCCAGCACCACCAGGATCTCTATGTCCTCCTTGTTGTTGATTTTAATTTCCTAGTTATTTCCCCGTCTATGGAGTTTTCTGCCTTCCCTTCCCCTGCCTCTTCCTCCCCCAAGTCCCTCCCAAACCTTTGGTCCCGTTGCTTTCTCCTCAGGCTTGCTCCCCATGCCTATCTTATAGAGATAGGCAAACCAACAATAAATGGAGGCAAGACAAAAAGAAAGCAGAAGATAGAATTAAAATGGGGGGGAAAAACTAGTAAAAAAACCCTCGAAAAAGCATACACAGTTCCATGTCTGTCTGCTGACCTTTATGATTATCTGCCCACCAGTCCTGGGGGGCTCTGGGAACTGCCCCTCCTGGCCAGAAGTCTATTTTGGGGGCTCCTCAGGGGCTTTGTGACTCGGCTTTGCTCTCATTGCACATCTGTTATGTTCCCTTCTTGGTTTGCCCCACTGGGGGGGTTCAGACTGGACTCACTCTTCACTGTGTGTCCCCAGTATTGTCCTCTCTGGCAGTATGCTCCCGTGAGGGGACATCCCGTCGCAAGTTGTTGTTGGCCTTACAGTCCTCTCTGTGCCTCAGCAGCTCCACGCAGGGACTTTCTACTCCGGGCTTGGTGTGCTGATAAGGCAGCTAGACTCACGCTCTCTCTTTTTCCTTCTTTGTTTGCTTCTGTGTGGGGATGGCAGGCTGGCCCCTCTCCCCAACCTGTAGGTTTAGTGTTGTCCTCTGTACATACTTCTAGGGAGGGGGTCAGTTTGGCTCTGATTGGGGCTGGCCCTGTAGCCCACTCTGTTCATGAGTTGCTCCATGTGGTTACATTGCCCTCAGGGTTTGGCGCACAGTGGGGGGTCTGCATGCACACTCCATTTCTGTGGAAACATAAACAATACCCTCCCCTCTGGGTGGGTTAGTGTCCTGCTCCCTCAGTGCCATTGTCTCACTATTCCCTCCACCTCTCCTCCTACCCTGTCCCCTTCCCCTTCTTCGTGTTGGAATGACATGTACATCCTTGAGTTTGGTCTGTACCCTGCCTGACTGCCTGTACCTCAACTTGTGTAGTGTGAGATAAGTGGTTTTTCTTCTGTACCTACTGTGTTGATTATACTTACCTCAGTGGATCCATGTTGTACTTGTCCTTTGTGATTGGCTAACTTTGCTTAGTGTAATTTCCTCCAACGCTTCCCATGAGACGAAGTGCTTCATGTGATCATCAGTGCTTTTTAGTGATGCATAGTACTCTGTTGTGTGTATGTGCCAGAGTTTTCTAATCCACTCTTCTATTGGGTTATGGTAATTATTTGTGGAATGACTTTGTACACATTATTTGATATCTCTAAAGTTTTCTTTCTTCATTTGCAAAGACTTCTTTAAAGTGTTGAGGAACAGGAGTGTCACTTTGAGGACTAACTAGGGGTGCCTGACCCAAACCGTGGTATTCTCAATTATCTTATTGTCAGGGAAGCCAGGCCCCCACAACTAATCGCGGGTTAGATAGGCACAATTGTACAGTTAAGATATATATAAAGATGATAGTAAAGTCATATAGAAATGGGAGAGAGAATCAAATAAAGAAGTCAGACACATTTCATAGTAGCATGCTCACCTCCTGGACGGCCATGATCTTAACAGCCAGGTCTGTGCACAGCATGGGCAGAGAAGGCAGGGGAGAGCGCAGGAGAGAGGAGCCAGAGCAAGCTTTAATGCTAACCAAGGTTTATATCTATTTAGGGGGCGTGATTACAGGTAACCACACAAGTCACAGGAAGGGGTTGTACAATAGGCATAAGCATAACAGGAAGGGGATGAGCTAGGGGTGTACACGTAATAGGAAGGGGAGGGACTAAGGGTATACATGCAACAAGAAGGGCGGACTCTAGATTCATGATGATGTCCTAACCTTGGTCACCCTTGAGTGGCCTTGACCTCCCTGGGCTCTCCTTCAGGGAAACAATTTACTACTATCCTTATAGAAAGGAGTGGCCCCTACTTATTGTGGGATAAACAATGGTGTCTGCTTGCTCTAGATGGCTGATAACCCTTACGGAGAATAACCCCTGACTTACTTCTGTTGACCTCCAAGTGTATAGTCATTTGCCATGTGTAGCAAGCAGTTAAGTTTGGCATATATTTGGGGGAGACAACTTTGGAGAAATCTTTCTGTTTCCCACAATCTTATAGGCATGCAAGGAGCCCTGGTGATATAGTGGTTATGAGTTAGGCTGCTAATTGCAAAGTCAGCAGTTTGAAATCACCAGCCTCTCCATGGGAGAAGATGAAGTTTTCTACTCCCATCATGAGTTACAGCCTCAGAAACCTCAGGGGCAGTTCTGCTCTCTCCAGTGGGGTCAGAATCTACTTGATGGCAGTGAGTGAGACTTTACTGCAACTAAACTTTAACAAACTATTGCTTGTTGAGTTTTGGTGTAGTATCAGAGAAGTTTATTTATCTGAGAAGCCTATTAAATACTCTGTTCCTTTTCAGCTGTATGACTTTGTGAGACTGGAATTTTCTCATTTGCTTCATCCAAAATAGGTTACAAATGGAACAGATACAGGAATTGCATTGTCTTCTATTTAAGAAAGCCATTAATGGGATTTGCAAAAATGCAAAATAATGTACTCTTGTCACTAAAAGTTTTTGGAAAAAGAAATCAGGTCTGAAATTTTTCTTTCTGTGTCTTTGTTTTTCCTGCCTTTGTTTTTGTTGTTCTTCTGGGTTTTTGTTTCTGTCATAGTACGACAGCCAAAGTAAACCAAAGTTGTTTGTAACCTGTGGACAAGCAGATGGATTCTGGGCTCCCACTTAACTCTAGCCCCAATCCAAGAACAGTTAGTTCTTGTAACATGGCCCTGCTTGATACTGTTCTTTATGAATACATACTGAAGATAAGGTGCTACAGCAAGTGTGGTAGAGAAGGCAGAGGGTGTTTGGCTATCAACTGGAATAGTGTCTGGGGTCTTCAAAGCTTGTATTCAAACAAGCAGCCATCTAAGAGAGGCATCAACTAAATCCACACGGAGAAGCATAACAGCCTGTGTGATCCAAAGATGACAATAACAAAATCCAAATATAGTGAAGGGAAAAGTAGAAACGCTGAACACCCAATTTGTAGGAGGTTATGGAGGACAGTGGGAGCCCAAAATCTATCTGCAGATGATCTAGACAGATTAAGCCACTGGCAGATCCTCTCTAGTTTCAGACAAAGGACCCAAACAGCTTTATTATCAGACAGATTATTGTAAACTTGACTATGGTGGATTGAAACATGGCATAATATGATACTTGGTCAGTTGACCTCCCTCTTGACCCAACCTGAATTTGCTCTAGGCTGAAGTATTGCTCATCCATTCCAGTAAAGAAATTTCTTCTCTGGCCTTTTAAATATTGATGGTGGTCTTTTCGTTATTATGCTTTATTTTTATTTTATCTTTGTATTATTATTTTCTTCTTGCCATTTTGTTTTGTTTTTGTTTCTTACTGTTTTTGTTGGGTTTCCCAGTTCGTAAAGCAGAGAAGGAGTGGATGCACAGAGACAATAACTGATGCAATGTTTTATAGGGAATGTGAAAGGTGAGGGGTGGAGAGTTTGTCTGGGGGTGGGGAGGGTGAGGGGACTTGGGGAGCAAACAATGAATTCAGGAGGGGCAAAGGAGCAATAGAACTGAGTGTAATGATGTATATACAATTTAATCATGGAAGTATATGATATATGACTATTATATCAATAAAACTACAAAACAAAACAAAATGTAACCAATGGTTACTCTGGTTGAAGGAGAACAGGTTGTTGCTTAGGAGGCATTGAGTTTATGTTAATGGTGGTGAATAATTTGGAAAAAGGATATCAATAATGGTTATACAACATGAAGAGTATAATCAATGGCACTGAATTATACATGTAAAAGTTGCAGAATTAGGAGCAAAACCAAGCCACAAAGCCACTGAGGAGCTCCCAAAATAGACTTCAGGCCACAAGGGGCAGTTCCCAGAATTTCCCCAGAACCAGTGAGGAGATAGTCATCAAGATTAGGGACAGACCTGGAATTATGCATACTTTTTTTCTCTTAGTTATTATTATCTTTTTAAAAAGTCTTTTTATTCAACCTTTTGTTTTCTATTTGTTTGGTCTCTGTTATTGTTGGTTTGCTTACCTATATAAGGTAGGCATGGGAAACAAGTTTGAGGAGAAAGCAACTGGACCGATGGTTCTGGAGGGACTTGAGGGGGAGGAGGAGTGGGGGAAGGGAGTGTTGAGCAAACACCATAGACAGGGAACAACTAGGGAATTAAAATCAACGAGGAGGATGTAGAGATCCTGATAGTGTTGGAGTAACAGCAGCCTAGCTGAGAGGAATTGCTCAGTGGTGGAAGAAGGGAGAGTGTGATGGTGGGGCAGGAGGAGGGTAAAAGGAAACAGAAGAATGATCTAGGAAGCAAAGCTATGGACAGAGGTATAAGCATAGGTATGTACATATGTAAATACATTAATTCATAAAAATAGAGGTATTGGCCTGTGTACTATATATATATGGCAATACACTGAGGTAGTGGATGGACTTTGGGTCTCTGCTCAAGTACTCTCTCAATGCAAGAACACTTCATTCTAAAAACCTGGCATTCTGTGATGCTCACCCACCCAGCATGATTGCTGAAGACAAAATAAGCACATAAGCACATGTGGTGAAGAGAGCTGATGATGCCTGGCTATCAAAAAATGTAGTGTCTGGGATCTCAAAGGCTTGAAGTTAAACAAGAGGCTATCTACCAGAGAAGTAATAAGCCCACAAGGAAGAAGCACACCAGCCTGTATAGTCATGAGGTGTCAACAGGACCAGGTAACAGGCATCAGGAGACCCAAAATGAACAAATTTTTGAGAACCTGGGGGTTGGAGCAGAGAGCCAAAGCCCATCTGCAGACAATGGGACATCCCCTCACAGAAGGGTCACAAGGAAGGGATGCGTCAACCAGGGCGCAATATAGCACCAATGAAACACACAACATTCCTCTGGTTCCTTGAGTCTTCATCACCCCCTACTATCATGACGCCAGACCTGCGGTTCATTGCGGGCTAGACCAGGGCATATGCACAGAT
>NW_022107431.1:88125477-88127433 GCF_000313985.2 Echinops telfairi | reverse complement strand
ATGAATTCCTTTTGACCATAGTCAAGGGGTGTGAATAGCCTTACTATCAGACAGAGTGCATTGTAAAGAAGATTAATGCAGGTGTGTTTCAGTTAAAATATAACAACTTATCATTTATTATCCACTTTGACCTTTCAATTTGTTCTAGTTTTTAATTTTCTCTTTGCGTTGCTTTTTAAAAATAAATAAATAAATCATTTTATTGGGGGCTATTACAGCTTTTAAAACAATCCACATATCAATTGTATAAAGCACATTGGTATATATGTTGCCATCATCATTTCCAAAATATTTTCTTTCTACTTGAGTGCTTGGTATCACCTCCTCTTTTTTCCCCTCCCTCCCCTACCCTTCCACGATTGTGAATCCTTGGTAATTTATAAATTATTTTTATTTTCATATTTTACACCATCCACTGTCTCCCTTCACCCACGTTTCTGCTGTTCATCATCACCCAACCTCCCACACACACAGGGGTGGTGGTGGTGGTGGTGGTGTACATCTATCACCACGTTCCCTTCCCCTTTTTTTCCCCTTCTCCCATCTCTTATCTTTTTAACTAAGGTTTTTGAATGTTTTATTTTGTTGTTGTTGTTTTGTTCTGATTTATTGTTACTATTATTTTCTGCACATACATGTTTTCCTTTATATGAAATATAGACTAGGTAAATCTATAGAGACAGTAATTAGATTAACAGTTTCTTGGGTTTGGTTATGGTAGGGAAGGTTGGTGGGTAATGGGGACCTAATAATAACCAGCACAAAAAAGAAAAAATTGTTCTAAAATTGGTTGTGGTGATGATTGCACAACTCTTTTTATTATGCTTAAACTATTGAATTATATGAGATGTGAAGTATATGTCAATAAAATTGTTAAATTTGGGACTGGCCCCAATCCCAACTATGTAGACCCCCCACCCCACCCCCAGAAGAATGCACTTCAGAGGACAGCACTGATCTACAGCTTAGGGAGAGAGCTGTGTCTGATCAGAGCACACAGGAACAAATGAAGAGGGAAGGAGAGAGAGTGGAACACACCGTGGCCCACCAAGTCCTGAGGATGATGTTGCTGCTCAGAGCAGCCAATGCACAGAGACGACCAGTAGGCTGGCCCCACCATTAGACACAGGCATGACGTCCCTGATTGCATTACAAGGGACAACACTTGAGGCACAGTGTGGGAATTGTGCCTGATCTGACCCCATGACACCAGACGAAATACTAAGGAATTGTGCCTGATCTGACCCCATGACACCAGACGAAACACTAAGGGTGTGCAATAGAACACCAAGGGGAGAAAAACAATAAAGTCTCTAGGGAATAACAAAAATAGATTTTGGGGCCAGGGCATGGCCCCCCACCAGAGTCAACTGGAAATCACTCCTAAAGGTCAACAGACCTGGAACTATTTACAGGCATTTCTTTTTTTGGTCATTGTTTTTTGTTGTAGTTGTTGTTATGTTTTCTCTTATTGTTTTGTTTTGTCTTATTTTTGTGCTTATTATTGTCTCAGCATGTCTATCTAGATAATATAGGTGGGATAAACAATCTGGAGGAGAAAACAATAAGACTGACGGTTCCAGGGGACATGAGAGAGGGGGAGGTGGGGAAAAGGAAGTGGGTGTTTACAAGCTCAGGGACAAATAAACAAGTGTTCTAAAATTGATGGCGAGGAAGCTGTAGGATGCCTGGTAAGGCTTAATCAAGGGGAATGTTGCTGAGAGGAATTACTGAAACTCGAATGAAGGGTGAACATGTTAGTGGGACAAGAGGAAAGTAAAAAGAAATAGAATAAAGAACCAGGAGGCAAAGGACATTTATAGAAGTCTAAATACAGGCATGTACATATGGAAATATATTTATATATAATGATAGGGAAATAGATCTATGTACAGTGAACCCTCGTTTATCGCGGTTAATCGGTTCTAGACCCTACCGTGATAAATGAAATTCCGC
>NW_022107431.1:88122224-88124278 GCF_000313985.2 Echinops telfairi | reverse complement strand
GGGGGGCCAGGGAAGGGGAAAATGAGGAGCTGATATCAAGGGCTCAAGTAGAAAAAAATGTTTGAAAATGATGGCAACATATGTACAAATGTGCTTGACACAGTAGATATATGTATGTATGTTAAGAGCTGTTAAGAGCCTCCAATAAAATGATTTAAAAATCATATTAAAATTTAAAAGGTTCATGTATGGTTTTTGTTTCTTTTCAAATCAGATCCATAGTTGAATTTTGTTGATGATGTACTTCTTAAATTTCTCTCAGCCTAACCATTTGCTTACTGTACTCTATCTCCTGTCCTCCTGTAAATTGGCAACTATGTCGAGAGGCTTAATTAGAAAATTGTGGTCAGGTTTGAGTTTTCTGACAAGAATACCTCACAGTTGCATGTCTTTCATCATATGACATCAGGAGGCACATAATGTCCTATTTCATACTGTATTTTCATGGTCTGTTTCGGCATTTGTTTGACTTTTGTTCTTTGATCATTTCTTTATTGTGGTAAAACAGATAATGAAACATTTACCATTTTTAAAATGCAAAATTCTGTGAAATTAATTAAATTCACTATACTGTGCAGCTCTCTCCACTATTGATTTTACATGAGATCTTGTACATTCAGGTTGTAGACACTACTATTAATTTTAAAATGTTTATACCCAGGCTAATAAAAAAATCAATATTTCTAAAATAGTAACTCCCAGTTCCTCCTTCCTCTTTATCACTGGCAGTCATTAATAAAATTTTGTCTCTATGCATTTGCCTATTCTAAATATTTAGTGAAATGGATTATATAGCATTTGACCTTTAGCATCTGATTTATTTAACTCAGCATATTAATTTCATGGTCATCCATGTTGTAACATGCATCAGAACTCCTGATGCCTGAATAATACTTCATTGTATTAATATACATTTTATTAGTTCATATTTTCCTTAAAATTTTTTTTACTGTAAATTAGGGCACGATTTACATTTTGCCTCATCAGTTTTGTATTCAACAGTTGAAACCATTAATCAACGCCTCCAATAGTCTACCTTCACTGACTCCTTGATTTCTCTTCTCCCACTTGTAGAATGCTTTGTCGTCCATTAATTCCCATTGCCAGTCGATCCCATGACTTTATCTTCCCTCACTTGTCCTCTTGCTTCGGCAGTTTCCTTGATATGAAAGTCTTTATCTTTGTTTTTGAAAGTTTTTTTCACTTATAACAGTAGACTCATGTAATATTTCCCCCTTTGTGATGGATTAATTTCACTTAACATGATGTTCTTCAGGTACATTCATGTCATGAGGTGCTTCATGGTTTCATCATTCTTTTTTAGCGATGCATCGTACCCCATTGTATATATGGACCAGAGTTTCCTTATCCATTCTTCTCCTGATGTGCATTTAGGTTGTTTCCACTTTTTTGTTATTGTGCACAGTGCTGCATGGAACATGGATTTGCATATGTCTGCTCAGATTATGACTCTTACATCTTTAGCATATGTACTCAGAAGAAGGACTGCTGCATCATACAGAATTTCTATTCACAGCTGTGGCGACACCATCTTGCTTTCCACAATGGTAGTGCATGTCAATAGTCTCATCAGCAGTGTATATAATCTCTCTGTAGCCTCTCCAATATTTGTTATTGTCTGTTTTATTGAACTTGGCTGCCAATGTTGGGATAAGGTGGCATCTCATCATTGTTTTGATTTGTCTGTCCAGAATGGCTAGTGATCTAGATCACTTCTTCGTGTTTGTTGGCCATTTGAATGTTCATTTCCTTTGTCCATTTTTCAATTAGTTGTTTGTCTTTTTTATATTGGGATATTGCAGGGTTTTTTTTATAGCTTTTAAAGATTAGTCCCTTGTCCATTATGTCGTTGTCAAGATATTTTTTTGTATTCTGTGGGTTCTTTTCTAACTCTTTTATCCTATTTTTAGGAAGTCCTAAAAGTCTATTTGTGGGGAGGATGATCCCTACAGGACCAGTGGTGTGAGTGGTGATACTGGGAGGGTAGAGGGAGAATAGGTTGGAAAGAGGGAACCGATTACAAGGAACTATAT
>NW_022107431.1:88119731-88121817 GCF_000313985.2 Echinops telfairi | reverse complement strand
CTTATTTTCCCGTTGATCATCTTTATACCTCATCATATTTAGGTCTCTAGTTCATCTTGAATTTGTTTTTGAACATTGGGTGAAATATGGATCCTGTTTCATTCTTCTACAGATGGGCATCCAATTTTTCCGGCTCCATTTGTTGAAGAGACGATATATTTTCCATTTAATGCCCTCTGGCCCATTGTTGAAGATCCGTTGCCTATAGATGAGTGAGTTCATTTCTGGGTCTCTTTTCTGTTCCATTGTCCTAGTACCAGGCTGTTTAAACCACTGTGGCTGTGTAACAGGTTTGGTGATTCATTTGTTGATGGCATAAGTATAAGCATTAAAGGTGCTTCTGGTGATCATTTAGAAGGAAGCGGTGAACATGTTATCAAACACCGGAAGAAAGGTGATCTTGGTTATAAAGTGGCAGAGAACTTGGTTACATTTGCTCTACCTTTGGGTGGAAAGTAGAACCTGTAAGTGATCAACTTCAATATTTGGTTGAAGAGATTTCCAAGACACAGGCTGTTTTCTCTTTGTTGCTTTTCGTAAAATGTGAGAAGCAAGAGATACAGTGCCAGTGAATTCTCTTCCTTCTTTTAAGAGAACGTTTAGAGGGACTAGAAGGTGTTGGTGGTTTACTGGTAGAATTCTTGTCTTCCATGCAGAAGGCTCCTATTTGATTCTTTACCACTGAACCTCATGCACAGCCCCCATTCATCTATCACTGGTGGCTAGCATGCTGCCTAGACTTCATCTAGGGTGGTGTGAGCTCTACTAGACTAGAACAGACTAGGAAGAAAGGCCTGGCAATATGCTTCCAAAAATCAGGTAGTGAAAATTCTATCTGTAACGGATAATGGGGATGGCACAGGACCAGGCAATATTAGTTCTGTAATGCATGAGGTTGCCAGGAGTTGAGGGTCAAGATGACAGCAGCTCGCAACAATAACAAAGTGACTGTAAAGCACCGAGCCAGGGAAGGGGAAACAAAGATGGATCCATTGTACCCAGAACTTGTCCCCTGGGAATTTGTAGGCCAGCAGTCCCTATGAATTGGAATGAACTCTGTGGCAATGAGTTTGGTTTTTGATTTGTGGATACAGTAAGGCAAGAGCATAAATATTGACACCATGAGATAGAAAGGGCAGGTGCCTTGAGAGAGGTAGAGCTAAACGTGTGTTGGGATAAATCCCATAAACCAAACCCATTGCTATGAAGTTGATTCCAATTCATAGCCATCTGGTAGGACAGAGTAGAACTGCCCCTGTGAGTTTTTATGGCTGTAAGTCTTTACAAAAGCAAGCTGGAATTAAACTGCCCCATCTTTCTTTCACAGAAAAGGGTTGAACCACTGACCTTTCAGGTAGCAGTAGAACACTTAACTCCTTCAATGACAGGCGGCCATGTCTAGACACAACTGTGTATACTGACTCCATGTATGGTGGTGGTGAGCTCTGCTAGATCAAACTATGTTCTGGCCGGCATAGCACGTGTTTGCCTCTTCACTTTGGATTTTAAAAGAAACAAAATGAGAACAGAACGGATTTCTCTGCTTCTGTGAAGGAGGGGGCAGCCTACAAAAATTATCCAACATCTTTGACGCAGGTGTAAGGACAAACCTGGCTCTCCCCCTTCTTTTACAAGAAAGTAAAGCCCGGAGGGGCCAGGTAGGCTCAGGTGCGGTAGATTCGGCTTTTGGATTAGGGACGATGTTGATCTGATGCGGTCCTTTGCAGTGCTGCAAAGCCCAGCTGGATGAGCTGATAGAAAGCACAAACCCCAGGCTGAGCGTGAGGATAATGAGGAGGAGTCCCCTGCTGTCACACACTGGGAAGCAGAGCTGCACATCTTGCTGTGCAGGAGGATCCCGAGGCTCTGAAAGCAGCACTTCTCCTATTGGTGGAGAGACTGAACGATACTGCCAGGATATGCTTCCAGGCAGTACTACAGCCTCCTCTTCTGGCACCGGGAAGACTCTTCCTTTTGTCAGAATTTCTGACTGATCAAAGGTGAAAGGGAGCAGGGACAACCATGGTTCCCACGCAAGGGGGCCTTCCTCTGCCACCACCCTGTGAGCACCCTGGGATCTCCAGGA
>NW_022107431.1:88116341-88119135 GCF_000313985.2 Echinops telfairi | reverse complement strand
ACAGCTTCTAACAGAAAAGTTCCTCTACCCAGAGGTGCCTCAGAAGAAAGACCTGGCGACCTACTTCCAAAAGACCACAGTCATCAAAAATCCTATGGAGTGCAGTTCTACTTTGAAATACATGAAGTCACGATAAGTCAAAATCAACCCTTTTTATAGTCTATGTTATTTTGGTGCTAGTTTCTTTCACCTACAAGTATATCTGTGAAATGTACCCATGTGGTTACCTGGGGCAGCAGTATGTCCATTTTCCTTGATGTATAGTGTTCCATTATAAGGACACACACACACATTCTGTTGTTGCTACACAATTGTTTATAGTTGGGAGCCCTTATGAATAATGCAGCTGATAATCAGTCTTACTGTTCTTCCAGTACAGAAACTATTCTTAAAAGAAAAACTGTGATCCTGCTGTATGTACCTGGGGACAGGGGCCTTTTGACAGTGCCGAGACCAAAGGAGCTGGGTGTGTATACAGGATTGTGCTCTCGACCCTCTTCTGCTCACCACAGGGCCGGCTGATGCAGCTGGAGGTCACTCTGATGAGAATTCTCCCTGGAAATTAAGAGGGAAAGAAACAAGAACTTCCTGGGCAGGATAAAGGGAACAACTTGAAAGGGTGCTGAACTGGAGATCAGAGAGCCCTTCATGCTGCAGGTCTTTTGATGTGAGCGTGACTGCTGCACACACTGCAGTAATTAATTAACTTATCTTCAGAGCTTGCTGCATTCCCCACCTACCGGCTCCTAATCAGCAACCTTCACTCAAGGCCAACACCATCATCACTAACAATTTGTGGGACTTGGAGAAAGGGTGTCCTTGGCTGCTGCAGACGCTGAGCACTGCTGGATTAGCTCTGGGGAGGAGCTTTGAAGCCCACTTACAGAGGCTGTAAAATCAGAGAGAGTTGGAGCTGGAAGGCCTCTTAGAGATGATCATAGACAGACTGTGGCTGTTTACAGGCTTGTCAGCAAAATGCAGTTTCATTGAGAAAGATGTAGTGTTTGTTTTCGTCAAGGTAGTTGGTATTCAGAACCCCCTAAAAGAAAGAATCTTCATTCTTCTCCTGTTTATGAGGCTTTCTACTCCTGTAAAGAGTTACAGTCTCAGAAACCCACGGGGGCAGTTCCACCTTGTCCTGGGAGGGTCGCTGATGAGTCAGAATCCACTGGTTGGCAGGGATTGGCTTTTGGTTTGGCTTCTTCAGCCCCACGCTTCCTGTTTCAGAAATTAATCTGTTTATTCCTCTTGTGTTAGATGCCATAGAATCGACTCCAATTTCTATAGATATACAATATATATAACCTCATATATAATAGAATTAAATTTTGCTTGGCCCTTTGTCATCCTTATAATTGTTACATTTGAGCCCATTGTTTTAGCCACTGTGTCAATCCATCTCATTGAAGTTTCTTTTTTGTTGTTGTTGAATGAAAACAGTAAGTGTATTGAAGGCAATACTTTGGAAAAGGACTTCAAAGGACCCTTAACAAAAACTCCAAACTCACTCCCAGCAAATCAATTCTGACTCATAGGGACCCTCTAGGACCTCATTGAAGTTTTCCCTTCCAAAAGTTGGTTGTATTGTGGTGGCTTACATGTTGCTGTGATACTGGAAGTTATGCCACTGAATCTCAACTACCATAAGGGTCACTCATGGTGGGCAGGTTTTAAAAACGCTTGATGACCTATTTCTAAGAATTAGCCAACATAAACCTCATGGATAATCACAGGACACGGTCTAGTTTTGAGGAATATATAGATGTACATGTCCCTGCAATGAACCTTCCACACTGGGGCCAATACATTGCTAAAGGTAACAAGAGGAGAATAGAGAACTGAGATGTAGGAAAAGGAATTATGAAAACGTGTGTGTGTGTGTGTGTGTGTGTGTGTGTGTGTGTGTTTGTGTAGTATCGGGACAGTTAAAACTAATCTGTGATGCTAGAGATGAGAAGAGTAGCATTGAATAGGAGAGAACATGGAGATTCTCTCTGAGGAGCTGGTCATGTTCTACACCTTGATCTTTTAGGTGGTTACATGGGTGAATGTGCATGCAAAACATTCACAAAGCAAAAACAAAACAAACAAACAAACAAAAAATTCACAAAGCTGTGCACTTTAGAGGTCCCTGGTGGTGCAAATAATTTGCACTCCGTTACTAATGATAAGGTTGACTGTGTAAACCTACTTAATGGCTCCTCAGAAGAAAGCCCTGGGTTGTACTACCTGAGATTGTTGTGGTAGGCTGTCAAACCAATTTCAAGCAACCCTAGGGGACAGAGTAAAACTTCTACATAGTGCTTCTTAGACGTTTTTACAGGAGCAGATCAATAGGATTGTCTCCTGAAGAGGCACTTGGTGGACTTAAAATGCCAACCTTTTGGTTAATAGCCCAGTGCTTAGCTGTTTGCAACATCAGATCTCTGTATGTAAGACTGAAGCCATTGAAAAGCCTATGGAACATAGTTCTACTCTGACACACCTGGGGTAGTCATGGATTGGAATAGATGGTGTTTTAGTCTGGGTAGACTAGAGAAACAAATCCATAGACACTCATGTGTATAAGAAACAGCTTTATATACAAGAGCAATTGAATATTGAGAAAACAGGCCAGCCCAGTCCAGATCTAATCCATAAGTCCAATATTAACCCATATGTCTGAAACCAATCTATAAAGTCCTCTTCAGACTCATGAAATATATGCAATGACGCCAAATGAAGGAAGATCTCAGGCTAGTGAGCGGGAAGTCTTGTGGATCCAGTGGTGTTATAAGCATCTCAGTACTGGCAG
>NW_022107431.1:88113886-88114832 GCF_000313985.2 Echinops telfairi | reverse complement strand
CCAGTGTCTTTTAATGTCAACGTCTGAATTATTTTGGAGTTGGTCTTGATTACCATTGCTCTCGTTCATATATTCCTGTTTCTTCTAAGGTGTGGAATTTTGTTTTTTGTCCTGCATTTTAAGAATGATACATTGTAGAACTAGTTACTCTGTGTTACTCTAAAGAGTGTGGTATTTTGTTTTAGCAGGCTGTCTGACCTCAATGACAGAGAGAGATAAACCATAGTATTTTCGATCTCCTCACGTGCATGTGAAATTTGGGCAATTTGGGATTAGGAAGATTGACGAAGAATTGATGCATATGAATTATGGTTAAGAATATTGGAGGTACTGAGGACTGCCAGAAGGGCAAACGTCTGTCTTGGAAGAAGTGCAGCTAGAATGCTCCTTTGCAAAGGGGACGGCGAGATTTTGTTTCACAGACTTTGGACGTGTTGCCAGGAGAAACCAGTGCCTGTGAAATGACATCATGTTTGGTAAAGTAGAGGGCCAACCAAAAGAAGACCTCTACTAAGATCATTTGTCACAGAGGCTGTAACAGTGGGTTCAAATAGAACAACTGTAAGGATGCCACAGAACAGACAGTGCTTCATTCTGTTGTAGATAGGATTACTATAGGTTGAAACTGAACTAATGTCACCTACCAACAATAATCAATATCTACAGTAAAATTACATCAACATCTATAGTAAAATGCAAATAATAATTTATTAATAAATAAAATATAAGAAAATAATATTGGAAACTCAAGTACACAATCTACTTGGTTTTATTTGCCCAATACTATTATTTTCTTTTTAAAAAATCATTTTATTAGGGGCTCATACAACTCTTATCACAATCCATACATACATCAATTGTGCAAAGCACATTTGTACATTCGTTGCCCTCATTATTCTCAAAACATTTGCTCTACATTTAAGTCCCTGGCATCAGCTCCTCATTT
>NW_022107431.1:88103001-88110305 GCF_000313985.2 Echinops telfairi | reverse complement strand
GCACAGATGTCTGGCTGTGGTTTGTTTCTGGCCTCTTCTGGGTAAATGCCCAGTAGGGGGATTGCTGGGTCATATGGTAACTCAATTTCCATCTGTTTTAGAAATTGCCAAATCGATTTCCATAGTGGCTGTACATACTTACAGGTCCACCAGTAGTGGATGAGTTCCTCTCTCCCCACAGCCCCTCCAATACTAGTTGCTTTCTGATTTTTTTAATTGGGCTATCTTTGAGGGGGTTAGGTGGTATTTCATAGTTGTTTTAATGGCTAATGATGGGGAAAATTTTCTTATATGTTTATTGGCCATTTGGATTTCAGACTCTGTGAAACTTCTGTTCAGGTCCTTTGCCCACCTCCTCAGTAGGCAGTTAGTTTTTTTTCTTATTGTAAGTTTGAAAAGTATTGTATATTTTAGTCAGAAGGTCTTTGTCTCCTGTGTCATTGCTAACGATGTTTTCCCAGTCAGAGGGTTCTTTTATTACACTCTTGGCGAATTCTTTCGATGTACACAGGTAATTTATCTTCAGTAAATCCCACTTGTCTATTTGAGATTCCTCTGTATTTTATCCTTCCCTATTTCCAATAGCCTATGTATTCCATGTGCCAAGGTTCTCAGAACTGTCCCAATTCCGTCATTAATAGCCCTAATAGTTTTGGGTTTTACTTCAAGGTCTGTGGTCCACCTTGAGTTTATTCTTGGGCATGGAGTGAGATAAGGTTCTTGCTTCCTTTTTCTGCAGGTAGATATCCACTTTCCCCAGTACCACTTGTTGAAGAGGGCATTTGCTTCTCATTTGATATTTTTTGGGCCCTTATCAAAAATCAGTTGCCTGTATGCTGCTATTTTTATTTCTGGATCTTCGGCTCTTTTCCATTGGTCTGAATATTTGTCATTATACCATTACCACACTGTTTTGACTACTCTGGCCATATAATACATACTAAAGCAGAGCAAGTCCTCCCACTTTGTCCTTCTTCTTGAAGAGTTCTCTGCTATTTTGGGTTTCTTTTCCCTCCATATGAAGTTGGTTATAATTTTTTTCTAATTCTTTGAAGAGGGATGATGGAATTCATATCGGGATAGCATTAAACTTATATAATGCCTTAGGCAGAACTGACATCTTCACTATATTGAGTTTTCCAATCCACAAGCATGGGATATTCTTTCATTTGTTGAGGTCACTCTTGGTTTCTTGTAATAGTGCTCTATAATTTTCCTCATACAAATATTTCATTTGTTTTGGTCAGTTATATCCCTAGATATTTGAATTTGTGCTTGGCTATCATAAAGGGTGCTACTTTTTAAGTTGCCTCTTCTGTGATCTTGTCTAATGTGTAGAGCAGACCAACAGACTTTCGTTTGTTGATCTTGTATCCTGCCACTCTGCCATATTCCTATGTTGCTTCCAACACTCCACTTGTGGAGTTTAGGGGATTTTTGATGTTTAGAATCATATTGTCTGAAAAGAATTATAATTTTGCCTCTTCCTTTTCCAGATGAATAACTTTGATGTCTTTTCTTTGTCTTATGTTGCTTGCTAGGACCTCCAGTACGATGTTAAATAGGTGTGGGGACAAGGAGCATCCTTGTCTGGTCCCCTTTTTCAGTGGAATTGTTTTCATCTTTTCTCCATTGACTACAATGTTGGCTATTGGTTTTTCATATATAGCTTGTATAATATTGAGGAATTTTCCTTATATTCCTATCTTCTTTAGTATCTTAAACAGGAATGGGTGTTGGATGTTGTCGAATGCTTTTTCCACATCTATCGATATTATCATGTGGTTCTTATAATTTCTCCTGCCAAGGTGGTGAATAATGCTAATGGTCTTTCGTATGTTGAACCATCCCTGCATCCTTGGTATGAATCCCACTTAGTCACGGTGAATTATTTTCTTTATATGCTTTTGTATTCTATTGGCCAGTATTTTGTTAAGGAATTTTGCATTAATGTTCATTAGAGATATTGGTCTTTAGTTGGTCTTCAATTCTTGTGGAATCCTTGCCTGCTTTAGGTATCAGAGTTAAAATAGCTTCATAGAAAGAGTTTTTGAGTTTTCTGTCTTTTTCTATGTTTTGGAAGAATTTGTGTAGGATTGGTATCAGTTCTTCCCTGAATGCTTGGTAGAATTCTCCTGTGAAGCCATTTGGCTCTGGGGATTTTTGTGTGTGTTAATCTTTAGTAACCTTGTCTATTTCTTCCATAGCTATGGGTCTGTTGAGGTTCTTGGCATATATCTGGGATAGTCTAGGGAGGGATTGTGCTTCCAAGTATTTGTCCATGTTTTCCAAGTTGTTGAATTCATTATAGTACAGGCCTTCATAGTGCTGTGTAATTATCCTTTTGATTTAATTAAGGACTGTTATAATGTCCCCTGTTTCATCCCTCATCTTGAATTTGACATTTGTTCCCTCCTTTCTTTGGTTCAGTTTGCCTTTATTTAGACCTCTATAAATGCCCTTTGCCTCCTAGCTCTTTACTCTATTTCCTTTTACTTTACTATTGTCCCACTATCATACTCAGTCTTCATTTGGGTTTCAGTAATTCTTCTTGGTTACATTACCCTTGATCACGCCCTACCGGGGCTCCCACACCCTCCTCACCACTTATTTGGATCACTTGTTGTTCCCTTGTCCCTGGGTTTGTTAACACCACTACCTTTCCCCTCACCTCCCCCTCTGCCATGTTCCCTGGAACTGTCAGTCCTGATGTTTGTTTTTTAAAAAAATCATTTTATTAGGGGCTCATACAACTCTTATCACAAACCATACGGTCCTGATGTTTTTTCCAGATTGTTCATCCAGCCTATTTTATTTAGACATACTTGCAGAGATAATAACATGCACAATAACAAGACAGAGCAAAACCAAGAAATAGAACAAAACAAAACAAAACATCATCATCAACAACAATAAGCCAATGACAACAAAACAAAATAAAACACAACGAGAAATAAGAGCTTGTAGTTAGTTCAGGGACTGTTTGTTGGCCTTTATGAGTGTTTTCTAATCGAGTCTGTTAGGGTGCCAAGCCCTGGCCCCAAAGTCTATTTTCGGTATTCCCTGGGGACTTCGTTGCTCTGTTTCTTTGTTGTTCTGTTGCACGCCCTTAGTGTTTTGCTTCAGTGTGGTGGGCTTGATCAGGCGCATCTTCAGAGTATTTCTGTAAGGCCAATCACTTTCTAAGATCCTCCCTGGAGTCATTGTTGCCCAATTGCTGTCTTAGTGGTATAGGTTCTTCATGTTCTTCTTTTCCTATGGAATGTGGGCACAAAGCAATACTTACCACTTACCAAGGGACAAATCCTCAAGGCAGAAAGGTAGATTCATCTTTATGAGCACAGATCAGCTGAGTAACAAAAAGTAATGAAAAGCAATAACATATATTGAGTACCCACTATACTTTTGTGGGTATAGCACTTTACTATACTAGCTCACTTCACCCTCATAACACATCCAATAAGTATCATTATGTCTATTTAAAAATGGAGACACTGAAGTTCGCATGGCTTGCCTGAAGTCACAGAGCTAAAATGTGGGTGAACCAGGTTTTAATTTCAGATCTACACGTATGCAAAGTTCTTTTCAGTAACTGACACATACTATTACTTACTTATCAGTCAAGTATATCAAATTCAATTGATTCATGGATTAGTCAAATTAATCATGTCAAAGCAATATGATTAATGTACCAAGCCAAACTGGATGAACCAGCTTATATGGAGACAGAGGGAGCTAGTCCTGTAAGACAAGTCACTTCATTTCCTCTAAATATTTACAAATTAAAACATATTAGTGTTCTACTAGCTTATATAAAATCACATCTGTCATACTCACCACCGTATATTGCTAAGACCTAGAGAAGGGCCTAGCACAGTGGGTACCCAGCAAATAGTTGTGGAATAAATAAATGCTCATTTGAAAGAGTTGTGGAGGAAGGTCACTAGATAGACTAAATCATCTGTGAATTAAATTTTAAAGCCAGTTTTTAATTTTAATTTAAAAAATAAATTTGAAATGGAATCGTCACTGAGATAAAAATAAAGTGCCTTTCTCTTACCAGAAGCAATTTCCTAACAAGTCTTTCTCTCAGTCTTGGGACTTGGAGGCCCAGAGGCTTGTTGGTAGAAGCACTTCTACCTCCTCCCATGTCTTTGAGCAATCCTTGCAAAGCTTTCTTCTTTTTTCTCCTTGGGTTTTGTTTGTGTGGTCTCCTATCCAGCCGTGTATAGGGGAGTATTAGGAAGATCAAAACGAAGAAAATCCACTTACACCAGATGATGAAGGAATTTAAGCTCCAGACTAAAGAGTTTAGAGTTTATCTTTAGTATATCTTCAACACAAGGATGCCTTCCATGAGTATTATACATTCTTCTTCCTCATGAATTCTCACCTGAAAAATTGCATCTCTAGGGAGATTAATAAGGACACTATACACAGAATGGGTTGAAAATCAAGAAACCAATAGTTACTATTGTCAGGGCATGGATTTGTAGAGACACCATGGCATTCACTCTGTGACTGCAGAAACTGTGGCAAAACTTGTATTATCAAGTCTTTGTAAGAGTCACATGCTTCACTACAATTTCTTTGTTATTTCCCGTGCCTGACATGCCATCATCCTCATTCGTCCCCAGTCAAAATCCCCCTCATCCTTCAGGCCATTTCATCTTTGTTGTTAGCCCCAAACTCCAAGTGTCCCATATAGTGATTGGTCCCAATTAGAGGGTGCTTTTCTTGAAGGAAGTGATCATAATATCCGATTGTATGCCCCCAAGCCATACCTGAAACTTTGTACTTAGGAATACATAAATCCATGCTGGTAACTAGCACTTGAGGAGGAATTTTGTATAGCAGATGCTTTGAGCCTTGTTTTCTGAAGGCAGGGTTTTGCCTGTATTCTGGGTAGCTGAGAAGCCTATATATGAGGCCCTTTGTTTATGTACAGCAGTCACAGCACTGCAAAAATGTAGATTATTTCAGTCAAAGGTGTGAAAATCATATACTCTGTGCTCACACCTACCAGTTTCCAATCTGCTGGGCAACCTTGAATGCCTTGCAAGATGATTTTCTTCTCTGAATGTTAACTAAACACTAAGATTACAGGGTAAACTTTTAAGTGACTGCTTCAGCATTGAATCCAACAGAGTCAAGCTTCTCCTTTCTTAAGGAACCTGAATATCATATAATTTAACTGCATGGTCCAGCATAGTTTACAATAAATGGTGTGCATGATTTGGAAAAATTCATTAGTCAGATCTAACCACTTGACTACATCCTTCAAAATATGACTGATTAGGGCTCATTCGATGGACTGAATTGATACATAGGGTCAGGTTCATGACTTAGAGGGCATAAATGTCTCTTAAAAGTTCTTAGCACAGGAGAGGGATTCAACAGAGATAATGTCTCTGGACTAGGGTTTATAAAACCTTTCATTCAAGTACTGTGCCTTAAAGCTCTTTGCTCCTCCAATACAATCACTCACCATTTATATATAGCTCCTGGCCCTTATGGGTACAGTGGAAGTAAATGTGAACCCTAATATGAGGCTGCATCCACAGCAGAGGCCCATTTATGTACTCATTTGTCAATTGGATTCAGTTTCTAACTCCTCTATATGATTAAGGAAAATTGCATTGTGCAACATTATACAGTTATATTCAAGCTCATTATTCAGGGCTTGACAAATGTGAAACTGAAAGGATTATTAAATTGCAGGGCTGAGACTCTGGAACACCCTGGTGATTGGAGGAAAAGACTGCTTTCTCCCTGGAGTTCAAATTTTCCTCCCACCCAAAGGGAAGTGAAGGCATACCAAGGGTTCAAAGCTCCACTTTTGCTCCTTCTGTAGGAGGCCTGGACTCCTTCCTTTGTTTTCCAAATCTGTGGGTATTTTGATAAGTATGCTATATATGAGCACACACAAAGCAAAACAAAATCCCAGTGGGGATAATACCTTTGAATCAGCTAATGTGTCATAGGTCTCTACTGTTTTGCTGTAGTGAACGTGATGGCCAGTAGAGTCTTCTGTAGAAAAGAGTAGAGGAGGTTAAAAAGCAAGTGTCTTCCTTATTCTCTGTAGTTTGGCACTGGTGAGGAGACCCTCAGCACTAAATTTATTAATGAGTTTTCTTAACTTTTTTAGTGTGAGAGCTGTTCTGTTCTCATAATATAGAAAATGTTCTGTCATAGGGAATTCATGGGTGTGCTTATTTAAAGTATAGTCAGCAAGTGGTTCATTCCAGGATGGCATACCTTGATTTATGAAAGATGTGATCATTATCTTATTTTAAGCATTTTATTCATTCATTAATTCATTTTATTTATTCATTCATGTCTGCATTCATTTAAGAATATTTATTGAGGAACTACAATGTGCTGGGTGGTATTCTAAGTCCTGAGGCTACAGCAATGAACATGTAAAGAGTTAGGCTGTAGGAAACGTGAGGCACAGAAACAAAAGCAGATGAGGGAGAGCCTAAACTGACTTTCCTCTTTCACAACTTAGGACACAGAGACTGCCCATTCTTTGGGAATTGCAGTTCTGGGTAAAAACCATTGTCATCAAGTGGGGTGAGGCAGGAAACCTAGCTCATGACAGAGTAAGGAGCCAAAACGGCGTTTGAAGATCCTTGCCGACCCAGTATGTGCAGAAGAACAACACTCACCAGGCATAAATAAGAGACCACCACATAGAACAACCTCATCCAAAGGGCAACAAAGAGAAAACACACCTCAAGATAGCATTGGCTTAAGGATGGAAAGAAGTCAAGAATGATCCACAAACACAAATGTACAACACACGAAAAATAAAGGAAGGTAGGAAAACACCCAACACAATAGGTATAAGATGACATCACAGAGTCTGCAGATGGAGATAATAACCCTGAATATCAATGGACTGAACTCAGGTATTAAAAGACTGAGGCTAGCAGACTGGCTTAGAAAACACAACCCATCAATCTACTGCTTACAGGAGGCACAGCTCAGGGCTACAGATGATAATAAGCTGAGAATCAAATGCTGGAAAAAGGTATACCAAACAAACAGCAATTCAAAAAAAGCAGGGGTTGCAATCCTAATTGACCTCAAAGTGCAAACCATAAAAAGAGATAAGGACAGACACTATAAAATGCTCCATGGAACAGTAGAAAAGAACCACTAAGCATTGTAGACATATATTCCCCAAATGAGAGACCCGCTGAATACGTCAATCAAACACTACAAAAGATGAAAAAAGAAATCACAGCCTTAGCAATTATATGGATGACTTCAATACACCGCTCTCTGAGAAAGATAGA
>NW_022107431.1:88098338-88099412 GCF_000313985.2 Echinops telfairi | reverse complement strand
ACAAATGGGATATATTGAAGATAAAACAACTGTGTACATCGAAAAAATTCCCCAAGAGAGTAATAAGAGGGTCCACGGACTGGGAAAACATCTTTAGCAATGACACATCAGACAAAGGTCTTATTACTAAAATCTACAATACTCT
This sequence comes from Echinops telfairi, assembly GCF_000313985.2. Lineage (NCBI taxonomy): Eukaryota > Metazoa > Chordata > Mammalia > Afrosoricida > Tenrecidae > Echinops > Echinops telfairi. Next base: position 88,099,267 of record NW_022107431.1, on the reverse strand, counting down.
GCTAGCTTCCAACAAGAAAAAATCTAATTGCCCACTGAGGAGTTGGGCAAAGGACCTGAAACAAATTTTCACAGGGGCAGAAATCCGAATGGCCAATAAACATATGAGAAAATGTTCCCGATCTTTAGCCATAAGAGAAATGAAAATTAAAACCACAATGTGATTATCACCTAACACCCTCAAAGGTAGTCCAATTCAAAAAAATCAGAAAGCATTGGAGGTGCTGTGGGGAGACAGGAACTCTCATCCACTGCTGGTGGACCTTTAGGTCCATATGTACAGCCACTATGGAAATCAATCTGGTGATATCTAAAACAGATGGAAATCTAGCTACCTTACAACCCAGCAATCCACCTACTGGGCATATACCCAGCAGAGGCAAGAAACAAACCAAGGCCAGACATCTGTGCTCCAATGTTCATTGAGGCACAGTTCACAATTGCAAGGAGTTGGTAAGAACCCAAATTTTTATCAACTGACAATTGGATTGAAAAACTGTGGTACATACATACAATGGAGAATTATGCATCGCTAAAAAGCAGTGATGAATGTATGAAGCACATCACCGTATGAGAAGAACTGGAGGAAATCATGCTAAGCGAAGTACGTAAAGCACAAAAGGATAAGTACAACATGAGTCTGCTGAGGTAAGCTTAAAAAAATGCAAAAGGGGCATAGGGAAAAAGCTACTGTATACAAACATTCCTGGGGCAAGGACCAAGTAGTATGGTAGGGGTCAGACCAAATCCAGGGATACATATGGTAGCCAACTAAAAAGGAGTGCGGGAAAGGAAAAAAATAAAAAAGTAATGGGTAGCAGGGGAACAGGGCACTAATCCACCCAAGGGGAGCGTATTGTTTATATCTGCACAGGGAAAGAGGGACCAGACTTCAACCTGGTGCTCCAAGATGTGAATTCAGCATGCCTG
>NW_022107431.1:88092816-88094013 GCF_000313985.2 Echinops telfairi | reverse complement strand
GATTTAAAAAAATAAAGTGACTACTAGAAGTGTTGCTGTAAAGGCTTTTTGAGGCTACTTGATCTTATTGAATCCTTTGACCATCCTAGGAAAAGGCATTACAATTCTCATGTTATGCTTGGGGAGACAGAGGCTAAAGGACTTTAAGTAGTCTAGTACATACTTTTTGGAGCTATGATTTGGATACAAGTGTTCTGGCACTACGCCCAGTGCTATTTGTACTGTGTTATATGGTGCAGTACTCCTACCATGTGAACATTGATTAATTCATTTAATTAACAGTTTAAGGGCCTATTGCATGGCTGGCACCATGCTTGGCACCATGTTTGGCATTTTGAAAACACAGATAAAAGCAACACCGAACCAACCTTTAATAACCTGGGACTCATCATTCAGTGTCATGGCATAGGTATGGTGAAGGTGTAAGGGGCACCTTACACCTGATTCCCCTGATCCCGAGACGGTCAGAGAAGACTTTCTGAAAGAAGTGATGCCTGAAGTAGGGAATTACTAACAGCATGCAAAGTAGCCAGAGCCAGAATAAGTTGGAGCCGGATGTCATAATCTGAGAGATCAGTGTGGGCAAAGACACAGGGTTGGAGTGGGAGTGGGCTGGGGCTTTGGTGTAGTTAGAGAACTGTGAGGAGGCCAGTGGATGCAAAGTGCAGGTCAGGCTTGAAGAAGATCTGCAGAATCTCTCATGCTTCCAGTGAGTAGACGGTTGAGGACCTGGCTTCCAAATTAGCTCAAAGGTCAAACCTTTTTATTTTCCAGAAATATAGATATATTTTTCATGGCAAGTTAGGTGCTCTCAGTCCAGAGTACTAGACTGTCCATTTTCCGACACGTCTGAAGAAGGTGATAAAATTTCCTGTAGGACCAGAAAGCTCAACACTATAACCATCAACAAGTAATTGTTGTCAGAGTCTCAGATCCCTTCTGGGGGCTTTGCTGATCTTCTTGTGGAAGACTTTGCTTTGCAGTTGTAGCAAAGAATATGGAAACCTCTGTGAAGTGGCAGCAAGCTATTTCTAAGAGGCAGTTTATGATCAAATGACCTGTTGCCCATATATGTCTTTGAAGCAATATTTGCTTATTTGATCTTTACTATTTATTATTCACCGAGTTCTATTCCTTTAGGATTCACAGTGTTCAAATGTATTCTAAAATCTGCATGATGGAACATTTCAAGCCTGA
>NW_022107431.1:88090409-88092282 GCF_000313985.2 Echinops telfairi | reverse complement strand
TATAGAACAGAGCAGAACTGCCCTGTAAGGTTACTAAGCCTGCAAATCTTTCGGTAAGCACACTGTCATTTCTCTCTTCCATGGAGAAGCTGATAGATTTGAACTGCCAACCCTTCAGTTAGCAAATGAGCATTTAAATCCCAGGGCTCCTAGGATTAGATTAGGGTTCATATAATCGGGAAGTCCCAAATAACAGAAGACTAAGTAAGACTAGATTTAATTTCTCTCTCATGTAACTGAAATCTGGAAGTAGGCAGCCTAAACTCCACAGGCATCTTCTGCTCCACTCCAACAGTCCGTGATTTTCATCCTCAGTGTCTCTGATAATCCAAGAGGGCCAGAAATATTTGTGATGCAGGCCAGAAGCAAGAGGAAAAGTGGGAGGATAAAAAGAGGCTTACTTCTTCCCCTTAAGCAGGATTCCCACAGGTCCCAAATAATATCAACAAACCATGTCTCGTTGGTCAGACCTTAGACACATGACCAACCTTAGCCACATAGACATAACCAGCTGCTAACGATAATTAAAAAATGTGACTTTTTAACTGGCTGCTTTGCCATCCCCAATAAACTTAGAGCTCTGTTAGGAAGGATGGGGCTAAGAAATGAATGAAAGGATAGAGAGCTATATCTGATTTAAGGATAGAGAACAAATATCCATGTGTTCGTTTTTTCCCATGTATTGGACACATTCAAATTAAGCAGACTCCAAAGGAAATGGGAATCTGGGACTGAATATATGGCTGATTTGAAAGTAGTAAGAATCTAGTTATTATCGGAGATGGACACTGGCAGTTCTTGTGACCTGTGGCAGAGAGTTGCTTACATTTTGACCCATGCAAGTCTTTCAGAGTGAGTAGCCACTGCAACAATAGTAATATGTATGGCACCTGCAGAAGAGAAGCCCAGCAGGTTGGGCTCAGTGCTTCAAGCAGGGGAATCTTTAAAAAAAGCAAATACCAACTTCGAATGGTAAATTCAATGGATGACAGTGACGATCACATTTCTAAGACTATTCTGGATAATTATCACTTACTTTTTCTTCTTTAAAAATTAAAGTTTTATTGGTATTTCTACATAGCGTACAACTCAACAGTTCAATCATATCAATGAGAATTGTACAGACAAATTTACAAATGTGCTTGACATACAATGGATGTATGCATGGGTTGTGCTAAGAGTGTATGAGCCCTCAGTAAAATGATAAAAAAAAAAGATTGTGTCATAACCACAATCAATTTCAGCACATTTCTTCTTCATTATGTTCATTTTTAGTTTCCTAGCTGTGGCAAAGATATTAGTGAAATTATTGTTATTTAACTGTGGCAAAAATATACATGACAAAACATTCTCTAACCAACTTGACAGCACTTAATGACAACAACATCGATATGAAACATGTGAGGCTTTTAAAACAACAACCACCACCACAACAAAAACACTCTCCAATTCAAAATCATCTCTACGTATGTTTTAATGCCATTGGTTATACTCTGTTATACAACAATTATTGATATCCTTTTCCAAATTATTCCAGCACATAAGTTTATTAACATAAACTTGATGCCCTCCGAAGCAAAAAAATCTTCCTCCTTTACCCATAGTAGCCATTGGTCAACTTTGGATCTTTTTTAGTAGTTTTCTTGATATAAAAATACACTTACCATTGTTAAGTCACTTTTGAAAAGAGTTGTCTATACATCATCACAATCAGTTCAATCAGTTCTAGTGCTCCCTTCCCACTACTTTTTATTTCTTATAGCCAAAGGATTTATGTAGTTGAAAATAATATTCAGGGTCTATTCTTATGAGTTGCTGAATTACAACATAGCTGAATTTATAGTTTTATCAGATCTCTCAAGTATCTCAAAGA
>NW_022107431.1:88079837-88089248 GCF_000313985.2 Echinops telfairi | reverse complement strand
GGGGTTTTGGTTTACGCATATTCACAAGCTCTTTTGGCTGCTGAAGAAACAGACCTTAGAGTGAGTTTCCTGATGCAGATCCTCGGTCTTTTCTGAATAATTGAATCAATATGCAGAAAACTGCCTGCTGAGTCAGGAAATGGTTGCCTCCCACTATTTTTTCCAGTCCATGTGGTTCTAGCCACAGAATATACCAGCATATGGATATCTTCTGTCCTGTCTATTTCTCCATATAACCCAGTTCCAAATCAAAGCCTTGCACAAACGCAATTACTTGTTAAAACCTAAATAACACCTAAGACATTTTTAGCTTTCTAATCCCATAATACATAAAAGCAGGAGCAAAGGCATTGGAATGGGCATTAAATGAGTTGGTCTAAAATGTTTGCCACCCATAGATGATAAGGGAGATTGCAGTGTGGTTAAGAGGGAAGATCTAAAATCAGACTGCCTAGGTTTGCATGTCTCCTCTGTGTTTTGTGTGTCTCCGTTTCCTCCTTTTTTCAATACAGCTAGTAATGATAATACCTACAAGATTATTGTGAGTACTAAGTGAAGTCATACGTGACAAGTATATAATGTAGAGTAAGTGCTATCTGTAATTATTAGCAGTATTACTTTGATAGGAACTGAGAACACAAAGAGGAGTGGTCCTTTCTTCTGAAGAACTCTTGTTCTTATGTGAAATAAAGAATTATAAGCAAATAATTACAGTATGATGTGAAAAAAGTTAGCCTGGAAATTTGTAAGCACTCTTCTGAATTAACAAGAATGGTGGTATTGAGATAATTAGAGACGTTCCAGACACGTGAAATATTTGAACTGAACCTAAAATATTGAGTAAGGCCAGGGGTGGAGTGGTCTAGAGAAAGGACTCGAAGTACAAACAAGAGTATGGATAATGTAAAATAACTTAAAAGTATGTAGCATGTTTCATAACTAGTAACTAATAAACCAGATATTTTTGAATGGTGGAAAGTACAGGAATATTGAAGCTACAATGGTTTTGAAGGACTTTGAAAAACATGCTAAAGGATTTGACTTTGTCCTGTAGGCAGAGGAAGTAGATGTACTTTTCTGCAGAGGCTCTAACAGCAGTAAGGAAGGTGAGTGGAAGAAGGGAGAAGCTATTGTAACAGTAAAGAAGGGAGATCAAGGGCAACTGATTCAGGAAAAACATGGTTAAGAAAGTTGGTTTATGAGGCAAGATTCATTGCATTTGAAGTTGAACAGTTGTAAGAAGTGATAAAACAAATCAGTGTTGCAGGATATTTTTGTTGTGATACATGCAGGGCTGTTGAAACAGAGAATCCCAAGTTATGTTGGTTTAAACAAAGTAGAATTTAATGTTTCTCTTCCAGGTGAGTCTGGGAAGGTGGCCCAGTGATGGTATAGTGGTTTGACAGTGTCGGAAACTGAAGCTATTTCCGTTTATTTTCTTATTTCCTCTTATTTTCTCCAAGCCTGCCCATGGAGGAGAAAGATGGAAAAGCCTTCTTTTGTTTTTAAGGGAATGATCTGGAAGTTGCACTACTTATGTTCATGTTCCATTTGTAATAATCTTGTCACAGGACTGTGTCTTGCTGCAAGGGAGTCTGGGAAATATAGTCTTTAGCTGCATAGTTATTACCCAATTAAAATTTCTATTACCACAAAAGTTGGAAATGGTCATGGGGAAACAATCAGTGGTATTTCTGGTACCAGATGAGGAATGCAGAAATAAGGACAGGTTGGGTAGGGAGCTGAGGACAGGAAGAAGATATGTTTGGTTTGGGAAGTGTTGAGCTTTCAAATCTATAGGGCTTCTAATATGAAATGTCCAGTGGGGTGTGTGAGTAAGGTGAACATTACCCAAGGAGAATAACAAAGTGCGGTAGTTACATAATCTGTTGTCAATTTGAGACTATTACCAGTGAAGGGGTGGCGTGTAGCCTGTCAACCAGGTCGCAGTTTGATGACCTCATTTGGAGGTCTAAGGAGATAAATAGCTCGCTGGAGGTGGGATACAAGCTCACTCCCTGAAAGACATTCCTGAGACAAGACACATGGAGCTACGCTAGAGCACTGGTGCTGGAGGAGCCATGTGGAGATCCCTGCCAGTGCTGAGATGCTTCCATTGCCACTGGATCCACAAGACTTCCTACCCACTGACCTGTGATCTTCCTGCATTTGGTGTCTTGCATGTGTTTTGTGAATCTGAAGTGGACTTTATAGATTGGTATTGGACATATGGGCTAATATCAGACTTATGGATTTGATCTGGACTGGCTGGGCTGTTTTCTCAATATCCAATTGCTCTGGGATAGAAAGCTCTTTATTATACACATGTGTGTCTATGAATTTGTTTTTCTAGCCAACCTGGACTTACACACCAGGAAGGTCAACATTTAAGGAATAAGTGGAGGAAGAGAAGTCTCTGGAAGAGGCTAAAAAAGAGCAGACAGAAAAGTAATAGAATTAGCTGATGGAATTTTCTCCCAAGTCCAGCTAAGAGTTTAAAGAAGGAGGCAATTGTTGTGAGTTATAAATACTGCTGATAGGCAAATGAAAAAAGGCTGAGAAAAAGGTGTTTCTATTTGGCTCCATTGATTCAGTGGAGTGGTGAGGGCTGAAGACAGATTATCATGGGATGAAGAGTTGATAAGAACTGAAATATTGAGGTGGTAAGGTAATATAGGCAGCAGGGAGAAGGCAGAAGATAAACCGAAAGGTTTATTTTGGATATGTGAATTCTTGGTTATGTCTTTAGGCCAAGACATGGACCCAAAGGAGTTGAGACTGAAATGTAAAGAAAAGATCCTGACGGTGTGATATTGGTGGAGTAAGTCGGCTGAGGTAAAGCCCAGTGGAATAGGGCTTGAACTAGGGCTGCCTCTATCTCTGGGCAAGAAGAAAGATGATACCTTAGGGGAAAGGAGATGGAGATGCATGGATATTGCAAGGATATTTGGCAGCTCTTCAAAAATGATCATTTTCATTGATATTTGAATTATGGAGTATGGTGTTGGTATATTTTCAGGGTTTTAGAAGGTACTTACTAAGTTATATACAAAAAAACAAAGTTTCAAGCAGTTCAGTCCTCCAATACAGGCCACAGATTTGAACTAGAATGAACTCCATTCTTGAAGTTCTGCAAGCGAGAGGTATAAGAGGTGAAGCAAGGAACATCTCAGAATGAATTCCAGGATGTGGAAAAGGGCATAAGTAGCAGGAATGTGTGTGCATGTGTGTGTGTGTTTCCTTGAGAAGGCACCTAGGTTTATCAGAGTATAGCAGGTGTGCCCTGGAGGGTTTCTAGTGCCAGGGACTCCTTAACTCCAAGTCTCCTCCTGAAGACACAGTAAGAAAAAAAGTTAGGACCTTCCCAAGAAGTAATCTCAGCAATGGACTAAATTTATTAAATGAAACTTTAAAAAAAATTATGGTGTGGATGGTCAAATCATTATTGGAAGCCACCAGGGAGCTTCTATGATTCACTGTTTAATGATTTCCAGCAGGATTACAAAAGCTTTAAAAGTAAGCTTGAAGCTATTGAGAGCAAATAGTATGCCAGGAATATCAGAGTGACTTGGATTTTGGACTTTATGAAAACTGTATTGTTAATTTAGGGGAAAAATACAAACTGGATTTCAAGGCTCTGGAAGTCTGTTATTTTACAAATGTTATTTGACTTGCCTCAGCAAGATATTTGACATTTAAAAAAATGCTAAGCAGATAGAGGGAGCTGTCTAAAGCCTTGCTGATCAGATCATCTCAGTAGAGTTTAGCAGAGCCAAGAAGCAAAAACTTTTAGAGATTTGGTTTCGTTATGTAACAGGACATCAGGAAAGTAAAATCATGGTGCAAGCAAGGAAAAAGGAATGATTATCCTTTAATCGAAACCCTACATGTATTTTTGCATCAAGACTCACAATTATTTTGCACCATTAATCCATGTCCTTTGGCAAGGTGTCCAGTGTAATGCCTCTCATAAAGAGATAGTGTTTCCAGGCATCTTGAACCGGGGCTGGTCTTGTGACTTGGTTTGGTCAATAGAATTTGGTGGAAGTGACATCCAGTTCTCCACTCAGTCCTAAAGAGACTTCCAGACTTCTGGTCTTTCTCTTGTAACTGCTGAGCGATCTAAGAATGAGTGCACGCTAGCCTTGTGGGTGACGACAGCCTGGTTGCTCCCATAAATTTAGCAGCTATAAGCCAATCTCATTAACAGAGTCATCTTGCTGTTATTAGGTGCTGTTGGGTTGGTTCTGTCTTCGTTCTGTACCACAGACTGAAACGCAGCCTGGTCCTGTGGCATCCTCACAATTGTTGTCTCTGAATCTATTGCTGCAGCCACTGTGCCAATTCATCTAGTTGAAGGTCTTCCTCCTGATGTCCTTTTTCAGGGACTGCTCTCTCCTGACAACATGTCCAAAGAACGTGAGCTCAAGTCTTGCCATCTTTCCTTTTAAGCGCATTCTGGCTGTACTTCTTTAAAGACAGGTTTGTTTCTTCTAGCAGCCCATGGTACTTTCAGTGTTCCTCATCAACACCAGGATTAAAATGCATCAATTCTCCTGCAATCTTTCTTCTTCAATTTTCAACTTTCATATGCATATGAGTTGATTGAAAATACCAGGGTTTGGGTCAAGTAGGCACACTTTTAGTCCTTAAAGTGACATCTTTGCTCGTTAATGCTTTAGAGATGTGTTTGTGCAGTAGATTTACCCAGTGGAATGTGTCCTTTGATTTCTGGACTGTTGCTTCCATGAGCATAGATTATTGATTCAAGAAAAATGAACTCCTTGACAACTTCTTTTTTTTCCCCTTGACAACTTCAATCTTTTTCTCTATCTATCATGCTATTGTTTACTGAAGATTGTTGTTTTCTGTACATTGAATTGTAACTCATGATGAAGAATGTAGTCTTCGGTCCTCATCAGTAGATGCTTCAAGTTCTCTTGACTTTCAGCCAACAAGGTTGCATATCAAAGGTTGTTAGTGAGCTTTCCTCCAATCCTGATGCTGCATTCTTCTTCAAATAGTCCAACTTCTTGGGTTATTTGTTCAGCAAACAAATTGAATAAGCGTGGTAAAAAGATATAACACTGACACATGCCTTCCATGATTTTAAAGTATGCAGTATCCCGTTGCTCTGTGGGAGTGATTGTCTCTTAATCAATGTACAGGTTCTCCATGAGCACAAAGAAGTGCTCTAGAATGCCAGTTTTTTTTAATGTTATGCATAGTCTGGTAGGATTCACATGACAAATGTCCCAATTATTTTTGGTTCAGTGACTCTGTATTTTTCCATCTTCTTTTGATGCTTTGCCTATATAATCCTTCAATACTGCAACTTGGATGCTTGAGTTTTCTTTCAGTTCTTTATGCTTGAGACACGCTGAGCATGTTCTTCCATTATTGGCTTTCCATCTCCAGTTTTTTCTCTCACATTTCATTATGATATTTTACTTTATCTTCTTGAGCTTTAACTTGAGATTTTCTGTTCAACTCTTTCACGTCACCATTTTTATGTTCAAGAGCAAGTTTCAGAGTCTCTCTTGACGTCCACTTTTATCTTTTCGTACTTTCTTGTCTTTTTCATGATCTTTACTTTTATTCATGTCTGATGTTCTTGATGCAATCTCCAAGCCTGTCAGGTCTCCTGTCATTAGTGCTCATTGAGTGAAATCTGTTCTTGAGGTATTCTGGAAACTCAAGTGTGATTTGCTGAAGATTCTATTTTGGTTCTCTTGGACTTGCTTGGATTTTCTTCCACTTCAACTTGAGCTTACATATGAGCAGTTGATGGTCTGTTCCACAGTTAATCCCTGGCCTTGTTTTGACTGCTATTATTGGGCTTTTCCACTGTCTCTTCACAACGTGCCCTGCTGTCAGAGTGGGCTACAAGTTGGGCAGCTAACTACAAGGTCAGTGTGAACCTAAAGCTAGTTGCTCCCCAGGAGAAAGTTGAGACTTTCTGCTACTGTGAAGATTTAAAATCTCAGAAACCCCAAGTAGCAGTTCTATTCTGCCCTATGGGTTGTCATAGTCAGAATAGATTCTGCGGCAGCTAGTTTGTTTTATTATCTCTTTCTACAGATGAATCTTGAAAAGTCATGTGAAAATGGATATGTTCTGATGTAAACAAATACCACTGACTCAAGCCATATTTCCTCTGGATGGCTTTCTGAGGTTTACGGTCAAATGATAATTCTGGGAGAAGCCAGATGCTCACTGGTCTAAGCAATGGTAGGTACTTAAATTTTTTATAGCAATTTTATTGACATACAATTCACATATCATACAACTTAGTGGTTTAAACATATTGAAAGAGTTCTACAATCATCACTACTATCAATTTCAAAATGTTTTCATCATGCTTGTACTCATATTTATTAGCTTCCTATTCCCACCAACTTCTACTGTCATAACGCTAAGAAACTATTAATCTAGTTATTGTCTCTGTAGATTTACCTATCCTGGATTCTATATAAAGAAAAACATATTAAAAAAAACCCAAAAGCAAAACAAAGAAGAGAAAAAACCCACCAAGTTCAGAAAGTCCCAATGATACTAACAAAATAAAAGATAAAAACTTCAATCAAAAATAAAGCAGAAAAATAATAAAAATGAGAAAAAATGTAAATGGGTCAAAATGGAGAACAAAGGATAGGGTGTTAAATTTCAATCTAACCATATTTGCATTATCCACTTCCTGATGCATGCTGTCTGATAGCAAGGCTATTTACATGCTCGGTCAGTGGTCAGGTGTGATTCTCTGGAGGCTTAATCCACATGGAAACCCTGAAAATGAATTTTGGGATTTTACTGTTATCTGCAAACCAAGTGCTCAAAGTTTAAGCCCTATTGCCATTCCCTCCTCTGGTCTTGGATTTTATTATTTGTAATCCTTGGATCACAGAGGCTGGTGTACTTCTGTGTGGATTTAGCTGACACCTCACTTATTTTAAGATGAGCCTTTAAGACCCCAGACACTAGTCTTTCTGATAGTTGGGCTGTTTGTTGCTTTATATTGCTCACCAATATTTGGGAGAATTTAGTTTCTTTTTCTCTTAACCTTCTATCAGAGGCTCAATTTATGCCACTTCAATCCTTCTGAAGCAATTAATGGTTCTTCCAAATAAACTTTCTCTTCAAATATTTTATAAAGTATTGTTGAGAAACTTTTAGAAGCTTACAGCTTATTTCTCTCTCTTTGTTAAAGGAAACAGTTCTTTTGTTAAGTGTCTTCCTACTGTCCCATCACTCCAGATTTCTGAAGGCTCCTCCCAAGAGAAGGCTTCTTGCTCCTCTTACAGCCTTATTATCAGCTGTTGTAGTATACTGAAGCTCTGTGGAGCCTTTCATACCAGGCCTCAAAGCTTCAAAAAAGCACTTGGCAGTTGGGGATCTGCACTGGCATTTTCAAAAAACATTTTATCACCATGAATTGGTTAAGCTACCACAGAGTCTTGGGAGTTAGCTAAGTCTTAGCTTTACTTTTCTTCATTTGAAGATGTTTATTAAGAAAGATGAAGGAGAACATCTGCCTCTCAGACAAAGCCTATGTGGGCTGAGACAACAAGGCCTAGTGGGAAGTGGGTGAGTTTTAGAATCAAACAACTGGGATTCAGTCCTGGCTGTTTCTTAACAGATGTGTAATATTGGGCAAATTCCTTAACCACTCTGAGATTCAGATCCTTTTTTTTAATAATGAATTTTAGTCTATCATTGTTGAAAATAATCACAGCACGTTAATCAAATCAATTTCTACATGTATAATTCTTCAACATTAATTATATATTTCAAATTATGTAACCATTCTTACCCTCAGTTCCAAAACTATTTCTCTACCATTAGCATAAACTCACTGTCCCCCAAATTTTCATTCTCACCATTAGAGCTGTCGATTTAATCCCTTATCACTCACTGACATTGAATCAATTCCAACTCATAGGGTTACATTGGGCTGCTAATTGCAAGGTCAGCAGTTTGAAACCTCCAGCCACTCCTTGGGAAAAATATGAGGCTTTCTATTCACATGAAGAGTGACAGTCTTGGAAACCCATAGGGGCAGTTAGGATCACTGTGTTTATGAGGTAGCCTACATAGAGAGCTCTAAAATGATATAATGTTCAAAGCTGACATTTTTTTTAACCAATGAAGCTAAATGCTGTTTTGTTTAAAGAACACTCCAGAGAATATTTTTAGTTCAAGATTAAAGGATGATATCAGAGCAATAGTTTCAAGAGTTCATTCATTTTCCATGAGAATGTGAAATGCTGTTCTACTTTCTCTCCCCTCTTTTGATCAGAATTCTTCAATAATGGTAGTAACCAGGCACTACCCAGATCTTCTAGTATGATGATAAAGGAGACATTTGTTCACGGAGCAATCAACTGCACATTCCATTTCTTTCTTCTATTCCCAATTCTCTTAAAAACATTTTTTTTTTGTTTCATCTGTTTATCCCAATTTGCCTACAAAATTATCATTTTCTCTGCATGCCACATTTTGGTGAAGACTGAGAAGTAGTGCATAACTGGTCAATGTGAGCAGGGAAGAGTATGTGCTCATAGAAGTAAGATGCTTTCAAAGCATGGAAGAAAAGGGCTTGACTCATAAATGGCCGCCAAGAGGATGGGTCTTAAACCTAATCTCTTTGGAGTGGTGTCTTATATGGTATAGTGGGCTTTGCACTGGGCTGCTAACCATAAGATAAGTAGTTTTAACTTAGCAGCTGCTCCTTGGAAGAAAAAAGAGACTGTCTACTCCCATAAAGATTTCAAGTCTCTGATAACCAAAAGGGCAGTTCTACTCTATCCTGTAGGCTCACTATGAGTCAGAATCAAATAATGACTGTAAGCTGCCATGATGATCAGTGACATGAGGACTTGGATAATCTGTTAGGATACACTATAGTTTTTTATACGACTAGGCAAAACAGTTTGAGCCTGATCCTAGAAAACTCACATTGCTCCTCAGTTCCATCTACCCCTCCCATAAGCCATACAGTCTCATTTCTCCCTTCTTTACTTTTGGGATGTGGTTTCTTCTCTCATTTCCTTACAAAGCACCTCTTTATGGCTCATTATGATTCAAGCAATCAATTGTCATGGTGTCCATTGTTTCTCTTGGTTTCCACTCAAACTGGGGCTAGTGGTTTTCAAATCTCAAATGCTGGAAGTCGCCCATTCTACCAAGCCTTAAAATCATCTTTCTGCTAAGAGCACATAATTTTCCCTGGTCACATTGAGAAGTTACACACTGCTTCTTAACCTTTCACACAAGACGGCACATAGGGAAAATGTTGGTAGGCAAATTGGGCTAAACAGATGAGGCTGTTAGAGATGAAATTCTGTTCAGCTATCCTGAGGGCCAAACATATCCAAGAGCACATTTCTTTTTCCTCTTCCTTTTTTAAAAAAA
>NW_022107431.1:88074682-88078440 GCF_000313985.2 Echinops telfairi | reverse complement strand
GAGATAATAACATGCACAAAAACAAGACAGAGCAAAACCAAGCAACGACATACAACAAAACAACAACGGAAATAAACTAATAACAAAAAAAACAAAAAACAAAACACAACAAGAAAGAAAAGCTTGTAGTTAGTTCAAGGATTGCTTGTGGGCCTTGTTGAAGTCTACCTTGTTGAAGTCCACCTTCATGCTTGTTGAAGTCCACCTTCAGCATTCCCTGGGTACCTCGTTGCTCCATTCCCTTGCTGTTCTATTGCACCTCCTTAGTGTTTTGCCTCAGTGTGGCGGGATCAGATCAGGTGCAATTTTCACAGTGTCTCCTGTGCTGTCCCCTGTAGGACTATGGGTCAGTGAGGGGCATAATATCTCATAGTGGGGCCGGCCATGTGGTCCTTTCTGTGGACTGGCTCCTCTAATTAGGAACATCGTCCTCACAGCCTGGTGGGCCTGGATGTGCTCCACTCTCTCCTCTTCCCCCTTCATCTGTTCCCGTGTGCTCCAATCAGATATGTCCCTCGCCCGAAGCTGCAGATTCAATGCCGTCCTTTGAAATAAATTCTTCTGGGGGAGGCCAGATGTCCACATAGTAGTTGGGATTGGGGCCGGCCCCCCACACCCCAAGAGCACATTTCTAAAATGGCTTGAGAAGCTATGTGTTGCCAAACATGAGTTCCATTCATACAACAGATTTTATTTATCAGGGTATTGGAACTAGGGAGTCCTGGTGGTGTAGTGGTTGTGTTGAGCTGTGATCTGTGTGGTCAGCAGTTTGAAGCCACCAGCAGCTCCACGGGAGAAAGGCTGGGCTTTCTACTCCTGTAAACAATGACAGTCTCAGAAATTCACTGAGGATCACTGTGAGTCAGCATTAATGCGATGGCAGTGAGTTTTGAGACTTGGAACTAGGAAAACAGTGAACAGAACTCACTCCTTGCCCTGGGGGGAGTTATAACCCGTAATACACGTGCTGACGTGAAAATGTTGAGGTGCCAAGATGCAGTACAAAGAGACATCTTTCTAGAATCTGTTTGTCTTGGGTGAAAATTTGGCTCAATTGTTTTCTCGCTCTGTGGATTTCAGTAAATTATTTCACTACTCTCACTGTTAGTTTATTACTTAGTAAAATAGAAATCATAAAGCTCCTTGCACGCTTGCTTTTGGTAAGGGATGGAGTCCAGCAAAAACAATCTTCATTTATAAATAACTCATTGCCATTGAGTTGACTGAAATTCATAGCAATGCTAAAGAACAGAGTAGAACTGTCTCACATGCTTTACAGGGTTGTATTCTTTATGGGAGGTGGGCTGGGGGTGTGGTGGGTTACAAGTTGCGGTGCTAACTGCCAATGCAGCAGTTGGACATCACCAGCCGCTGCTCAGGAGAAGAGGAGGTTGTCTGCTCCTGTCGAGATTTACAGTTGTGGAAACCCACGGCAGCAGTTGGCTATTTAGCAGAATCGACTTGATGGCAGTGAATTTGGTTTGGGGTTTGGTATTCTTTATGGGGGCAAATGACTACAAATTTTCACGGAAAGACTGGTGGATTTGAATTGTTAATCTTTCGGATAGCAGCTGAGCACTTTTATCTCTTAAGTAGCCAGTTGAGTTCTTTCAAAAATTCTGGAACACATTGTAAATGTCCACCACAAATTCCATATCTACTAATATTAATGAGTACTAGAATATAAATATTTCTGACTCAACATCAGAGAAACATTTCTGATGTTCAACTAGAATAATAGACACCCCCCCATTAACTTACAAATAGTTACTGTTTCCTGTGTGTCAAAGCAAAGTCCTCAGCTTTGAATATGTCACAATTCAGTGTTAGACTTGGAACCGCAGAGACTAGCTAGTCAGTTGGAGAATCAAGAACAAGAACTTAGGCATTCCTTTTTCTAGTATAATACTTTCTTCATTGTCTTAATGTAATGCTATAAGTTACGGAAGATACAGGATAAATACAACATGTCTCTGCATTTCTGTGATTTGAGAACCAAAATAAAGTAAAAGTACTTTATTTACGTATATGCTAAGCAGTTTTACTTTGACAAATTAAGTCATCTCTAACTTATGCAGAGGCAGAAGGTTATGTTTTGTGGGTGTATTTCAAGTTAGAGCTTGAATAATATAGCAAATCTAGAATTATCCCAAATATTTCTCTGAATTTTAAGATAGATTATCTGACTTCCATTACAAATGGTCAGATAACTCTCCAAGTGCCTGGTATTCTTACTGTCCATCTGTTTCTCTATCTCTCTGCACACACAGACATAAACACAGATGCACTGAGCCACTGCTAAAGGTCACGTACCAAAAGTTTGTAAGGAGAAAAGGAAAAATAAATAAAACACATGCACTTTGTTTTTTTTTATCCCACTGTTTCCAGGATAATTCTATATTCAACAAATTCTATTTATGTTCTGTCACGGCAGATTATTTTACAGCAATAATTTGCCAGAAGTGAGGCAGAACTAATAGAAACATACCTGTTTAACTTGTAAATTTTTCTTTTCTTTTCATAAATAAATATTAATTGGTAATTGGTTCATCTATATGAAAACTTAGGACTTTGTATTTTCACACTTAATAAATAAAATGAATATATAATAAATTCCTTGAGAGACAATGAAGTGATTTTTGGCCCCTTACTCACTAGGTACAATAGTAGAGGGCAGAGGTTTTAGATCTAAATTTTACTAAAAATTGATGAAGGTGCTCTTTGCATGGATCTGGCTGCTGAAGTCGTGATGGTCCTGGGGCTCATGCTGTGATGCCAGATGCAAGAAGATGACAGGCCTGTGGGTGAAAAAAGTCCTGTGGATCCAGTGGAGGTGGAAGTATCTCAGTGTTGGTGCAGGTCTCCATATGGTTCCTCCAGCTCTTCAGCAGGAAGATGAAGTAGGGAGAGGGACTCCTGGAAGGTCTCAGTGTGGCTTGTCAATAGGAAAATGAAAACAGAAAGAGAGGAAGTTCCCAGAATTATCGTGAGAAGGCACACTCATAAGGAGGCATCATCAGGCTGTGACCCAATTGACAGGCTAGACTCCACCCTTTCACTCTTAATACCCTCAAGTTGACACAAGATGATGTAACTGTCACACCGACTATAAATAGAGATGAATCTACAGGGAAGAGGTGTTTTCCCAGACTCAAATGTAATGGGTGATGATGGCCTAGAGAAGATGGGTTTCCATAATTTAGAGTTGAATTATTTCACAGACTCTGTAAGCCAAATCTCATGGATATCCTTCTTTCCTCTAGAAAGGCAGACTGGAGTCTCTGTCTCCACTTGACAGGTGCCATGAAAGTATTTCTTCTGGAGTGGTTGAATGGCATGATGTTTGGACTCAAAAATAGTAAGGCCTGCTAAATTATAGGCACTAGAATGGACTGAGGAATTGACTTTGTGCTATGAAATCCAATCCTGAGTTTGAACAGAAGACTTGCATGCTGATGGCCGCTCTCACCCAAGTTCTAGGATGGGGAGTCATACTAGGTCAGCATAGCAACAAAAATAATTTTATGGTTCAGGGGTCACCACAACATGAGGAACTGTATTAAAGAGTTGCAGCATTAGGAAGGTTGAGAACCACTGAACTAGAGGAAAGTTGTATGTTTCATCAGTGCTATACTGCACCCTGACTGGCTCGTCTCTTCCTTGTGACCCTTCTGTAAGGGGTTGTGCAATTGTCTACAGATGGGCTTTGGGTCTCCACTCTGCACTCCCCCTCATTCACATTGATATGATTTTTTGTT
>NW_022107431.1:88061124-88074287 GCF_000313985.2 Echinops telfairi | reverse complement strand
TAAATGCCCTTTGCCTCCTGGTTCTTTCCTCTAGTTCCTTTTACTTCCCTTTTGTCCCACTATCAGGTTCGGTCTTCATTTGGGTTTCAGTAATTCCTTTTGGTTACATTGCCCTTGATCAGGCCTCCTATACCCTCCTCACCATTTATTTTAGATCACTTGTTGTTCCCTTGATCCTAGGTTTGTTAACCTGCAGTTCCTTACCCTGTCTCCCCTCTCCCATGTCCTCCTCTGGACCATCAGTTTTGTTGTTTTCTCCTCCGGATTGTTTATCCCACCTATCTTATCTAGATAATCATGCAGAGACAATAATAAGCACAAAAAGAAGGCAGAGCGAAACAAAACAACAAAAGAAAACCAAAAAACCAAGTAACAACAACAGAAAAAAACCAAGGGGAAAAAAAAAAAAAGCCTGTAAATAGTTCCAGGTCTGTTTGTTGACTTTTAGGCGTGTTTTCCAGTCAAGTCTGATGGGGTGCCATGCCCTGGCCCCAAAGTCTATTTTTGGCATTCCCTGGGGACATCATTGCTTTGCTCCCCTTGCTGCTCTGTTGCATGCTCTTAGCATTTCTCCTCAGTGTGGTGGGATCAGATGGGGCACAATTCCTGCACTGTGCCTCCAGTGTTGTCCCTCATAGCTCTATGGGCCAGTGAGGGACGTTGTGCTTCC
Organism: Echinops telfairi; assembly: GCF_000313985.2. NCBI lineage: Eukaryota > Metazoa > Chordata > Mammalia > Afrosoricida > Tenrecidae > Echinops > Echinops telfairi. The sequence goes on along the minus strand of NW_022107431.1, from coordinate 88,073,617 downwards.
TGGTGGGGCCGTCCCTATGGTCCTCTCTGTGCATTGGCTGCTCTGAGCAGGAATATTGTCCTTGGGGCTTAGTGGGCCAGGATGTATTCCACTTTCTCTCTCCTGTGTTGAAAGTTTTTTAATCAAGGTATTTGTGAAAAGGAAAACTATTAATTTCAGAAAACAAAGGAAATATATGTTTAATATTTGGGAGCTTCTAATGAAATTTTGGGATGCTAAGGCATTTCTCATTAAGAAAATGAAAAGGGCTAGATAATGAGAGTCACCAAATCTGATCTATTTGTTTCATATAACTTTGATTTTCATTAATGGAAAATCAAATTGGTACAACAGTCTTCTTTGTTATCATCAACAACTATGTCATTGAGTTCACACCAAGGGCCAGGCTCTTCTCTTGGGTGTCTCTTTGTTGCTCTCTTTCTTCCCTTCAGGTGACATCTGTTTGGGTGTTACTATAGCTAATAAAGAGCAAGGAGAGGCAACTGAAAAGAGAAGAGGCAGGCAAAAAAATAACAAAAGAGAAGTGAGATTACTGGTTTATAGAACTTTGACAAAGTTTATAGAGCATAATCCACCAGCCTTCCAGCACTCTTAGAGTTAAACAGGTATTGTGATATGTCCATTCCACTAAGCTCTGAGATAACCTTAAACCCCATGGTGTCTGCAGACCTAACTAGCTTAGAAACCTGTGAAATGGATATTATTGGTGGATTAAGTGAGGAGTCATTGTTGTCAAGTCCAAAGTGTGAATGAAAATGAAACTTTCTGATTGAGCACAAGTGAATTTAAGGAGCTGTCTCACTCTGGGTTCACTTTAGCTTGCTAATTGCAAGGTCTTCAGTTCAAAACCACTAGCTGCCCCAGTGGAAAAAGATGAGGCTTTCTACTCCTGTAAAGAGCCATAGTATTAGAAACCCACAAGGGCAGTTCTATTCTGACCTTTGGAGTCCCTGTGAATCATTAATGACTCCATGGCAGAGAGTTTGCGTGTTTTTCTGTTTGGTCTGACTCAAGGACTCTATGAGTCTTGAGATTAAAAAAAACCCAAAACAAAGAAAACATTTTATTGGGGGATCTTAAAGCTCTTATAACATTCCATACATCAGTTAAATCAAGCATATTTGTACATAAATTGCCATCATCATTTCCAAAACATTTTCTACTTGAGTCTTTGATATAAACTCCTCTCGCCCCAACCTCTTGAATCCTTGATCAATGATATATTATTATAATTTCGTATCTTACACTGTGTTGTCTCCCTTCACCCACTGTTCTGTTATTTGTCCCTTTCAGAGGGGGACTTATATATCCAACTTTGTGAGGGGTTCCCCTTTTTTCCCCCTTCCCCCTCCTCAACCATCCCCCTACTTTCATGATATGGTTACTTCCACTACTGTTCCTGAGGGTTTTATCTGTCCTGAATTCCATATGTTGAGAGCTCTTATCTGTACCAGTGCGTGTTCTCTGGTCTAGCCAGATTTGTAAGTTAGAACTGGGTCATGGTAGCTGGGGTTGGGGGAAGCATTCAGGAACTAGAGGAATGATGTGTGTTTCATTGGTGCTATACTGCACCTTGGTTGAATCATCTCTTTCTTATAACTCTTCTGTGGGGGGATATCTAACTGTCCACGCCAAACACCCTCATTGGCATCAATATTGTTGTTTTGGATCTTTTGATACCTGATACCTGATCATGTCAATACCTCATGACCTCACAGGCTGGTGTGCTACTTCCATGTGGGCTTATTTACTTCCCTGCTGGATGGTTGCTTGTTGAGTTTTTAGATTTTTAATCATCAGACAAATCTAATTTTTCCCCCCTGCACTGGAGATCAGAAAATGATTTACAGTCTCTCTTTTTTTCAATAGTTTTATTGGCATATAGTTCACATATCATACAATTCAATAGTTAAATCACATCAGAAAGAGTTGTACAATTCACCACAATCAGTTTTAGAACATTTTCTTCATTCTTGTACTCATCATTATTAACTCCTCATTCTCCATCCCCCCCCCCACCTCCCTTGCCATACGCACAAGGGACCATTGATCCAGTTACTGTCTCTATAGATTTCCCTATGCTGAATTTCATGTGCAGAAAATGACTTAAACGTAGCTAGGATGTAGCCATATAGCGCTGGGAGTCTCTGCTTCATCACTGTCAAATGAGGAGAGAAGAACAAGGGAGTACCCTTCCAGCTCTCACGTGCTGTGCAATTTAGGAGGAATGAGTTCCAGTACCCTTTTCTGATGTAGAAGGGGTTAGAGCCATAGAAAACTTTTCCTGAGATGCTTAGGAATCCCTGCGTGGTGCAAACAGCTATCACACTTCTCTGCTAGCCCAAAGGTTGTAGATTCCTGTCCACATGAAAGCACCTTGGAAGATAGATCTTCTTTCCAAAAATTCAGTCATTGAAAACGCTACTGAGCATAATTCGACTATGGGGTTGGCAGGAATCTGAATCCACTATAAAGTAACTGATTTTGGTATCTGATGCTCACGGGCATTCATGAAAGAGGTTCATGCCCCTATTATTCCTACTTAGGCAGTAAATACGCATAACAGACAGTGGTTTTACTCTGCTAAATGCACTCTGGTCTCTGACTCTCTTCCCAATTATTTGAAAGCTTTGAGTGTCACCAAATGTATGTCACCAGGCCTCATGTTTATAATGTGGTATTGTTTGCTTTGCGAGAATAACAAAGAGGGGAAATATGTGCAATGTATGGATAGGAAGTGGTTTCCTTAGCAACAGGTGCAGTAAGAAAGTATATCAAAGGATGTGGGTTCTCCCTTTCATTACCCCGAAATTGAGTCCCTAGCTTATACTTAATTCTCCTTCTTTTATCATAGGGTAAAACAGAATTATGTACTCCCTTGATAATCTATTACAATTGGAGTAATGAGCCAGGATTCTACATATGCGCATCTCACAGTGGGACCTTGACTGTTGTTTGGATGCTGTACTTGTGTTAGATTCCTCAGGTGAGAAATACCTTGGTCCTTGGCTTTGCACCTGAAGCCTAATGATCCAAGTGGGTTTTTATAAAGATTGAAGAAGTTTCAGGTGTTAGAGTGAGTTGACCACAGGACTGCATCCCCCATATGTGGTGACCTGAGGAGAGAGAGAGAGAGAGAGAGAGAGAGAGAGAGAGAGAGAGAGAAGAGAGAGCGAAACAGCAACTCCTAGTGGAAGAGCAGAAGGCAGAGAGCAGCGAGAAAAGAGAGCAGTGGTGTTCAAGTTCCAGCCTTTTGGGGTCTGCCGTGGGGAGGCATGGTCAAGGGTGCTGGTTGATCCCATTGACTGAATTAAGCCCACATGGCCTAGATTGGGCCAATCCAGATGTACCGCCCACCTAGCTGCACAGCTCTAAACTGGCCCGGGCCCTGAATTGGCGCATGCCCTTTAGCTGTTATCGACTTCCAACTTCCTGTAGGGGGCCCCTAGGCATGGAGAGGAACAACCCCCTATCTTGCTACCTATCACTTGTATTTAAAAGACATTATTATCAGAGCCTAAATTGTGAGAATCCAGTTTGCAGAAGGCTATGGATGACAGTGGGAACCCAAGATTCGTTTGTGGGATCTACATAGGAAACAAGCCTCCGATGAACTCCCTCTGTCCACAATCAGGTGTGCGGGAGGGAAGTGGTCACTAAACAGAGTGCATTGCAGAGATGAGTCAAGAAGATCAAAGGCATAATTCTGACGAGAACAGTTACAATTTTGTCAATTGATCCCCTCTCTGATGCATACTGGGCCTGCTCTGATCAGCATTTTCTGTGCTTTTGGTTTGTTCTACTTTGTTTTGTTTTTGTTTGTTCTTATTAGGGTATGAATCAGAAGTGCCATGTTACAGGCGGTCATCCTCATGAAGTTGTGTTATATGTTTTTCAGTGTTTCGGTATGTGACACCCAGGATTGATGAACCTGCAGGGACAGCAAGTGGAATAAGGGTTTTGTTCAGTGATGGTGATGGTGGTGGTGGTGGTGGTGTATATGTGGGAGTGGGGGTGAGGGGGTAAAAGGGAGATGAGGTCAAGAAGTCCAGGAAGAAATAGAATGTTTGGAAAATGATTGTAGTAGCAAGCGTACAATTCTGCTTGATGTGATTGAACTATAGAATACATGTATTAACTCCCCATGAATAATGAACTTTTAAAACATAAAGGACATTTATTTATCCTGGTTTGTTTCCTCCTTGGAACTGTTTGGAAATCTGAATGACCTATAAAAGATGCTTTTCTTTCCTTTCCGGAATTGCCATGCCCTCAGGCTTGCTTACTCTTAATGCTGCTTTTAAATGCAAACACTCAAAGCCATGGAAATGGCAGGATGTAAATATTGAGGGAAACTAGATGTTTACTTAAAGTCATATGGAGTGGAACAGATGTGAGTCCTATTGTCCTTTTCTAAAGTAATTCCTGGCCCCTGCATTTTCAGATAAAGCCTCCTTGATATGAGCAAACAATCCAAAGATTCATGGCGGTTCTTTTCACTTCTCTGTGATCGGAAGACTTACCTAAAGTTGCCAGAATTGGACTGGTGGGTTTTAGTAAAGACTCTATATCATCATCAAATGACATGACTTAGCATTTCCTAAGCTGGAGGCTTCTTAAAGATTCTTTAGTAAGAAACCAGAAGTTCTCTCCAGAACACTCTGGTTAGTGCATAATTCTGAGAAAAAGACTCGGGATAGTATCTCCTGTCTAATTGCTTCGGGGATGGAAGCACAGTAGCCTGAGAGAAGTTCTATTTCTGGTCTATCTGAGGCAGTTGTCCACCAAATAATCCTGATCCCTTTTTTGGTTTCTTCCTTCTGAGCTGCGTAAGAGACAGGATCTTGTAATAATTTTAATGAGATTCCATCAACCATGATATTCTCTGCAGAGGCCATTGCTCACAGACTGCTTGTGACTTCTTTCTTTCCCTCTTGAGCAGGAGAAGGGAGAAGGAAGCTAAGATGTACACCAGGGCTTCAAAAAGTTCCTTAAAAGACAATGGGATTTTCCCACAAACGTTTTGAAGATCCCCTTTATGTGTAGAAAGCTCTGCTTTTAATAATAGTGAAACAACTGGTGGCCACAAAGCCCCGAGAAACAAGTTGGGAGCTGTGTGGTGACACTCTTGAGTTTTTGATGTGGTGGAGAAATGGGTCAAGTGAACAAACAAGTGTCTCAACACCAGAAGCCATATGCAATGAGGCTGCAGTCTAGATCCTGGGACAGACCTGCAGAAGCTAAGATCTTGGTGAAAGGAGTCTGGACTGATGGTGGAGGATGGTGTTGCTTGGTGACAGGTGCCCAGGTTTGGAAAGGAGAATTGAGACCCTAAGATTCAGCTTGAGGATGCCAGTTAATCTTTCAGGGAGAAATCAAGATCACAATCATATTCTTTTCACCTGAAAAGAGTTTTCATTTGATTGTGGTTTACTGGTGTCTCTGAGAGTCTGTATGGTTCAAGGAATCAGCCCCAGCAAGCATTTTCAGGAAGCCCTGGACTCTTTGACCTCATTAAATTGGATGTTCTGTGATGTTAGTTTAACGAAGTCCTATCCCAGGAGTGTGAGATGTCAGAGTCAAATGACTTTTGCTTTGAAGCACGTGCATTTAGAAAATGTGCTTGTTCAAGTTCTTAAAAATATCAACACTTCAAGTAAAATAATAATAATAGACTATTGGAAAAATTCTTGTTTGATTCTGTCCCCAACTTGACTTCTCCTTGGACATCCCCACTTGTCCACATTATACTTCTTTTCTCCTATTTAATAACCTACTCTTTTTCCTTAAACCTCAACTCTTGGCATATGGTCTGAAATGGAAATGTTTTCCATACTTATTCTGTCTGGTTCTAATTTCTCTGTGATGTTAAGGTAGTTAAAATTTCCTAAAATTTCCTTTGTTTTTCCTAAAGGAAAACAAAGCCCATCCTTATTTTTTTCCTTTCTTATTTATATCTTCTTTCTTTCCTAAGGTGCTATTATCCATGATACCTCCCTTTTCCCATGTATCTTCATAAATTCTCTAGGTCAATTCTTTTTCTTTCACTGATCATTTACTCCTTTATTCTAAACTTCATTTGCTTCTTCATCTAATTCTTTGGGGAAGATGATCTACTTTGTAAAGTGGTATATTCCTTGATTTCTGATAGTCACGAACCCTTTTCATGTGTATTTTGTTCTAAAGGGTTTTAAAAAATGATTCCAGTCCAGAAGTTCCATCATATTTAACCATCTTCAACACTGACTACAGAGAAGTTGCCCAGACCCTGTGTACCAATTACAGGGCTAATTCCATTCTGCCTGGTATGTTTGCCCTGAGAAAGATATCTTTACATCAGTCTTTTGAGTTAAAAACCAAACCACATCCATGGTCATCAAGTTGATCGCAACTCAACAGGACCCTAGAGGACAGAGGAGACCTGCTCTTTAGAGTTTCTGAAACATTAAATCTTCATGGGAGCAGGAAGCCTCATCTCTTCCCCCTGGGGCAGCTGGTGGGCTCAAAGGACTGACCTCTCAGCTAGTAGCCCCAAATTTAACTCATTGTGCCAGGGTAATCTCATTCTGGATTAGTGGAGGTACAAAGCCAAGAGGGACTTCCACTATCACTATCACTCCAACAAAGGGACACTGAATCAGGTAAGCAGTGACCTTGATGTTGCCTCATCCAATGGTCACTTCTATGTTTTCATATTACTTGGCCTCTGAATAGTGTTGAAAACCTGGCTGTTGCTTTTTTCTCAGAAACACTTGCCTGAGTCCTGCATACTTCTGGCTTTGCTTCCACGTCTGGCAACTCACAAGTTGTCAGAATGGCTTTTCCTCCGTCTCTCCTATTTCAGATGTCCATGCCCCAAGGTTCGGGCCAGGTCTCTTCTTTTCTTCATTGAACTCTCTTCCTAGGAATTTTAATTGTTAAATATCATTTTGATCCTAAAGACTTTCAAGTGTAAATTGCCAATTCTGACCTCTTCCCTGAGTGCCAGACTTCTAACTGCTCTCCTGATGTCTCCACTTGAACAAAACTCATTGTTGACAAGTAGATACAGACAATGCAAATTTATTCCGCTGGGCTTCCAAAGCTGTACTTTTTACAGAGAAGACAGTTACATCTTTCTTTTGTGTAGTGGCAGGAGCATTTGAACTGCCAAACTATCAGTGAGTAGCCAAGTGCTTGACCACAGCTTCACCAAGGTTCCCCTCCACTTGCATAGGCTTTGATTTGTGACTAAATTAGTACCAGTTCTGGAGGGCTGATTCCGACTCATGGTGACCCCATGTGTTTCAAAGTGAAGATGTGCTCCCTCTGGTTTTCAGTGGCTGATTGTTTGGAAATATAGCACAACAGCTTTCTTCATAAAAGCCTGCGGGAGGACGTAAACCTCCAATCTTCAGGTTAGTAAAGGAGTGTGTTAACCATTTGCACCACTTATTGACTTCCTTATGATCAAAATAGAACTCCTTATTCCTAATTGCTACCCACCTCCTCAAGCATACCTAGTACTCAGCCTTTCTAGTTCCATCTACCTAGTTGCTTAGGTAAAAATCTCACCCCCTCGTTCAACTCATATCTATCACTGTTTACCTCTCTTTCCAAAATACGTCTGGAATCCATTCATGTCCTTTCTCATTTAGATTACTCCAGCCATTCTTCAATGTCTTTTTTTTTTTTTGTCTTTGCTCTTGTCCTTATTGGCATTATTTCCACAGAAATCAGAATAAGTACAGAATTTCAATTGATGGCAATGTTTGTTTGTTTTAAACAGAACTTCCTCTGTATGCTGCTTTAGGTGAATGTAAAACAGAAAGCTGGACACCGGATAAGGAAGATGAGAGAAGAAATGATGAGTATGAATTATGGTGTTGGCAAAGGCTATGGAAAGTACAATGGACTGGCAGAAGAGCCAATCTGTCTTGGAAGAAGTACAGTCCGAACGCTCCTTAGAGTTAAGGACAGCAAGGATCTCATGTACTTTGGGCACGCTATCAGGAGAGACTAGTCCCTGTGTGACACCATGCTTAGTAAAGTAGAAGGTTAACAGAAGAGGGAAGACCCTCAACAAGATGAATTGACACAGTGGTTGCAACAATGGGCTCAAAGATAACAGTTTGAGTATGGCGCAGGATTGGGCAGTGATGTATGCTACTGTACATAGTGTTGCTGTGAATTGGGATCTATTATATGGCACCCAGCAGCAACAACATGTAAGCCCCTTCCACATTCTTTGAAACATCAATGGCGGGGCTTTCAGTGAGTAGAGGTATTGATTGGCTCCCTACTATCTGAGGAAAGATACTAGAGAGAATTGAGAAAAACAGTGTGGACTTGGTAGACAAAGAAGCATTCACGAAAGAATCAAGTAAGAAAGTAAATCATGGAATTTTGTTTTATAATTCATATTGTAGTAAATTGGTTGGCTGTAGAAAAAGAAGTAATAAAATTATATTAATTAATACCATATTAATAATTATTTCTACCTTGAATTTATCTAATGTTTCTGCAAAGAGCTAAAAATGGCTGTAAGAGCTCTAATGATATTATATTATTGGGCTGAGTGTTTATAATAGACATTAATTACATAGTATTTAACTGATCCACAGAACTTTCAAAAGGTACAATAAGATAATAAAACACCAAAGCTACTCTAGAAATTTAGAACTGAGTCTAGCTTAATGATAGAAAAAATATTTAATAGGAAAAAACCCCCACAAAACATTTACTGCCATGTTGTTTCCTTCAATGTAACTAAATTAAAAACCAAATAATTACTCAGACCTTGTCATCTAAATATATCTGCTATATTCCTTCTTTTTCTAAGATATTGTGTGGTTTTTGGAGCCTTTTATAAGTCAGCCACTAGAGTGCAAACTTCTTCTTTTTATCAAGCTATTAAAAAAATACACCACACACACATGCACATGCACACAACACATCTCTCTCTATATATCAGTACTCACCATACCACATTATCTCAGACTGTAAAATCTGATAATATAGCTCCTGGTTGCCTGGGGCAGTGGGCATGGGAGATGGAAGTGGGGAATTTTAAGGCTGTTTATATTAAAAACATAAGAAAGAACAAGATAAGAGGTTGTAATGTCGGACTACCTTCCTGGAGTGAAAATGAAACCTGTTAATGGAGCATAAAGTCTTATGTTTCATTCCATGTAATAAAATATGATAGGCATTGTTTAGTCTGACAGGCATCTGGGGCCTTTTTCCAGGGTAGGGTCTCGAGGGAGCTCAAAGAAATGATACTGTTTTCAGGTGAATGTGGATAAATTACATTGTCAGCTACCTTCTGCTCTAGAGGCTTTAGGCAGGCAAAAGAAAGGCTCCAGTTCAGGAGTATTCGCAACTGTTGAACTAACCCCACTGTTTACAGCCTTCCAAAGGTCATTATGGTACCCAACACAGCAATATGCTGACAGGTGAATCTGCTAGCCTAGTGAGAATTCTGGGAACAGAAGATGGGAATAGAAAGAATTGGGGGAGATTTAATGCACATAGAAACCCCTAACTGACCAGAATGTATTAATCAGCTTGCTCTTGTGCTGAGATTTTGAGATACCTAAGTGAGGAAAGCCACTTTTCTTTCCTGGTGGCCTGTTGACAATTGGCCTCGTATACACAACCCGAGGGACTCACTTGCGTTGTCTCTGTGCTATTTGAGAATTATAGTCTATACTTTGGACTTTTGGAGTATTTAAAACAATAGTAAGCAAAAACTGGTGCTGCTGTCCCTGTCGCTGGGTCAGTCCTGACTGATGGCGCCTTGCCCAATGGAATAAACTGCTGGTGGTTCTGCACCAACCCCCGGATTGGTGGGGCTTGAACATGGTTACATTTGATATATCGGATTTTCATTGCTTGATTTTTGAAAGTAGATCACCAGCTCTTTCTTCCTAGTGCATCTTAGTCTGGAAACTCCTCAGAAAACTGGTCAAGCATCATAGTACCCCATAAGCTTACACTGAGCCAAGTGTGGTGACTGCACATGAGGTGCTTTGACCAGGAATAAAACCGAAGGTTACTCCACATGGGATGCCAGAATTCTTCTATTCAACCACCATACCTCTTAACATCTATATGTAGATTATAAATGATAACTGAGAAGGGGAATTCCAAAGTGTTCAAAGGAACACTTAACAGTGTTTTTTGGCTATTCCAATTAGGATTTTTTTTCTTATATAATTTGAAATGGTCAATATTAGAACAATCTGGCTTATAAAACTGTCAATTTCACAGTATTCAGCATAATACTTTATTCTTCTCCTGTATGGAGGTTTCACATGAACACAGTTAACAATATAATAAGCAATTAGGAATCATTGAATGCCCACCATGTTCTCAGTACAACATCAATTCAACTCAACATAGGTATATATTGAACACTTAGCTGTGCAAGGTACTATGATGGGTACTGTGGAAAACATTAACATCAATCAGAAATGGTCCTATCCTTAAAGAACCCAGGTTCTAGTGAGAATAACTAACAGTAATCACTCATTCCAAGAGAAGATTATGTTATGTTCTCTAGTACTTAGTGCTACAGGAATATGAAAGCAGATGAGATTCAGTCCTGACTGGGGATCCAGAAAGCTGTCCTGAGGAAGTGGCATTTAGGTGGGAGGGCTGCACTTACAGGGAAGAGGTGGCAATTTAACTGAGATAAGAAGGATGACAGAGTCCCAGAATGGTACAACTGATCAAAGTGCTCAGCTGCTAGTTGAAACATTGGAGGTCCAAGTCCAGCTGGAGGTACTATGTCAGGTAAGATTGTATGTGCTGTGGTAGGGATTATGTCAACTAGACACTCCTGGTTAGAGGTGGAATTAAACCTGTCATTCAAGTTACATCTGGATGACACCTCCTTGATGCCATACACTTTTTGTGTAAGAGTGGGGGGCACTGGAAACTGCTCTCACTCTGCTCCTCCACCTCCTGTCTGCTGGAACTCTGCCTCCCTCGAGGGCTGGCCCCATGTGGGTGACCCGATCCTGAAAGCTGCCATTGCCCGGCCATGTTTTCACTAACCTTGGATCTGTGATCTTTCTGCTTCCCAGTTCACCAGTCTACCTCACTGGCATGTGGCTATGTGAGTCTGAGTCTGCAGAAGGACTTATGGACTCGAATTAGACTGGGTTGGGATGCCTTCTTGTTATATAATTCTTGTTATAAAGCTCTTTCATGCACATACATGAGTGTCACTGGTTTTGTTTGTAGTTGGCCCGGCCTAACACATGTGCCTACTTGGTTAGGCCACAGTTCTCATTAATTTGGAAGTTATGAAATGGGGCAATTATCCTTCATTTTGTTATGACATGATTCAATTACATTTATGATATGATGTAATCATCCAATCAGGTGTATTGTTGTTAGGTGCCACCAGGTCGGGTTCAACCCATACCCTCTACACAATAGAAAGAAGCACTGCCCAGTCCTCCACCATCCTCGTAATTGTTCCTATGCTTGCACCCATTGCCGTAGACACTGTGTCAACCAACTCATTGAAGGCTTTCCTATATTTCATTGTTCCTCTACTTTACCAAGCATGATGTTCTTCTCCAGGGCCTGGTCTCTCCTAACAATATGTTCAAAGTATATAAGGTGAAGTGCTCTTGCCTCTAAGGAGCACTCTGGGTGTACTTCTTCTATGACAGATTGGTTTGTGCTCTTAGCAACCTATGATATTTTCAATATTCTTCTCCAGCATCAGATTTCAAATTCATCGATTCTTCTTTGGTCTTCCTTATTCAATGTTCAACTTTCACATGTATATATGAGGTGATTGAAAATACCACGATGTGGTGGTGTCATTTGATCTCTTGACTGCTCCTCCCATGAGCTGTGATTGTGGATCCAAGCAAGACAAAATCCTTGACAACTTCAACCTTTTCTCTGCTTACTATTATGTTGCCAACTGGTCCAATTGTGAGAATTTTTGTCTTCTTTCCATTGAATTGTAATCCATAGTGAAGGCTACAATCATTGATCTTCATCAGCAAGAGCTTCAAGTCTTCCTCACTTGTAGCAAGCCAGGTTGTGTCCTCTGCATATCTCAGGTGCTTAATAAGCTTTCCTCCAATCCTGATGCCACAGTCTTCTTCATATAATCCAGTTTCTCGGATGAGTTGCTCATCATGCAGATGGAATAAGTATGGTTAGAGGACACCACCCTGATTAAACACCTTTCCTGATTTTAAACCATGCTAACAGAAGATTCCCTTGTTCTTCTAGCACACTGTCTCTTGGTCCATGTACAAGTTCTGTGTGAGCACAATGAAGTGTTCTGTAATTCCTATTCTGCTCAAGGCTATCCATCATTGGTTATGATCCACACCAGGAGTCCTCAAACTACAGCCTGCGGGCCGGCCGCACATAACCCACGGAGAACATTTATCTGGTCCGCTGGGCGTTTTTGCTGAGGCTGCCTGTCCTGCTTAGCAGCCGACTCATCCTGGTCCCGCAGTGCGCATGTGTGGACTGT
>NW_022107431.1:88056815-88057978 GCF_000313985.2 Echinops telfairi | reverse complement strand
TTTTTTTTCTGGTATTCTTTCCTTTCAGCCAAGATCCATTTGACATCAGCAATGACATCAAATAGTTCCACATCCTTTACTGAATCCAGCTACCTATCAGTATACTTCTGTAACCATTGTTGAATGATCTTCAGCAAAATTTTGCTTGCATATGATATTAATGATATTATTCTATAATTTCAGTGTTCTGTTGGGTCACCTTTTTTTGGAATGGGTAAAAAATATGGATCTTTCCCAGTCAGTTAACCAAAGTGATTTTCCAAATTTCTTGGCATAGACAAGTGAGTGTTTCCAGTGTTTCAGCAGCTTGTTAACATATTTCAATCGGTGTTCCATCAATTCCCGCAGCCTTGTTTTTGGTTAATCCTTTCAGTACAGATTGAACTTCTCAGTGTGGCTTACATTCATTGTATATGGGTGTTTTGCAAAAATTCACTGGCTTTTTTTGCTTCCTCTGGTTTCTGCATCCAGCTCTTCAATATCTGACCCCTGGTTCCTGGGATTTGGGCCAGCGGGCTTCCACATTGTTTGTTCGCCATGGACTTGTCAGCTTGTACTGTGTGAACCAAGAGAAGTTTCCATTCTGACATCTGACCTAAGGACTTGCGACTTGTCAGCCTATCCAACCGTGTGATCCATTTCCTTGAAATAAATCTCTCTCTACATATACATATAACCAAATATGGATGTCATCACAAAGACTAGTGATTCCAGAACACTTCAATATGCTCATTTGGAAACTGTAGATCAGGGGACAACTGCTGGAGCAGAACAAGGCAATACTTCATGGATTTAAGCAAGGGAAAGTGTGCCGAGCTTGCATCCCTTCCCTGCACTTATATCTATATGCTGAATAAGCCAAGAATCTGGACTGTGTGAAGAAGAACATAAGAAAAGGATTGGAGACAGCTTGTTAAAAACTGGTGATGTGCTCAAAACAAATTTGCTTACTAAATGTAAAGAGCATTTGTTGGTGAACTCAATTGGACAAAAAGTCAACATTATGACAGAGAGAGAAAACAAAGAAATTGTCAAGAATTTCATTTTACTTGGATCCACGCTCAATGTTCATTGAAGCAATAGTTAAGAAGTCAAGCGTTGGGCAAATCTGCTGCTTAAGAGTTCCTTAAAGCATTAAAGAGTAACTTTGAGGCCTAAGATGT
>NW_022107431.1:88053516-88054889 GCF_000313985.2 Echinops telfairi | reverse complement strand
CAAAAATAGAACATTTTAAAGGATAACAACAACAACAAAAAGTTGTGTTATTACTTTTGGTGCTCTCCAGAATTGTATTTCATTTCTTGTGGTGTCAATCACAACTCTTGGCTTGCTTTCAGTGCTGGCCATGGGACTTTCCTTTGCCAAACTTTGAGGACTGTTGGTTATTTATGGGACTAGATGTTCTTTCTGGGCTTTCACGTTTTCTCCTTCGTTTTGATGGAGCACACCCTCCAGTAGCTTCCTAAGAAAAGGTGCCAGGGAAATAAACAGAATGTGATGTTGCTCATCTAAAATGATCATCATTCTATTTTTACACTCGATAATTTCATTGGGTAGAGAATTCAAGACAGAAAATAATTTTTACTCAGAATTTTTGAGACATTGCTCTGTTGCCTTCTAAGTTTTAGGGTTACTTTTAGAAATCTCAGGACATATTATGCCATGCTCTATGGTATAATCGCCAACCCCCTCCCCCCATCTTACTACCCACTTTCCCTCCAGATCAAAATATATATTTTTAGTGTTTTTGAAATTGCGTAACTGTGTATGCCTTTATTAACCTCACTGGCATTATTTATTTCCTGGTTCTTTTCTGTATCTTTACCTACTAATTTGGACCTCTAGATTGATTCTCTGCTCTTCTTTTCTCTTCCAATGCCATATCATGTGTTGTTGCTGTTGTCATTAAACTTTCTAGTCTTTCTGAAATATTCTGTTCTAACCATTCTGTTGGGTTTATGGCATAGTGGATGTGTTGGGGTGCCAACCACAAAACTGGCAATTCAAGCCTACCAGTCTGCTCTTGTAAAGATTTCCCACAAGCCACTTCTATTCTGGCCTGCAGGATCATTCTGAGACAAGATCAACTTAGTGACCATGAGTTTGGTTTGGTTTAGTTTTGGTGTTGGGTTTGTAATTTTTATTAACACTGATTTTTACCTGAACTATTAATCATAGTATATTTGAAATTTGCTTCTGCTTCTGCGTCCTCCAAATTCTTTTTTCTCATTTTTTTGATTTTCTGATAATTCTTATTTATCAGTTTATAATTAAGAATAGGGCATTACAATGTTTACTTGACCAAGATTGTATAATAAAATATTTACAATGGAGAAAAAAATAGCTGCTGACGTGATTTAGGAGCAACTAAGCACGTCATAGGATTTGATTCCTTGGTTTGGAAATTTAGGGACATGTTTTGTGGGACATCCCAATTGACTAGCCTAATGACACGTTTAGTGGTTCCATTTTACCTTGTTGTTCCTTGTGTGGTGCCTGGCATCTTAAAAGCTTGCAAAGAGTCATGCGGGCCACAGCAATCAGGCTCTATTCACTTGGAGCAACAGAAGAAAAGGGAGAGTTTGGAA
>NW_022107431.1:88051106-88052599 GCF_000313985.2 Echinops telfairi | reverse complement strand
CCCCTCCATGTTCATTTCCTCCCGGAAGGATACTGCCATCTCTGGCCAGAGAATAAAGACAGACTGCTGGAGTTCTAGTAGCTTCAGAAGAGCCTAGAGTTCAGCCATTAAGATGCAGATTTTCACTTAACCTCTGTTTTCAGCATGCTTGGAGATTCTCTGTTTCTTTCTTCTTTTAAAAAAATCATTTTATTGGGGGCTTGTACAATTCTTATCACAATCCATCAATCCATCCATTGTGTCAAGCACATTAGCACATTGGTTGTCCTCATCATGGAGAGTTTCTTTTTCAATAGTACCAGATCCCACGGGAGTGTAGAAAGGGCAGCAGCCTGTCAAGGGAGGAATGGCAAACTGATTGGCAAGCTATTTAATTGTTCTTTATACATATTTGTTTTCATAATTTTCCATTTTCAGCTTCTTGCATTACAGTTGTCTTGAAAGGTGCCTCTTGTCTCTATTGTCTGAGCCCTTTCAAGTTTCTGTGGACAAAATTGATGTAGAGCTAGTAATACTATTAGTGCAGTTGCTTGTTTATTGTTACACATTCCATGGACATTTTGGTTTGATCTTTTCTCTCTGCCAGGATATTTGCCAAGCTTCCATGCACTTTCAATCTTCAATATTAGAGTTTGGGATCATACTTACTGTTGTAGGCTGAAATATGGCCCTCCAAAATATGTTCATCCAAATCCTTGAAACCTGCCAACATAATCTGATTTGGAAAAAGGTCTTTGTAGATGTGGTTAATCAAGAATTTTCAGTTAAAAGATTACCATGGAATATGTGGGTAGATCTTAAATGCCATCACAACATCTTTTCAGGATAGCTACACAGAGAAGACAGAGAAGATAAGGAGGTAATGTGACCACAGAAATAAAGATTGGAATGATGTGGCCACAAGCCAAGAAACAGCTGGAGCCATCAGGAGCTGGAAGAAGCAAATGATAAATCCCCTCAAAGAACCTTAGCAGGACCGAGGCCCTGCTGACACCTTGATTTTGGACTTCAGGTATCCAGAAATATGCAACACTACAGTTCTGTTGTTCAAAGACACCCAGTTTGATAATCAGTATGGAGCACTAGAAAACTCATCCTTGCTTTATCAAAGATGGATTTGTGTTTTAGTTCCTTCAGAGAACACTTATTTGAAAGTTTACAAAAGCTTATTATTTACTCTCCCACAAAAGTTTTGAAGAGTGCCAGGTTTAATCTAGCCACATTAACAATAAATATTAATTACCTATATAATTATATACTTGTCAATATGGTATATAAAAGAACACCTTATGTCAATTTGTACTTCTTTATTACTGATGTTGAGCATTCACCCATATGTTTGCTACATCTTTTGATTATTATGAAAAGGGAGCATTTGCTGTGTGTTTGAAAATGACATCATAGCAGGGAACCAACAGAGAGGTCTGGGGGCCGGCCCCAATCCCAACTACGTGGACAGTCCCTCCTCCCCCCAGAAGAATTCACTTCAGAAG
>NW_022107431.1:88043273-88049068 GCF_000313985.2 Echinops telfairi | reverse complement strand
GTTGGGAAATAGATCTATGTACATATATTTATATGTTAAGTTTTAAGGTAACAGATGGACATTGGGCCTCTACTTAAGCACTCCATCAATGCAAGAACATTTTGTTCTAATAACCTGTCATTCTGTGATGCTCACATTCCCAACACGATCACTGAAGGCAAAGTGGGTTCATAAGCAAATGTGGTGAAGAAAGCTGCTGGTGCCATGCTATCAAAAGATATAACATATGGGGTCTTAAAGGCTTGAAGATAAATAAGCGGTCACCCATCTAAGAAGCAACAAAGCCCACATGGAAGAAGCACACCAGTCTGTGTGATCATGAGGTGTCAATGGGATCAGGTATCAGGCATCAAAAACCCAGAACAAAAATCCTATCATTGTGAATAAGGGGAAGTGTGGAGTGGAGACCCAAAGCCCATCTGTAGGCAATTGGACATCCCCTTACAGAAGGGCTGCGGGCAGGAGACAAGCCAGTCAGGGTGCAGGATAGCACCGATGAAACATACAACTTTCCTCTAGTTATTGAATGCTTCCTCCCTCCCCCCCATCATGACTCCAATTCTACTTTACAAATCTGGCTAGACCAGAGCATGCACATGGGTATGGATAAGAGCTGGAAACACAGGGAATCCTGGATAGATAGACCCCTCAGGACCAATATTGAGAGTAGCCATACCAGGAGGGTAAGGGGAAGGTGGCGAGAGAAAGGTGGATGGATCAAAAAAAAGTAGGTGAAGGGAGACATCGGTCAGTGTAAGACATGAAGAAATAATAATTTATAAATTATGAAGGGTTCATGAGTGAGGGAGGTGAGGGAGGGTGAAAAAATGAGAAGCTGATACCAAGGGCTCAAGTAGAAAGAAAATGTTTTGAAAATGATGATGGCAACAAGTGTACAAATGTGCTTGACACAATGTATGGTTGTGATAAAGGTTTTATGAGCCCCCCCCCCAAAAATGATTAATGAAACAAACCAAAAAAAGCAAAACAAACAGAAAAAGATAGATTCAAAGAATTTTAGCATTATTTTTACCCTTCCAGCCTCATTCCCTCCATCTCTTTTAGAAGTAATTACTTCTTAGTATATTTAAAACTGAAACCAAACAAAACTGAAACCAAAAAATAAAAAAGCCCACTGCCTTAGAGTTGGCTTTGATTCATAGTGACCCTATATAGGGTTTCCCAAGCTATAAATCTTTATGAGAGCAGAAGACTTCATCTTTCTCTGACAGAGGAACTTGTGGGTTTGAACAGCTGACCACAGTTAGCAGTCCAATGCTTACCTGACAGCACCACCTATGCGTGTATGTATTTATCCATGTGTGTGTGTGTATGCCTATATACAAAAACATATAATAAGTATATACAATGGAACTTCAAAAAATTCTTGGGGAGATTTCATTATCTTTCAATTCCATGGGAGCCCCTTTGTATATTCTCTCCATTTCACCAAGAATCTGACTGCCTATGTTGCACATATATAGATGCCCACCTTCTAATATTGCTCTTATTTCAGTTATGCTTGATTGCATCTGTTTGCCTTCCATTTGGTTTGTGTGATTTGCTTTTATTTTATTGCTAGTGGAAGGGGCTATTTCCAGAGGCAGATGGTTTAAAAACCATATCTATGAACTGAAGAATATGTTACAACTGCAGTTGGAAAATATGCTGCATCAGTTAGAAATTTAAGAGGTCTTAGATTGTTGTATAACCTTCCGCTCTGGAGATGATTCTAATCAATAGATTAGACACCTTTGGCAGAACGAAGCCTTCTCCTTAGATGAGTGTGCGTCTGATTCCTGGGTCAATGACCAATATAGGAAGTTGCCCCTGAATCTGGAAGAGAGTCTTTCAGTTGTCATCTGGATGGTTCTGGTTGGCTTAGGCTGCTTTATTTTAATGAGTTAAAAGTCATCCTATGCCCCCCTGATGGCAAGTCAGTGGCCTCCTGTGGTAGTTTGGGTTGTCTAAAGAAACAAATTTATAGACACTCATATGTGTATAGGAAAGAGCTTTATATAAAGAGTAATTGTACATTAAGAAAAAAATCCCAGCCCAGTTCAGATCAAGTCCATAAGTCCCATATTAGCCCATATGTCCAGTACCAGTCTGTAAATTCCTCTTCAGATTCATGCAACACATGCAATGACGCCGAGTGCAGGAAGATCACAGGCTAGTGAGTGGAAAGTCTTGTGGATCCAGTGGTGATAGAGGCATCTCTGTGCTGGCATGGGTCTCCACGTGGTTCCTCCGGCTCCAAGGCTCTGGCTGCCATCAACATAGCTCCATGGGGCTTGTCAACAGGAATGTCTCTCATGGAGTGAGTGAGTGTCTGGCTTCCAGTGAGCTATTTATCTTTGTCATGCCTCCAAATGAGGTAATCAAACTGCAACCTGATTGACAGGCTAGACTCCACCCATTCACTCTTACTAGTCTCAAGTTGACACCAGATTATGTAACTACCACACCTCCTTGCAGAATTTACCTACCCCTTCTTGAAAAATTTCCCTTCTTGCTTCCAGATCCAGAGTCTCTCTGGAGTCAACTATTGTCTCACTGTCCAGTCCCTTTCACCGGTGTTGCTTTCTTAGCCTTCCCCGGAAGGACCCTTGTCCTAAGGTTCTTCCTGCTAGCCTTCCCTTCCCTTCTTATCCCCCTAATTTCTTACCGTCTTACTCCTCACATACCCTCTTCTTGCTCTGTATTCTTTCCTCTTCAAGTGCTATCTTCTACTTTAATAACTTCAACTACTACCTATCTATGGGTGTAGGTCATCCACAAAACTCTCTTATTTCAGTTAGCTGGTATTAAATTTCTGCTTATATTTTCTTTTCTTTTTTTCACTTGCCCCCAATCCGTTTAAATTTTATTTATTTATTTATTAGATTTTCTTTCTTTTTAAACAGTTAATCATTTTATTGGGGGCTCTTACATATATTGTAACAATCCATACATCTATTATATCATCTGTTTATATTTTCACTTGAAGAGTTTTCATGCTCTAAGCTGCACTTAATATCTACCCTGCCTTGCCTTACACTCTCCTCTTTCTGTTGTTCTTCTACAGTGTTTCCAAAAGTGGGCTATCTAGTCCCCTGAGGGGCATTGGAACAATCCAGGCGTGCTGCAAAACCAGATACCTACATTTTGTCTTGAATTATGGACTATAGTATTAACTATAGTACAAATGTTTTCATTTGCCAGAGGGGTACTGAGTAGTTTTTTCCCCCCATTTTCCCTGAAAAAGGGGTGGTAGGACAAATTAGTTTGGAAACCTATGTTGGATGACTTGCAAACACACATACCCAAGTCATGAGCCTGTGATTGGTTTTGACATGTTCCTTGTTTTCACTTCTCACATTACATTGATTTCCAATCCTACTGCTTCTACCTCCAAATGTTTTCTTTCAAGTTTCTATTCTTACCATCTTTACCTCATTAAATCTCTTATGACTTCCTTCCTCAATTCAGTAATTTGTCCTCCTACATCTAGATTCTGAGTGGCCTTGGCCCTCCATTTATATGAGAATAAAATTTCTAAAACATATAATTTTTCCAGTTTAAATGCATTCATTGTTTCCTGCTGCCTTAACATATTCAATTTTTTTCTATAATGTTTTGAATTTTTTTTCCAGCTTTATCTTTCACTGTATCATTCAAACCTAGAAAAACAATCCTATGGGTTGCTTGGTTCAGTGTAAGTAGTATCTGTAACTGTGTTCTTATGTGCTTTGTTGTGTACAGAAATACAGATGCTTGCACATACACACATACAAGGGATACCCCTAAAAACTGGAATTTTTTTTCCAAAACTATGTATTTACATTTTTACAAAAACAACCTTATCATCTTCAAAGTACTCTCCCTCGCACTTAATACATTCATCAAATCTGCAATTTCATTCTTGGAAACATTTTTTAAACACATCTGTTTGGATAACTAACAGCACCACCCTCATTTTTTTACTTACCCCTTCTGTGTCATCAAATCGCTGTCCTTTCGTGCCCCTCTTCATTCGAAGAAACAAAAAGAAGTTGTAAGTTGTGAGGTCAGGTGAGTAAAGTACGTGGGGCAAAAGAGGCATCCTGTTTTTTGCCAAAAACTGGTGCACTGAGATAGTTGTGTGAGCAGGTGCATTGCTGTGGTATCAGCTCCTCATTTGCCCCCTCTCTTTCCCACCCTCCTTCCCTCATGAACCTTTGATAATTTATAAATTATTATTTTTTTTTCATGTCTTACACTGACCGAGGTTTCCCTTTACCCACTTTTCTATTGTCCGTTCCCCTGGGAGGGGGTTATATGTAGATCATGGTGATTGGTGCCCCCTTTCTCCCCACACCCCTTCCCCTCCTGGTATTGCTACTCTCAATATTGGTTCTGAGAGGGTTATCTGTCCTGGATTCCCTCAAATGTGCATTTTTTAAAAGTCTTGATTATTTGATAACATTTAGAAATAACTTCTAAGTAGAAATTGTTAATGAACTTCTTAAAATTATCTTTGGTGAGTATGTTTTGATTCTCATGCATATCTGTGTTAATTTCATGTATTTTAAAAGGTATAAGCAGAGAATTGAGGTAAGGGCTATGGTCAGAGATAAGAAGTCCTAATGTTCTGTTGTTGTTAGGTGCAAATTGGTTCTGACTCATAGTGAGCTTATGTACAAATCTTACGGGACCAGAGGATTTTTCTTCTGCCTTCCTCCAGCATCTTCTTTTCTCTAGAAACAACTAACGGGTTTGAACCACTGGCTTCAAGGCCTGTTATGGTCACATAATTTTATGGCAATTTGAAGCTGTGTGGATTGTAGGGGTGGAGTTTGACCTGTCCATCAGGTCACAGCCTGATGATGACTCCTTGTGGGCATGGCCTTCTCATAAGGAGAGTTATGGGAATCTATCCCTCTTTCTCTGCCCTCACCTGCTTGTTGGCAGACCCTGGTTGCTGTCAGAGCCCTGGAGATGCATACACTGCCATTGGATCCATGAGACTTTGCACCCACCGGCCTGTGATATTCCTGCATGCTGCAACATTGCATGTGACTGCATAGGTCTGAAGAGGAACCTATGGATTAATATCAGACTTATGGACTTGAGTTGGACTGGGCTGGGATGTTTTCTTGCTATACAATGACTTCTTGATATAAAGTTCTTTGTTCCTTTAAAAAATTTTTTTGTGTTTCTTTTTTTTAATATAAAGTTCTTTCTTATACATTTATGAGTGTCACTGGATTTGTTTCTCTGGTCAACCTGGCCTACCACATAGCCCAATGCATTGATTGTGTATCAAAGTAAAATTAAATCCTTGACAACATCGATCTTTTCTGTGTTTATCATGATGGTCCAGCAGTAAGGATTTTTGTTTTCTTTACATTGAGCAGTAATCTTCACTAATAGTTTTCATCAGTAAGTGACTCATGTATTTCTCCTTTTCAGCAAGCAAGACTGTGTCACATGCATTTTGCAAATTGTTGATGAGTATTTCCCTATTTCTGACGTTTTGTGCTCTTTCATATAGCTCAGTTTCTCAGATTATTTGCTCAGTTAATAGATTAAATAAATCTGATGAAAGGATACAACCCAGAGGCATACCCCTTTCCAATTCTAAACACACAAGTATCTGTTTGTTCATTTTATCTATGGACAGGTTCTGTTGTTATTTTTGTGTTAGTGTCTCAATGAGTTTAGCTACAAAGTATTGTTCTTCTTAAAAAAAATCATTTTATTAGGGGCTCATACAACTCTTAGCACAATCCATACATACATCAATTGTGTAAAGCACATTTGTGTATTCATTG
>NW_022107431.1:88038258-88042654 GCF_000313985.2 Echinops telfairi | reverse complement strand
TTTTTTGTTCTGATGATGCCTGATACCTGATCCCTTCGACACCTTGTGATCACACAGGCTGGTGTGCTTCTTCCATGCGGGCTTTGTTCCTTCTGGGTTAGATGGCCACTTGTTTACCTTCAAGCCTTTAAGACCTAAGACTATTGTTCTTATAAGCACTACAAACATTTTGTCATTTCTCCCATTCTTCCTTCAAGGAAAAATTTAAGGCTACCACTCTATTAAGGAATAGCAATTATGATCTTACCGATCTCTCCCACACACATATTCCACTGACTATACCTGACTGACCCTGAAGTAGTTATTGCCCCAAGAACAGTGACCAATGATCTGTGAAACCTGAACCTGTAATTTTTGACTTGAAAGTTAGATTTTTCTCATATTGATTTTCAGTTGGGAACTGGAATGATAGGGGCAAAGGACAAAAGCAGCAACTGAGATAAGAGTTACAGCCAACATATCATGGCGAGTGACAGGGAGCTCACACTCTGAAAGCCTAGCGACTTCACATAACCAGGGCGTGATGATCTAATGGAGGCAGGAGCTGAGAGGTTTTCATAGCGAGGGGAAGACACTCGGACTAATTCTTGATCTTCTGAATAGCTCCCTGATCAACGCGACTAAAATCTCGCCTAAATCTCTGAAAAATTCTCTAAATGTGTCACTAAGCTGACAAAATTAAGTTTCATGTAGCTTTCCAAAATCAAGTGAAAGCAGGACCTTCCTTGGTCAAGGAACACTAGAGTTGGCTTTCACTCTGGAAATGTCTGACAAACACTGAAGAATTTCTGGCTTCTTTTTTTGAGGGCTGCCTGGAGTTTGAGGTGTCCCCCACGGTTAGTAATGTACATGCAGACTCCTACATAATGCTGGAGCCCTGGAGGGCTGCACGCTCAGTGTATAGGTGGTTGAGCAAGAAACATGTCTATCTTGTCTTGGTACTACATGGAAGGCTAAAGGATCCCCCATGAGAATTCACAGCCATAAATCAGTCCTCACACAGCTTTTGGTTCAACTACATGCCGTGTAGCCTGAAAGCCTGTAGCACGAAAAAGGATTCCTAGAACTCCTGCATGGGTGCTCCTAAATTCAAATCAGGTCTCAAAGAATCCCTACAAAGTTGTAAAAAACAAAGCAAAACACGTCAACAACAAGGAAAAAATTCTCAGGTATAAATCCTACACCACACAAAGAGGAATCATGAGAGAAAAAGATCATGACATTCTTGAAACAATTGCCTTAGCCCTACAATTCCTGCTCTTGGAGATCCACGAGGTTGCTCTTAAATGTTGCAAAAAAGACTTCCTTTATTTTATCAAAATTTGTAGATTTTGTTCTGTTAAAAAAACCCAACAAAATCAGAAAACAAATCACAATTCCCGTTTTAGCAGTTTGTATCCCCATGTGTTGTGCTTATGTCATGGATCCTTACGGACAGAAAGGGAGCGGAGTTCCGCTGACTCTGTTGACTGTCTCTGCTGCGGTTTCTGAAACTCATTCTGCAACCCCATTCCTTTGTCATCATTAAGTGCCAAGGATCCTATGCATCTCTCTTTGGTATGCATTTGAATGGCATCATGGATGAAGAAGAGGTGCTTACTGTGTCCAAGTGGGACGTGATCACAAAAGAAATGTATGAGGAGGCTCTGGTGGGAAATCTAGTTTATGCTAATCCAACCCCATTTGGATGATTGTAAATGCCTGGGCATTAAGGCGAGTGAAACTAAAGAGGCCAGGGATGGCCACCTAATTCCCCACAAGGGTTGAACACAGAAATAACTACTCTTATCATTTGAGGCACGGTGGGAAATCATCCACAAAGGAAAGTCTGGTCTCTGCAGATAAATCTTCCACATACGGTGAATAAGCAACTGCTAGCTAGTGTTTCTTTTTAAAAATATAATATGGCACTATTATGAATGGTGGCATTTTGTAAACCAGGGCTCCTCTTCTGGGAATGATCTCACTGTTTCAAATCTCCAAGTCTAAAGGATAGAAATGCCTTTGATTCTCCAGAGAACTGTATGTTGGCTGACAGCCAGGGATGGCTTCTACAGCTTTTTCTTGAAAGTCTCGCCAGCACTTCTGTTTGTAGTGCTGCTAAACCAGCAAACCATCTGGTTGTTGACAAGAGTCTAATGGGTAGACATCAGGTGAGTGGCAGGGAGACAGGGAGGAAAGGAACGGCTGACCTTCCCCTAAGGCTGAATGAACAGTTTGGTTAATACAATTAATCACAGGGAGAGAAGACGCACTTGGGAGTTTAAGCCTTTGCTTTCCTGCCTTGTTCTTTTTACTCTGCGAGGAACTACTTTGAGATTAATTGGACTTTTATCTGCAATGCTCAGTTGTGTGACCCTTCCCTGACACTGCGATGAGAAAATTGAGGCACATTTATTTCCTGCGGAAGGCCAGGTACATGGTGAGATTTTAAAACAATTCATCATCAGACATTACGAAAGGGAGAAGAACATTCTCTTTTCTCTTTTCCTTGTTTGGAAAGCCATTTTCAACTTCAGATGAAGTGAAAACATAGAGTCTAGAAGTGGTGATTCTGTCAAACAATAAATTCAGTATTCATCAGTTGCAGATAAACTCAGTAACAATTGATATGATTGTACTATATAGGATTATTTTTGATACTGGGATGATTACGTTACAGAGAACTTATTTAATATCTCAATTGATAGCTCAAGAATACATTTTTTTCTCCCTTCTCTACTTGTTCATGTAATAATAAAAGAGTAATTTCAAAAGACTGCTGTTTAGAGCTGGACCTTAATAACTTCTGGGTCCGTCAGCTAGTCCATTGGTTCAAACTATCAAATATTTACTGTATAGAAACATAATTATATGATTAATAAATCTTTCAAATACATTTTGGTGCATGTGTGGTGCCATCAATTTTGATATCCAGCCAAATGTAGTGGGGCATACATATTGTTTCTGAGAAGTATCAACAACAGTCTTTAAAAAAATCATTTTATTGGGGGCTTGTACAACTCTTATCACAATCCATCCATCCATCCACTGTGTCAAGCACATTTGTACATTTGTTGCCATCATCGTTTTCAAAACATTTCTTTCTATTTGAGACCTTTGTATCAGATCCTCATTTTCCCCTTCCCTCCCCCACCTCCTTCCCTCATGAACCCTTGATAATTTATAAATTATTATTATTTTTTCATGTCTTACACTGATTGATGTCTCCCTTCACCCACTTTTTTGTTGTACATCCCCCGGGGAGGGGGTCATATGTAGATCATTGTAATCTCCCACCTTCCCCTTCCCATCCTGGTATCACTACTGTCATTATTGGTCCTGAGGGGTTTATCTGTCCTGGATTCCCTGTGTTTCCAGCTCTTATCTGTACCCGTGTACATACCCTAGTCTAGCTGGATTTGTGTGGTAGAATTGCCCTCATGATAGTGGGGGGGAAGGAAGCATTAAAGAGCTACAGGAAAGTTGTATGTTTCATCAGTGCTATACTGCACCCTGACTGGCCCATCTCTTCCTTGTGACCCTTCTGTAAGGGGATGTCCAGTTGTCTACAGATGGACTTTGGGTGCCCTCCATGTGGATTTTGTTGTTTTCTCACTTGTTTATCTTTAAGCCTTTAAGACCTCAGACACTATCTCTTTTGATAGCTGGGACCATCAACTCACTTCACCACATTTGCTTATGAACCTATTTTGTCTTCAGTGATCGTGTCAGGAAGGTGAGCATCATGGAATGCCAGGTTATTAGAACAAAGTGTTCTTGTGTTGAGAGAGGACTTGAGTAGAGGCCAAATGTCCATCTGCTACCTTAATATTAAACCTATAAATATATGTACATAGATCTATTTCCCTATCATTATATATAAATATATTTACATATGTACATGCCTGTATTTATACCTCTATAAATGTGTTTTCCCTCCTAGTTTTTCCCTCTACTTCCTTTTGCTTTCCGCTTGTCCCACTATCATGCTTGGTCTTCATTTGGATTTCAGTAATTCCTCTTGGTTACATTGCCCTTGATCAAGCCCTACCAGGCATCCTAAGCCCTCCCGCCATCGATTTTAGATCACTTATTTTTCCCTTGTCCCTGGGTTTGTTAACATTCACTTCCTTTCTCCTGCCTCGCCCCCTCTCATGTCCCCCGGAACCATTGGTCTCTTTGTTTTCTCCTCCAGATTGTTTATCACATGTGTCTTATCTAGATAGACATGCAGGGACAATAATAAGCACAAAAACAAGATGGAGCAAAACAAAACAAAAACCAAAACAACAACAAAAAAGAAAAGCCTATAAAGAGTTCCAGGTTTGTTTGTTGACCTTTAGGAGTGTTTTCTGGTGATTCTGATGGGGTACCATGGCCTGGCCCCAAAGTCTATTTTTGGTATTCCCAGGGG
>NW_022107431.1:88029420-88033828 GCF_000313985.2 Echinops telfairi | reverse complement strand
TCACTGTGGCTCTATAAACAAAGGAACAACACACCACCCAATCCTGCAGCTCCCCCACAATCGTTATCTTTGAGCTCATTGCTGTAGCCACAATGTCAATCATCTCCTGGGATGTCTTCCTCTATTCCATAGATACCCTATTTCCTTTTCCAGGGACTGGTATCTCCTGATAACATGTCTTGAGTTGTTGTTTTTGCCACAGAGTTGATTCTGACTCATAGGGAACATACGGAACAGGGTAGAACTGCTCCTGTGACGTTGTGAAGTGGTAACAACAGGAGGACACATATTTCTCCTGTTGGTAGGAGAGCTGAGATCATGTACATGCACTGCTTCACCCAAGTCCTTGATACTTCATCAGCACTTAATATTTATTATTTATTTTAATTTCTAAGGGCGCAATGCATTGTTTTATGAAACTATATAATGCATTCTATTCATTCACTACAAGTTCTTATTGATACAAGCCCAATTAATTGTGTCAGTCTTTTCAGGGGTAATTTTACTTTTAAAAGCTGCGTGGAATTCATGTTAAAGAGATATGTCTCAAATTTTGGAATCTCACGTAGTGTAACAAGTTAATAGGGAGACTGTTTTTCTGTGCAGTACAATAGTGTCATGGATTGAATTGTGTCTTTCCCCCAGAATATGTATCAACTTGGCTGGACCACGACTGGTGGAATCTGGAGTGCAATGTCTGAAGTACAGGTGACAAAGTCTGGCCATCGCTGGTTCTAAGGATCATTCTGGTGGTACTGCCTCCAAGAGATTTTTGTTTGTTCTTCTGTCAGTTTGTGGTCTTTTCAATATTTTTCACCACATTATCTTTAACATGGATGAGTTCTTCTGAGGTCTTTCTTATTCATTGTCCAGCTTTCATATGCTGTTGTCATTGTTAGGTGCCATCGAGTGGGTTCTGACCCATAGCAACCCTATGCACAACAGAACAAACGTGCCATGCTCACAATTGTTCCTATGTCCGAGCCCATTGTTGCAGCCACTGTATAAATCCATCTCCTTGAGTGTCTTCCTCTTTTTCACTGCCCTTCCACTTGAGCAAGCGTGATGTCTTTCTTAAAGGACTGGTCTCTCTTGATATGCCTAAAGATGAAGTCTTGCCATCCTTGCCTCTAAGGAGCGTTCTGGCTGTACTTCTTCCAAGACAGATTTGTTTGTCTGTTTAGTAGTCCATAGTACTTTAAATATCCTTTTCCAGCATCATAGGTCAAATGCATCCATTCTTTTTTGGTCTTCTTTATTCAGTGTCCAACTTTCACATGCATATGAGGCAATGGAAAATACCATGGCTTGGGTCCAGTACACCTTAGTTCTCAAAGTAACCTCTTTGCTTTCTATACTCTAAGGAGGTCTGGGGCAGCAGATTTACCTAATGCAATATATCTTTTGACCTCTTGACTGCTGGTTCCATGAGCATTGATTGAGAATCCAAGCAAGAAAAAAAATCCTTGAGAACTTCAACCTTTTCTCTAGTAATTATGATGTTACCTATTTGTCCAATTATAAGGATTTTGGTCTTTATGAGTTATAATCCATACCGAAGGCTGCGATCTTTGATCTTCATCAGCAAGTGCTTCAAATTCTCCTCACTTTTGGCAAACAAAATGTGTCATGTGCACATCACAGATTGTTAATAAGTGTTCCTCCAATGC
The DNA here is from genome assembly GCF_000313985.2 of Echinops telfairi. Lineage (NCBI taxonomy): Eukaryota > Metazoa > Chordata > Mammalia > Afrosoricida > Tenrecidae > Echinops > Echinops telfairi. The sequence continues at coordinate 88,032,158 of NW_022107431.1, read as the reverse complement.
TGATGCCACATTAATCTTCATATAATTCAGCATATTTAATAATTTGTTTAGCATACAAATTGAACAGGTATGATGAGAGGATACAATCCTGACTAAACACAATTTCTGATTTTAACCATGTAGTATTCCCTTGTTCTGTTAGCTGCCTCTGGGTCCATGTATAAGTTCTGCTTGAGCACAATGAAATGTTCTGGAATTACTATTATTCTCAAGACTATCCATTGTTTGTTATGATCCATACAGTCAAATGCCTTGGTGTAGTAAATAAAACACAAGTAAACATCTTTCTAGTATTCTCTTTTCTTGGATTTCAGCCAAGATCCATCTGACATCAGCAATGCTTCTCTGAATCAGCCTGAACCTCTGGCAGTTCCCTATCAATGTGCTGTTGTGACCATTTTTGAATGATCTTTAGCAAAATTTTACTTTCATGTGATATCAGTGATATTGCTTTATAGTTGAGGTCTCTGTTGGGCCACCTTTCTTTGGAATGGGCCCAAATATGGATCTTTTTCAGTCAGTTGGCTAAGTACTGTCTCCCAGATGTCCTGGCACAGATGAGCCAGTGCTCCCAGTGCTGCATCAGCTCGTCTGAACATTTCAATGGGATCCCATCAATTCCTGGGTCCTCGTTGATGCATGATGCATTCAGTGCAGCTTGCATTGCTTCCTTCAGCACTATTGGTTCTTGCTTATATGCTACCTCCTGAAATGGTGGAATGTTGACTAGTTCATTTTAATCAGCATATGAGATGATGAAAAATACCACAATATGGATCAAGTGCACCTTAGTCCTCAAGGTGATGGAGTTGTCCTTTAACACTTGAAAGAGGTCTTGTGCAACAGGTTGACCCAATGCAATAGAGCACTCGATGTCGCCCCGTCTCTTTTCAAAATCAGTTTTATTGGCACTTCATCCACATGCCATACCATTCAGTAGCACAGTCACATCAAGAAGGGTTGTACAATCATTCCCACAATACATGTTAGAACATTTTCTTCTTCCTTGTATTCATTGTTATTTGTGTAATTACTTTTTTATTTGTGGGAAAAATATACACAACAAAATATTTGCCAATTCAACAACTTTTATATGTTGTTGATTATACTACAGTGCACAATACTCTTCGTGTTGTGCAACTATTAGTGATATTTTTTCCCAAATTATTCCACTACCATTAACATAAACTCAGTTCCCCTTAAGCAAAAATCCTTCCTCCTTTAAACATGGCAACCAGTGGGGCATTTGACTTCTTCTCTATAGCTTCCATCAGTCTTGATTGTAGAAGCAAGCAAAACGAAATCCTTAATAACCACAACTTTTATCACGATGCTATCCATTGGTCCAGGTGTGAGGATTTTTGGTTTCTGGACATTGCTACAATCTATATTGGAGGTGGCAGTCTTTGATCTTCATCAGTAAGTGCTGCAAGTCCTCTTGATTTTCAGCCAGGAAGATTGTGCCATCTGCATAGTGTAGGTTAAGGATCCTTTCTCCAAACCAGATGCTTCTTCATATAGTCCAGCTTCTCAGATTATATACTCAGCATGCAGATTGAATAAGTATGGTGAGAAGATGCAACTCTGATGCCCATCTCTACTGATTTTAAACCATGCAGTATTCTCTTGTTCTGTCCTCATAACTGCCTCAGGATTCATCTATGGGTTCTTCAAGAGAACAATGAAGTGTTCTGGAATTCCCATTCCTTTTAAGACTATCCATAGTTAGTTATTGTCCACAGAGTCAAATGCATTGTCTAGAGAGGAAGTACAGAGAACTGAATGAAGGTTGAACATGATAGTGGGACAGGAGGGAAGTAAAAAGAAATAGAGGAAAGAACTAGGAGGCAAAAGACATTTACAGAGGTATAAACATAGGCAAGCACATATGTAAATATATTACTATATAACGATAGGGATAGAGGTCTATGTACATATATTTATAGGTTAAGTATTAAGGAAGCAGACACATATTGGGTCTTTACTCAAGTCCTCCTCAATGCAAGAACATTTTGTTCTAATTACCTGGTATTCTGTGATGCTCACCTTTCCAACACAATTGCTGAAGGCAAAATGGGTGCATAAAATAATGTGGTGAAGAAAGTGGATGGTGCCTGACTATAAAACATATAGTGTCTGGGGTCTTAAAGGCTTGAAGATAAACAAGCAGCCATTTAGCAGGGAAGTAACAAAGCCCCATGTGATCACAGGGTGTTGATGGGATCAGGTATTAGGCATCCAAAGACCCAAAACAAATAACCATTTCAATGTGAATGAGGGTGTTAGGAGTGGAGACCCAAAGCCCATCTCTAGACAATTGGACATCCCCTCACAGAAGGGTCACAAGGAAGGGACCAGCCAGCTAGGGTGCAGTATAGCACTGATGAGACACACAACATTCCTCTAGTTCTATTATGCTTCCTCCCCCACTATCATGACCCCAGTTCTATCTTACAAATCTGGCTAGACCAGAGTATGTACACTGGTACAGATAAGCGCTCTCGACACACAGAATCCAGGACAGATAAACCCCTCAGGACCAATAATTAGAGTTGCGATACCAGGAGGGTAGAGGGAAGGTGGGGGGAGAAGAGGGAGAAAAGGGTAACTGATTGCAATAATCAATGCACACACAAGCCCTGGCAGGGGGATGAACAACAGAAACGTGGGTGAAGGGAGACAGTGGACAGTGTAATATGAAATTAAATATAATTTATAAATTATTAAGGTTTCACAAG
>NW_022107431.1:88026461-88028384 GCF_000313985.2 Echinops telfairi | reverse complement strand
TCTTGATCATATGCTACCTCTTGAGATGGTGACATTAATGCTTCTCTTCGAAAGTTGGTTTTATGGTTAAGTGAGAAAATGTTTGCACCCATACAAAAAATTAATATTTTTGCAGATAAGACAACTGTGGCATAGAGTATACATGGAACCTGCTCATGTTCACATGGCCAGTACGTGACAGAGTCCAGATGAAGCACAGTTTTTAACCAGGGTTTCATGAACCATTGCTTTCATTAATTTTCAACCCCTTCCCCCACCACAGTAGTTCAGCTATGGGATGCCAGAAAGATAAGTCTGCAAGCGCTATTCAGAAACCCACTGTTGCAAACATTTTCAGAGGCTATTGTACACACTGTTGTAGGATTTCTCATTTCCCTTCGTGGCTGCAGACGTAAAAAGAGGTCATGTTTGGTTTGGATCATGCTAAGCCCTGGATTAAAATCTGAAGCATTTAGTGAAATTAACTTGGAGATTTGTTGTCATTGCTGAGAGATGTATAACAGCAAATCGTATTCCAGCTCAAAACTGTTCTTTAAAAAGTCTACACTGCACCCAGGTAGACAGGTAACTGGAAGCCACATGGACTGAGCTGGGCCAGGACATCACATGCTGGCTGCTGAGAGGCCCAGGTGGAAGGGAGGACCAGCAGGCTAGCAAAAGTGGCCTTGGCTTTTTACTGCAACAGTTTCTGAGTATGCCTTTAGAAAGCATAGCTCCCCCTTTCTTAAATGAAAGAAGTACTTGCCCATGGTTAAAAAATATATACAAAGTCATTTCCCACCCACAGTCTCCTTTTCACTCCCCAGAGGCAACCTTTGTTATTCATTTCTTGAATCTGCTTCCAGAACTATTTTATGCATGAAAGCATGAATTCAATATCTGTGTGTATGCTTTTTGAAAAATACATACATGGAAACAAATTATACCCACCTCCCCATTTCTCTTTAACTCTTGGCAGGGTTACCATATATGGTGTACACGGTGCTTGGCCAAAAGGAGAGTAGGGCTGAAATTCAGCCCACAAGTCACTTGAGAAACAGTGCTCTCTGGCTGGGCGCTGTGTCTGCCTGGAAAACAGCACCTCATATATTTGCATGAGGGTACAGTCTTGGGCTCTGGATGTGTGCATATCAGCTGCTGCAGAATAGTTTTTTGTAGTGAATGAATGCAATGGACGAACTAAATTTCTCTAGGTGCTTCCAATTTTTGCTCTTAGGGGAAAAAATGCAATAACAAAGTTCCTTGTCTAAACCAGGCCTTTAAACAGTTGTATTTCAGTTCAAACTCCTATTGATAATGTGCATTTCTGCCCCAGATATACTGGATCAGAACCAATCCACATTTCGACAAAATTCCCTTAGGGGAATCTCAGCTCCCCAGGTGTTTCTTAGGTATAACATAACCAGGGGATCTTGTTAAAATGCAGAGTCGGGCTCAGTATATCTGAGGAGAAAATGCACACTCTCAGCAGGAATGAACCCGTTTGAAGCCCTGGTGTAAGCATCTTTGTGTACTAGAGTGCGCTCACCTGAAGAGCGAGTCTGGCTGCGCCATTTCTGAGATTCTATAACATTTAGTTTCAAACGAAAATTTAAATGAGCTCATTTAAAATGATCTGAACTCCAGAGTAATTTCTTCTTTACTTCTTGTAAACAATATTTCAAAATTCTTATCCATTATTAGCCTTGATAATTAACTTCCAGCTGCTGTAGGGAGTGTTTGCTTGCTCCATTTGGGCCCTAATCACCCACAGCAGGTACCTTTCCTCTTGACCAGCTGTCCTCACTGTTTCTTGAGTTGTTTCTATCAGCGTGGTTCACGCAATGCTCTTTCCGGTCCTTGAAGAGATTCTTATTTACTGACGTCCAGGAGATCCAAATGTTCCCGTTGAGGGGAGGGTGTGGTTCACTCACATACTGTGGG
>NW_022107431.1:88021273-88025941 GCF_000313985.2 Echinops telfairi | reverse complement strand
AGGAGAGGGCTTTCCCCAGTTCTCAGTCCTGAGGGCTCCCCTGCTCTCCTGGCTGGGTTCCCCCTATGTGGACCATCAAGGGGGCTGAGGTGAGCAATGCTACCATGAATTGTGTCTGACTCCACTTATTCCAATCTCATGCTCTCTATGACTTTACTATAATCTTTACTTATTTTCCCTGTTCAGTTGCGCCTACTGGACCTGTGATGATTTGTGGGGTCCCCTCTTCCTTCTCCCCACAACATACTATGAAGACCCCCACTTACCTGCTATTAAATATCTATAAATCTTTGGACCCTCCAAAGTATACAGAGACTTAAGTGAGGGCTTTTATGTAAATGAACTTTTTTTCTCGGAGGTAGGTGAAAAAGGCAGGGCCTTTTTCATGAACAGAATGTTGGTTAAAATCTTGGCTCTATAACCCTCAATAATAAGATGCATGTAGAGCAATGTGCACATGGCCAGCAATCAGGAACTAGAATGCTGTTGCTGCTAATGATAGTGATATGCTCTAAGTCTGTAGTTCTCAACCTTTCTAATGCCGCGACCCTTTAATACAATGCCTCATGTTGTGGTGACCCCTCAACCATAAAATGATTTTTGTTGCTGCTTCATAACCATAATTTTGCTACTGTTGTGAATTGGGCAACCCCTGTGAAAGGGTTCAACCCCCAAAGGGGTTGCGACCTACAAGTTGAGAACTGCTGCTCAAAGTGAATGGATAAGTAAGTTGGTGTGTTTTGGGGACTGTACTAACTGTTCTACAGCTGGTAACTGAGTCTACTGTGAAACCACCCCATAGAGTAAGCATCGTGACTCCATGATTACTCTCAGCTACTAACTCCCAAATTAGCAGTTCAAACCCACCCAGCACCACTATGGGAGAAAGGCTTGGTGATTTGCTTTCATAAAGATTAAAGTTAAGGATTGTTATCAGTAGGAATCAACTTGATGGCAATGAGACTGTTTTTCTTTATTCAATTTGAGTAGTGGGTTATATAGGTTCATTCTTTGTTTTCTAAAGATCATTTCTTTTTAACCAGTGTGCATATACCATTTTAATTTTACAGTAGTTTTGTTCAATCCAATACACACGATGGCTTGTTAGGACAACAGGTTTAGTAACAAGGAAGTTTAGGTATCTGAAGAATCAATAAAATAGTTCTCATGAAGAAACGTTTGATCTATGATTCTGTGAAAATGTATTGTCATGTTGAAGAAGCACTTTGCTGATTTTCTCTGTAGCCTTGAATAGTTTACTGTATCTTATCTATTTTTTCTTGGTGTGTATTTCAGTCCTAAAGAAACTTTCCTATTTTCATTTTCCTCTGTATTCATCTTTCCACCCATGATATGTATCAGTTCTTAATTCCTTTCTCCGTTCCTAAATGGGGATCTAGACAGCTTATTTCTCTTATTGCTTTCTGACTCCTTGGTTGTAGTTTTTCCCGGTATCTTTTTTTTGAGACTGACTTGCAGGGTCTGGTTTGGAGTAGGAGGAAATACGATAAGGCAATCTAGGGCGCTATGTGGCTCTGAAGCTTTGCCTATTATGGGGGAAATGCCAGCCCCCACAACTAATCACAGCTTCTATAGGTGCAATTGTACAGTTCAGGTATCCATGAAGATTATAATAAAGTCGTAGGGAGGATGAGAGATAGAAGAGAGAGTGAAATAATGGAGTCAGACACATTTCATAGTAGTATGCTCACCTCAGCCCCGCTTGGTGGTCCACGTGGAGATGGGAGACAGAAGGGCAGGAAAGAGGGGGAGGGGAAGGAGGACAAGGGGAAAGGTAACAGAGGAGTGAGGATGGGGAGAGGCAAGGGGAGTGGAGAGAGAGGAAAGGGAGCCAGGGAGAGCCGGCTCTTTATTGTTAACCAAGGCTTATATATCTTTGGGGGATGTGCAAGCCCCCTAATTATAGGTAAAGATATATGTCACAGGAAGGGGTTGCACTATAGTTAATACAGTAATGGGAGAGGGACAACCTAGGGGTATCCATGCAATAGGAAGGGGAGGCATTGGGGGTACACATGTGACAAGATGGGTGGATCCTAGATTAGGATGGCAGCCTAACTTTGGATGTCACTGAGCAGGTTTGACCTGTTCTCTGGCTCTGTATAGAAACCATTATCAGTATGGTGTACAGGCTTTAGGGAGAAGTAGCCTATTGTCCTTAACAGCAGGGAGTGTGCCCCTCTTGAGGTGGGACCAGACAGTAGTCTGGCAACTGACTGCCTTCAGGGAGGATGTCTCTGCGCACCTGACCTCCCACCATATACTGGCAAATAGCCTTTAATGTTTGGCATATCTTTGGGGGAGACAAAGCTGGAGAAAGGTCTCTTTATTTTTTTTTTTGTGGAAGGTCTCTTTATAATCCCACATCCTATATGGCAAGTTCCCTGGGTAGGCTTCTCTCTTCCTGATGGTAACTTCACCCTCTGACTTGGATCATCAGTTGTATGTGTCTTTATAATGTGAAGGACTCACTTGCATGATGCAAACATGTTCTTATTTACTATTTCTGAGCAATATCACCCTACTTTTTAGATGGTTTTAACTTTGCCTGTTGATCGGGAGGTACCCGGATGGCATAAATGGTTAAGTGTGTGACGAGCTGAAAGTTGATGGAACTACCCGATGGTGTCCCTTGAGATAGGCCTGGGAATCTGACTCCAACAGGTCACAGATTGGAAAGTTGTGAGTAGTTCTACTCTGCGCACGTGAAATTGCTGTGAGCCAGGATAAATTGGATACCAACTAAAAACAATAGTATCTGTGCTGTTGGGCCAAAGGATGCACATTTAACATTTCTTGTGCTTCATTATATCTAAGTTTAACTTTGGGGCCATGTAAATATTTAAAATGAAAGTTAAATGCACTCATCCAACAAATATTTATGGGGTGCTCTTTGGGTATACAAGGTATGTGTGAGGTGGATGTATAAATGCAATGGCCAGAGTCTATTTGTGAGTAGGGTTGTCAGATAAAACACAGGATGCACAGTTAAATTCAAGTTTGGATAAAGAATGAAGAATATTAATTTGTGATCCTCTAACTTGAAAGGTTGGCAGAAGAAAGATCTGGAAAATTGCTTCCATAAAGGTTATATTCAAGAAAACCTGATAGAACAATTCTACTTCATACAATATGAGGTTGTCCTGAGTCAGAATTCACTTAAGGTCAAAGGGTTGTTCTTGTGCCTTTATTTCTCATGGAATATTTGGGACATATGTATACTAAAAAAAATGTTGTTTATCTGAAATTCCTGTATTCAAAATGTCCAAATCTGGCATTCTAATTGTAGGAGACTGACATATAAATGAACAATGACATAACAGCAGGGTAAATTCTTTAACAGGGGCCTTGAAATCATTCTAGCCATTACCTCTGCAGTATTCTCCATGAACAAACTCTGAGAAAGGATGAAGAGGCAGCCTGACAAAAGGATCCATTTCCAGGCCGCTGGGTCAGAGAACTGGAATTGTTACAATTCCTTACCCTCCCAGCCATGGGGAATACGAAGCCAAAGTTTGTGAAGTACCTCTGTAATTCAATATGTAGAATAATTAAATCCTTATTGCTGCAGCCCTCATCCCAAAAGAAAATAATCCCTAAGAGGTAGAGTGGGGGTGGGGAAGGGGTATTGGCACATGAAATGCCTACTGAGCCAGGCATTTATTTACCATCTTAGTTTCCATAACACTTCTCGCTATTAAATAGCCTCTGTTGTTGGTTGTCATCGAGTCTATTCCAAATCATGACAGCCTCAGACATGCAACATAGGATTTTCCAGGAACACCTTTTTTTCTTCTTCAAATGAATGAAGTCATGATTGTTTTATTGCCAACAAGCTCTGCAGTAGAATCAGAGTGTCTGAACTGCTTAGGTAGGGGTGGAAAATGCCAATAGACACGCATGGTTCAGATGTATTTTACAGTTCTTTTTAAAAAAAATCATTTTATTGGGAGCTCTTACAGATATCATAACATTCCATAGTTCAATCACATCAAGCAGTATTATATAATTGCTACCACAGTCAGTTTCAAAACATTTTCTTTCTTATTAAGCTCATTGGTGTCAGCTCTCCTTTATCCCCTCCCACCCCCACCTTATTATTTATTTTTGCTGTGTCTTACACCTTCTAATATATCCATTCACATCCAATTCTGTTGTTCGCTCCCCTCCAGTCATCAATGCTATCAGCTTCCCACCCCACCCCACCCCTGCCATCCCACCTCTCTTCCTGTACCCTCAGGGAACCATTACTCCTGTTACAGTTTGTGAAAGTTTATCTATCTTGGCTTTCATGTATCAAACAATCTTAATTATACAAATGAACATAAGCAAGTCTAACATGATTAATGAGGTAAAACAAATGAAAACCCTAATAGTAAGTGGAGGAAATATTAAAGAACAAGATAGAGGATAGTTACGTGTTTCATCAGTGCTATACCACACTCTGGATTTATCATCCTTCTGTGTGGCCCTTCTGAGAGGAACTATCCAATTATCTTACAGGTGGGGCTTCACTACATCCACATCCCTTCACAGTGATTTGGTTGCTTGTTTTTGAACTTCCAATACCTTTTCTTGTTGACGCCTCATGATTACACACGCTAGTGTGCTTCTTCTATGTGGGCTTTGTTGATTCCCTGCTAGATG
>NW_022107431.1:88019277-88020720 GCF_000313985.2 Echinops telfairi | reverse complement strand
CTAGGAAGCATTGGTGCCATCGCTGTCTCTGTAGGATTGCCTAACCTGCCTATCTTGCATAGATATTGATACAGGATATTATTTATACAGGAACACCTTTTGGAAGCAGATCACTAGCGCTACCTTCTGAGGTGACTCTGTGTGGGTTGGAACTATTAACTTTTTGTTGGTAGTTCAGTGCTTAGCCCTTTGCTCCATCAGCTAAACACCTGTTTATTTGTTCAATAACACAGAGCTAAGAATGCTTTGTTCTTGGTGACCTAGGAGACAGGGGGAAATAGACAAGGCTACAGTGCACAGTTATAATTCTAATCCATTTCTGAACCTCCACATATAGTCAGCCTCCATTGACTTCCCTCTGACCACTAACTGGTGTTGTGAGCTTTACACACTTTGTGTCAGTTTCCCATGTACTCCCATGTCCATTTAAGTAGCTGGTTTCCTATAAATCTTTGAATGCTGTATGACCTTGTGCTGATGGTCTCCCTCATCCAGATAATGTGTCTTTGTCTTTGTTCTGCTTAATACTTAATAAAACATGCCACTATACATTATATATGAATGTGGAGTCTTTTCTGTCCCCTACAAGTACCCGTAGTTTCACCCTATTGGAGTTTGCGTAGATCTGCTCACTGCAAGGCCAGCAGTTCGAAGCTACTAGTTGCTCTATGAGAGAAAGATGAGGTTTTATACTCTCAAAAAAATTTAAAGTCTTGGAAACCCAAAGGGTCACTATGAGTTGGAACTGACTCAATGACAGTGAATTTTTTTGTCCACTACAACAGTGTGTGTATTTCTGAGAAGGGAAAAAGAAGGGTCTAGGTCAAAAAACAATATTACTTATGAAAGCCCCATTATTTACAGCAGGGTTAAAAACAAATAAACAAAGACCTGAACTTGGTGTTCACAGGAGCTGACCTTGACACTAGTATTAGGAGAGTAGAGTAAGTGCTATTTACAAAATTTCCTAGAGAATATGATCTTTGAGTTCGGTCTTCAAGCTCTGGCAATTTAGTAGGTGTAGAGAAGGAAACATTTCATTGCCAAAGGAAGCATTAAGTATCTGAACACATATTTAATATACTAGGTGTACTCATGTCCATGTAGGGGTAAGTGTTTGTGTGTGTGCATTAGAAGGAGAATTGGGGTGGAATGGAGAAAATGAGATTATCCTAGAGGTTGGAAGAAGAAAAGTTTTCTCAACTGACTAGATTTAAGATAGGAAAACTGATAAATGAGACTGGTCCATAAAAGTAGGGCAAAGCAGAGGTTTGGGATAATATTTTGGATAACTCAAGAGCTGTTCTACTTTTGAATAAAGTACATGAGGATTCAAAAATTGCTTCACAGAAGTTACATTCTTGTAATCATATTCTGCCAGAGGCTTCCAGCAGGTGGTATATTAGGAAAAATATTTACATTAAAGAAGAAAAGAGCCATTTT
>NW_022107431.1:88004147-88018406 GCF_000313985.2 Echinops telfairi | reverse complement strand
GCTGAGTTTACAACTTCTTGGTCTGATTAAGGGAGTTGAAGTCCACTTTTTAGCACACTCTGCTTGAAGATAAAACTTTCTGTATCATTAATTAATGGTCAGAATGAACTCAAGTTGGCTGAAATTATGTCAAGACTCAAAAGGGAGGGAGCCCTCAGAATGAATCCTGGCCTTCCACAAATCAAATGCTTTAGAATTTAAGCTCTAACACACCTTTATTTAGAACTAAGAGGCGATAAGGATCCAGAATTCTCAGGAGAAGGTAATTTGGCGAATCCAGACTAGAAGGACTTTCAAACTCGCACTGCCATTGAGTCAGGGCCAAGTCCTAGCAACCCTATAGCACAGGGTAAAAGTGCTTTGGGGTTTCCAAGATTGTAAAGCTTTATGGGAGTAGCAAGCCTCATTTTTCTCCTGTGGAGCAGCTAGTGGTTTCGAATTGCTGACCTTGTGTTTGGCAGCCCAACACACAACCCACTTCACCACCAGGACTCTTTGAAGGACGTTTCAGCGAAGGTGCTTCCTTTGCATGTCGGTTTCTCTTCTTCTAGGTTGTCTTCCCTTCATTGCAGAGTCACAGGCCTTGCTGGCATCCTAGTGGATGTCTACATCGGGTTACTTCCTCAGACAGGCACAGATCAGAAGAGATGGGAGAAGGTAGATTCTGGGTTCAGACAGCATTCCAAGGATGGCTTCGTGTGCCTCTGTTGTTCTTCAAAGAAGTTCTCAGTTGGAGATGAGGCTTTCTATTTTATAACAGACAATGTAGCTACTCATTGAATCACTCTTTAAAAAAATTATAGAGCCACGTTTCTGAAGTCTTAAAGAGAACAACGGCAAGATCTAGACAAATCCCCTGGCTAAAGGAGCCCATCGATGGGAGGCTGTAATACTGTCCACGGAGTCACAGAAATGTCCTCCCGCTTCTAAAGCCACAGACCACCCAACAGAGAACTGTTTTCACTCCCATTTTAACACTTACATGCACTAAGAAAAACAAAAACCACATTGCCAAAGGATTGTATCTCTTTTAGAGTTAATACCACTGTGTACATTTTTCTATAGCTTTCTTAGTTAATCTAAGTTTAATTATAAATGTGTTTGCATAGGCAAACTGCATATATAAATTGGAATAGCTGTTTAGTAATTCAAGCCTAAAGCCTAAAGCACTTCACTTGACATACCTAAATAATTTAGGAGAAATATTATCCAGATGATGCCTGTAAATCTTCTTTTGCTTTCTTTTTTTAAAATACTTTTATTGGGGACTCTTATCATTTCTTATCACAATCTATACATTCATCCAGTGTGTCAAGCACATTTGCACATATGCCGCCATCATCATTTTCAAAGCACTCTCTTTCCCCTGATATCACCTCCCCATTTCTTCCCCATCCCTCCCCCACCTGCCCTCCCTCACGAACCCTTGATAAGTTATAGATTATTATTTCCATATCTTACATCATCCTCTGTCGCCCCTCACCCACTTTTCTGTTATTCATGCCCCTGGGAGGGGGTTCTAAGTTGATCCTTGTGATCGATTTCCCTTTTCTCCCCCCACCCTCCCCTAATCCTCCTGGTATCTCTACTTTCCTTGTTGGCCCTGAGGGGTTTATCTTTCCTGGATTCCCCATGTTGCAGGCTCTTCTCTGTAGCAGTGTGCATGTTCTGGTCTAATCTGATTTGTAAGGTTTAATTGATGTCATGATAGTGGGGGGAAGGAAGCACCAAAGAAACCTTTTCCATGTGAACTAGTTCCTTGTGCCCAGGCTGGCTATCGACAAAATTATGAAGTTGGCTTCCAGCAACCTTACTTTTTCTTCCTTCAAATTGGCTCTTGAAACTCTTTTTACTTCTAGTGTCCATTGTTCTGGGGGCCTTCTGTGTTCTAGTTCTCAAATCAGTGCCTGAAAATGATCCTGACAGCAGCCATTTGCACCACAGTGTGAGTGAGTCGAAATTCAAAGAGCTGCTTCAAGGGGATGTTTACGTTTCAAGCCCTTCCTATTACAGAATGTGGCAAGCAGTTCTGATGTTTCTGAGCAAGGGAGGGAAGTGCTTTGGGGACTGATAACGCTCCAGAGCCCATCTCATAATGACTTAGCTTTTCCTTTTCCTCTTCTTTCGTCATTCTGTTATAAGCCAGGAAGAAGGTGTCCTGAAGGGGCCGTGGGTTAAGTGTCAGTGTTTCAAGCTCACCAGCTTCATCTTGGGAGAAAGAAGATGCTGTTTGTTCCCCTAAAGATTGACAGTCTCAAAACCCGATGGAGCAGTTCTGTTCTGTCCTATAGGGTTACTATGCGTTAGAAATGAATTGATGGTCGTGGGTTTGTTTGTTTTTTAAATCCAGGAAGAGAAACCCATTTTGCTAGGTTGTGATCATTCCCTGGAGAAGGACATCATGATTTGTAGAGGTTCAGGGAAAAGGTGGTGATCTTTAACGAGAGGGACTGATACAATGGTTGCAGCAATGTTCTCCAATATAGCAAGATTGTGAGGATGGTGCAGGACAGGACTGTGTTGTCTTTTGTTGTACTCTGGACCAATTCAGGACACCTAGCAGCAACATGAGTATTTCTCTGTCTGTCCTAACAGGCCAAGTGTGGACATGGCTTATTAGGTAACCAACAGACTTTACATGTATTCTTGGTGTACAGAAACTGAGCCATAAGGAAATGAAGTTACTTGCCCTGGAGCAAGTGAGAGGAGCTATTAGGTGGGTGGAGCCAAACTCAGCCCAGGCAATCTGTGAGGCTCAGAAACACTTTGTAAGACTGCCTCTCCAGTTATAGTTCTGCTTCATAAATATTGTTTTTATGATGTGGCATGATTCCCACAATTTGCTAAAATGCTTTTTACCCAAACAAAACATTCTTATTTGAACCTGGTGCTTCTTTGTGCCTTTGAAATAGACTCTTGGATGATTTCTTATAATATCACCCTATCTTTTCCTACCTTCCCCAGAGACTGTCAGGGTGGTATGACCATTGTTCCCACTCAGGACTGATAGCACATGGAGCATCAACTGCTTTTAGTGTTGCCAATTTCTAGGATCCTTCCTTTAAAATAACCGTTCCTCTGGTGTCTGTTTGAGAATCTTGAGCTTCTCAGATGAACGGCATCCTCTTATCACTTGCAAATTTGCTGTGGCTCACCAAGAGATTTTACTATGAACTGCAAAGTCAGGACTCTTGCTGTAACCCCTGGAATAAGGCATTACAACTTTCATCTCAAAATAAAAGCCATTATAATAACACATATTCCAAGCAACCTTGAAATTATCTTAAAAGGACACATTAGAATCACTATGGACTTTGGAAACTACATATTCATACCCATAGATTTTCGTTTTCTTTTAAAATGTGTTATTTGCAATGTTTTATGCTCAGCAACTGCTCTTTGAATTTTGTATTTAGAGCTGTCATTAGAAAGTTCTTGCTTTTAACTTCCAGGGGAAAACAACAACACTGAACAATTTGGCCTCTTCTTATCAAGTGGCTTTTTGGACATTGGGGATTGGAAAAGGTGCTTCACTTTGATTAGAAGTGTATATGCTATTCTCTGTTACCCAAGCACCAGCTAATTATTAGGAACATCTTCTTGGGGTGGGCGAGCCTTCCATGGGTGACTGATTTGCTGTGAGATCCCTGCTGAGATGGTCATTAAGAAATGCCAGCCAGTGAGGAACTGGGCGCCTGCTCTGCTTGGCATGAAATCAAGACCACTTTATTACTCTTTGGCTAAAAAACCCCCAAGGAAGTGAGGTGTTTCTGTCTGCCAAGCTGTCCAGGCATGAACCAACTACTCAATAAATCCCATGTCCTAGGAGTTGTCTCCACCCACCTTCTGATCTCTTGACCTATCTTGGTTACATGGCAGACAGCAAGTTTGGTACTAGAGCTCTGTTTGATTTATTGTCAACATTCTACCTGTGGCTAATTTTGATTGTCTGACTGATTGAAGTTCTGGCTCTCAGCTGCAGCTGGCACATTTATCAGTGGTGTGGAGAAATATGGCATGTAATGCTGCCTTTCACTGTGAACCCAGAGATCTGAGACTTTTTAGGTAAATAACACTCAAACAACATACAAATTTTGTGAGATGAATAAATATAGCAATTTAGATGCTTATGACCTACTATAAATATTTTCTACATTGCTCTTTTGAAAAAAAAATATTTTAAGGCTTCTTTCCCCCCATAGTTCATAAGTATTTGGAGATAATTGATTTTACATGATTAAACATAGCTTCTCCAACTTACTTATTATTTAGAGAGTGTCATCCCAAGTCATATTTTTAAAATGGTAAAGGAACAAAATTCACATTATGAAGTAGTTTGTCATGATTCAAAACAATAATCTGCTTGGATTTCAGTTTTTTCCCCCTCTGTGGATGCCCCATGGGGAGTTTTGATTAGAAATTCATACGGTTTTTTCTCTCAGAGGAGTTTGTCAGTAGGAAAAAGGCAAGAAGAAATGTTAGCTTCCCTTGAGAGCATTTCTCAGTTAGTGTAGGGATGGGGAATGGCTAACTCATATCTCCTTGATAGTGGTTCTCAAATTCGAGTGGGCATTAGAAGTACCTTGGAAGCATTTCATGCAGTATTCATTCCTGAGTCCCTCTCTAGAGATTGAGAAGGCTTTGTATGGTGCTATGGAATCTACATTTTGTACCAATCACCCCAATAACTATGATATTCATGGTCCAAAACCACACTTTGTAAAATACTGTTGTCAGATCTCTTATTAGAATATGGCAGGAGGTTCCTGAAGGAAATAGCAAGGTTGACCATTGTGAAGCTTGCATTTTGTTGTTGCTGTTAGGTGCTTTCTTGTGAGTTCTGACTCATGGTGGCCCTATGTCCAACAGAACAAAACGCTACCTGGTCCCGTGCTATCTCCAAATTGGTTGCCATCTTTGAACCTATTACTGTAGCCAATGTGTGAATTCATCTCTTTGAGGGCCCTCCTTTTTAAATGGACCCTCTGCTTTACCAAGTATAATGGCTTTCTCTAGGGACTGATTCCTCCTGATGACATGAGATGAAGTCTCATCATCCTTGCTTCTAAGGAGAATCACATCTGTAAAATTTCCAAGACAGATTTCTTTGTTCTTCTGGCAGTTGAGTGTATATTTACATTGTAATTCACACTGAAGGTTGGAGACTTTGATCTTCACTAGTTAATACTTCAAGTCCTGTAGGCTTTCAGTAAGCAAGATTGTGTCATCTGTATATCACAGGTTGTAAATGTGCCTTCCTCCAATCTGGATCTGATGTTCTTCTTCATATAGCCCAACTTCTCTAATGATGCAGATCAAATAAATATGGTGAAATGATATCCCTTCGACATACACCTTTCCTGATTTTAGACCATGCCTCTTGATCTATGTACAGGTTTTGTATAAGCAAGTAAACATCTTTCTGACATTCTTTGCTTTCAGCCTATGCCCATCTGATATCAGAAACACTGTTCCTCAAGTGACATCCTCTTTTGAATCAGGCTTGAATTTCTGGCAGATTCCTGTTGAGGTATTGCTGCAACTCTCTTTGAATTACTACCTCCAGCAAAATTTTACTTGCAAGTGATCTTACTGATATCATTTGATAATTTCTGTATTCTGGTGGGTGGCCTTTTTTGGAGTGGCCACAAATATGGTATTTCCCAATCAGTTGACCAGATTGCTGTCATCCCGATTTCTTAGCTTAGACGAGTGAGCTCCCTTGGGATCCCTTCAGTTCCGAGCATGGTTTACTCTGTGGTTTTGAATTGACCTTTGAGATCTTCTTTTAATTTCCTCTGCTTGATAAGTGTTTCCATTCACTTTGGCTTCTATACATTGTACCGTGAGTTTCCGAGTCTCTTCCGACATCCATTTTGTTCTTTTGTTTCCCTTGAATGACCTTTTCTTGCTTCACGTACAATATTCTCAATGTCATCCCTGTTCAATGAATCAAATCTCGAGATGGTCTCTAAATTCACGTGGCATGTACTTAGGTTGTATTTTAGGACGTGTGGACCTGTTTCAATTTATTCGACTTAACCTGAATTTGCATATTGGCAATTGATGGTCTGTTTCACCGAAGGCCTTTGACCTTTCTTGTTTTGCTGATGATATTGAACTTCTCCAACCTATCTGCCCACAGATATAATTGATTTGTTTCCTTCATAGGTTTTCTTTCAAGTTCCTAGTTGCTGTGTATGTTGTTGGAAAAAGGTATTTGCAACAAATACATCATTGGTTTTATAAAATTCTATCATATGATCTCCAGCAAAATTTCTATAGCCAAACTTATATTTTTCAACTGCTTCTTTGTTTTCAAAGTTAACATTCCAATCAACTAGTAATTGTCAATGCATTTTGATTGCATGTTTGATAAACTTCATCAATGACTTTAGTGGCTGGTGTGTAAATTTGAATAATAGTTGTATTAACTAGTCTTCCTAGTAGACATATTCCTATCCATAACTATACCTTTACCTATATCTATATCATCCTCTCACAGACAGAATTGTAGTTCAAGATACATTATTTTTTTAAATCATTTTATTAGGGGCTCATACAACTCTTATCACAATCCATACACACCAAGATACATTTTGAAATGTTCATTTTGATGGCAAATTCAATGCCCTTCATTATTCTCACAAGCGTCAGCCTGGTTCTTTTTTTTCTAAGATGACTAATACTAGGTCCATTTCAGCTTGCTGTTACCTATCTTATGTGTTTTCATGTGATCTCCTTCATTTTTGATGACTTCCAGTTTTCCTGGATTCCCACTTTGTGCGTTCCACATTCTGGTTATTAGTGCAGGTTTGCAGCTTATTTTGAGTACCGATCCATCAGTAAAAGATGGTAACAAACGCTTTCTTCCATCTATATCATTAAGGTAGATCTGAGGAGGCAGATTTCCCCAGCTGTAATTTGAGTGTCTTTCAACTTGAAGGGCTCATCTTCTGTCACTTTATCAGACAACATTCCATTGTGATTCAGAAGGTACTCAGAGACTACTATTTCAGAAGTGGTCTGCGATATTCTTTTCTCCTCGGCAGTCTGGATATAGTCTCAGTTGTAGGTTGGCTTTAGCCTGAGACCATGGAACTCTGGGGCCTGAATTGTATCAGAAAACTGGTTCAAGCTTGAGGAAAATTGTACCCCATTCCCCTCAGTCATTGGTTAGCAACTGCTCCAGAGTGCATGAAGGCTGTAATTTCTCAGTGACTCTGTTCTACAGAAGGTAATCTTCCAGGAGAAAACGAGCCTCTGTAGCCATTTACAGCTAATGCCGAACACCGAGAGAGCTTGGTGGCTGGGTGGGCAGGCAGGTGAGGAGACTATGGGAAGAGGGCCTTCAGTATTTACCACATTACCGCAGCATAAATTCACACGAGAAGCTTTCCTTAAGATGGTTCTTATTCTTGGTCACGCCAACTACTCTTACTGGAGTAAGAGTAACTTAATAGCACTCTTAATACTAAGTAAGTATTCTCCGACAACTTTGCACAAAGAAAATGCTGTGTTTTGTATAATGTTGTATTTTTTTTAAGGAAGGCTGTAGCTATGTATATTTGTAATTTCTCTAATCCATTGTTGTTGCAGTCTTGTCTCTTTGTAAAGTTGACAACGACCCTCAGTCAAGTCTATGGAAAAGATTATTTATAAAATGTATTTTTAATCATATATTGTTCAAATTAAACCTTTTATAAGAAAAAAATACTAAGTAAAGTAAGTATTGTAGTAAGTAAACTTAATAAGCTGCTACTTTTATAAAGTCCCCAACCCCCCAAATTACAAGGGAAAACATGGACAGTATTTTTGTTTTTTAATATTTTCCTTCTCAAGCATTAGTTACATCCATCAGCAAAGTGTAGAAAATATGACAACCTCCAGAGTCAATTTTGTTTCCTAGTCTTAATAGAAGAAACAGTGACTTCAAATGTGGAATTATGGATCCTCAGGCTGTAGTGAAAGCTTAATGGGCTTTATTCAAAACTTCATTTGCAGATGATTCTGTCTCATGCTTTTTGTAGTGATATTGCTTGTGGGGGCTGTCACCTTGTTTTAGATTTTCAATGAGAAATATGATGTTCTGGAAACTATTGAACTGGTTGTCATTGGTTACTTGACTTTATTACATAAAGCAGCATCTTCTAAACTGTGTACTTTGTACTGTGTTCTACAGGAGACAAAATCTCTGGTCAAATAACTTCGGGGACACTGCAGACTATATTATCTTCTTGCAATTCACAAAGCACTTTGACCTATTCGAGGTGCTAAATTATCACACGACAAAGAAAAGCTCCCTACCTGTGTTCAACTAACTTTTCCCAAAGCTATTTTCTTATGGAATAACCCCCGTCATCATTGTCTTCTTCCCTTTTACTTTTGCAGAATACATGCTAACATCTTGCAAAACTAATATTGCCCAGAACACAGTTCACTTCATTCTAAAATGAAGCGATTCCTCACCATTTCTTCCCAATACATTCATATGCAACAAATAACTCTTTCTGATCTTTAATTTTGGAAAACCAGCCTCAGCGCCTTTTCTACACGCAAAGCAGGAGTAAAGCAGATTTGGGGATCAAGGCAGTGCTGGGAGAACAAAGACGTTATTTGCCTTCCATGCTGAAGGAACGCTAAAAACAGTAACATATTTAATGAAGCCTCACTATGGATAGATGAGTCTCCATAAAACATTTTATGCAGCCTAACCTACAATTACTTAATGGACAGTGAGATTTACAAACAGCTCATCTCCAGCCTCAAACGTTTACTAAGCGTCTGTTCTTTTTAGAGTGACTGCCAGAGAGAGTCATGCAAGATTAAAAAGATAAAATATTAAAAATTCAGCCAAGACTCACCAGGGCTTCCCTGAGGATAACAACTGCAGTGTAACACTCCTGAATTCATATAGAGCCCCTTGTTCTCCGTAAAAGATGCCCTGCCATTTTTCAGCACTCACTCATTAAAAAATTATGTAGATCCCTATGGGTATGTGGCATTTCTTATTCCATTTGCATACAGGCCCTATGTGAGTTGTATGCTTCTAAAGATTTTCAGATTGTAAAGATGTGAGTGAATATTTATTTAGATGAAAAATTATTCTTTATATCTGTACAGCACTTTATGACTTACAGAAAACATTCCCCCCAACAAGCACCTTTGTACTAACTGGTTGTACAACTGGCATAACAGAAGTGGTCACAGACTCTTAGAATCATGGCTAGACCAGCTTTACAGAGCTCAAAAGTGTGACCTCTCACCTGTCTTAACCAGTATCATAAGTGACCAGATCCTTTAAGATTCGTTATCTAGTACCATAAGAACATGCCAGAATAAATTACAACAAAATGTCTTTACTTTGAACTTCATGTTCACTTACCAAGACTCAGCCACAAGCTCTTTCTGATCCACTGAATTGTGGAGGGTGGTCGGCTTCGAGGGGCATGTGTATGATTACAGGTGTGAGGCAAAGTGAGGAGAAGAGGGATATAGTTAATGTTCCTCCATAGGTCAAGAAATGTATTCTCTGCTGAATATGGATGTTATCTAACTGAATATGGATGTTATCTAAAATCCTGAGAAATCTAGGATCTTTGACAAGGTAGGAGAGACTCTGGCAACACAGACATTGCCAAGAAGGTGTGTTCTATCAATACCACAAACAGAGGATGGGGATCTGGGAAACATCTAAAGCAGTGCTTCTCCACCTTCCTCATGCCCCGACCCTTTAATACAGTTCCTCAGGTGTGGTGACCCCAAATCATAACATTGTTTCTTTACTACTTCAGAACTGTAATTTTGCTACTGTTATGAATTGGGTGACCCTTGTGAAAGGGTCGTTTGATCCTCAAAGGGGTCACAACTCACAGGTTGAGAACTGCTGATCTAAAGGTAAAGGAATAGGTAGGGCAGCCATATTACTTATTTATTTAAATCATTTTATTGGGGGCTCTTAGAACTCCTATTACAATTCATCCATCCATCCATTGTGTCAAGCACATTTGTGCATATGTTACCATCATCATTTTCAAAACATTTTCTTTCTACTTGGACCCTTGGTACCAGCTCATTTCGCCCCTCCTCCTCTCCCCTCCCTCCTGAACCCTTGATCATTTATAAATTATCATTACTTTTTGTGTCTTACATTGAGGACTCTCTCCCTTCACCCATTTATCTGTTTTCATCCCCCTGGGAGGGGGTCATATGTAGATCATTGTGATCAGTCCCCTCTTTCTCTCACTACCTTCCCCTTACCCTCCTGGTATCGCTACTCTCATTATTGGTCCCGAGGGGTTTGTCTGTCCTGGATTCCCTGTGCTGTATCTGTACCAGTGTATATGCTCTGGTCTAGCTGGATTTGTAAGGTAGAATTGGGATCATGGTGGGGGTGGAGGGTGCATAAAAGAACTAGAGGAAAGTTGTAAGTTTCATCAGTGCTATACTGCACCCTGACTGACTTGTCTCTTCCTTGTGATCCTTCTGTAAGGGGATGTCCAATTGTCTACAGATGGGCTGTGGGTCTGCACTCCATGCTCCCCCTCATTCACATTGATATGATTTTTTGTTCTGAGTCTTTGATGCCTGATACCTGATCCCATTGACACCTCATGATCACACCGGCTGATGTGTTTCTTCGATGTGGGCTTTGTTGCTTCTCAGCTAGATGGCCATTTGTTTGTGTTCAAGCCTTTAAGACTCCAGATGCTATATCTTTTGATAGCCAGGCACCAGCTTTCTTCACATTTGCTTATGCACCCCCTTTGTCTTCAGTGATCAATCATGTCGGGAAGGTGAGTATCACAGAATGCCGGGTTATTAGAACAAAGTATTCTTTCGTTGAGGAAGTACTTGAGTCGAAGCCCAATGTCCATCTGCCACCTTAACACTTAACATATAAATACATGTACATAGATCTATTTCCCTTTGGTTATATATAAATATATTTACATATGTACATGCCTATATTTAGACCTCTATAAATTTCCTTGGCCTCCTAGTTATTTCCTCTATTTCTTTTTATTTTCCCCTTTCCCACTTTCATGTTCAGCCTTCCTTTGGGTTTCAGTAATTCCTTTTGGCTACATTGCCCTTGATCAAGTCCAATCGGGCAACCTATGCCCTCCTTACCATTGGCTTTAGATCACTTGTTGTTCCCTTGTCCCTGGGTTTGTTAACACGTACTTCCTTTTCCCTGCTTACCTTTCTCCTGTGGCTCCCGTGGAACCATCAGTCTCATTGTTTTCTCCTCCAGATTTTTAACCCCGCCTATCTTATCTAGATAGACATGCAGAGATAATAATAAGCACAAAAACAAGACAGAACAAAACAACAACAACTACCAAAACAATGACAAAAAGAGAAAAGCCTATAAATAGTTCCAGGTCTGTTTGTTGACCTTTAGGAGTGTTTTCTGGTCGAATCTGATGGGGTGCCATGCCCTGGCCCCAGAGTTTATTTTTGATAATCCCTTAGGACTTCATTGCTTTGCTCCCCTTGCTGTTGTGTTGCACACCCTTAGCATTTTGTCCCAGAGTGTAGAGTTAGATCAGGCCCCCCATAATTCCCACACTGTACCTCCAGTGTTGTCCCTCGTAGCACTATGGGTCAGTGAGGGATATTGTGTCTGTGTCTCATGGTGTGGCTGGCCCTATGGTCCTCTTGTGCTTTGACTGCTCGGTGCAGAAATATCATCCTTGGAACTTGGTGGGCCAGGATGTGTTCCACTCTCTCTCCTTCCCTCTTCGTTTGCTCCTGTGTGCTCTGATCGGACACGACCCTCTCCCTGAGCTGTAGCTTCAGTGCTGTCCTCTGAAGTGCATTCTTCTGAGGAGTAGGGGGTGTTGTCCACTTAGCTCGGATTGAGGCCAGCCCTGCAGACCTGTCTGTTGGTTCTCTGCTTCATGCTGGTAGGTTGCACTCACATCTTGGTACACCAGGTTGAAGTGTGGTCCCTCTCTTCCTCTCTTGTGGAGATTTAAACAATACCCTCCCCCTGGGTAGGTTAGTATCCTGTTTCCCTGCCACACATGGGTTTTTTTCTTTCTTTCTTTTCCCCTACTTTTAAGTTGGCTGCCATATGTATCCCTGAATTGGGTCTGGCTCCTGCCATAGTACCTGGACCTGACCCCAGGAATGTATGTATATAGTATCTTTTCCTCTATGCCCCTTTTGCATTTTTAAGCTTACCTCAGCAGACTCATGTTGTACTTGTCTTTTTGTGTTTGGCTTCCTTCACTTAGCATAATTTCCTCCAGTTCTTCCCATGCGGTGATGTGCTTCATGCATTCATCTCTGCTTTTTAGGGATGTGTAGTACTCCATTGTATCTATGTAACACAGTTTTTGAATTCAATCATCTGCTGATGGAAATTTGGATTGTTTCCAACTCCTTGCAATTGTGAACTATGCCGCGATGAACATTGGAGCCAGCTATCTCCTGTTGTTTGTTTCTTGCCTCTTCTGGGTATATGCCCAGTAGGGGAATTGCTGGGGCATATGATAACTCAATTTCCAACTGGTTTAGATATGGCCAAATCGATTTCCATCGTGGCTACACATACCTACAGGTCCACCAGCAGTGGATGAGAATTTCTATCTCACCACAGTCCCTCCAACACTTGTTACTTTCTGCTTTTTGAATTGGGCTTATCTTTGAGGTTATTAGGTGGTATCTCATAGTTGTTTTAATTTTCATTTCTCTTATGGCTAATGATCAGGAACATCTTCTCATATGTTTATTGGCCATTCAGATTTCTGCCTTTGTGAAAGTTCTCTTTAGGTCTTTTGCCCACCTCCTCAGTGGGCAATTGGTTTTTTTCTTATTGTAAGCTAGCAGAATATTGTAGATTTTAATAATAAGGCCTTTGTCTGATGTGTCATTACTAAAGATGTTTTCCCAGTCTGTGGGCTCTCTTGGTGAATTCTTTCGATGTACACAAGTGTTTTATCTTTAGTATATCCCACTTTTCAATTTGAGACTCCTCTTTATTTGTGTCCTTCCTTATTTCTTTTCTTTCTTTTTTGTGGAAACCTAGTTCATTAGTTGTTGTCAAGGGTGGGAGAAAAGAGAAAAGGGTGATTCATATTGAGGGGAAAATCATATTGTTTAAGGGTAGGGTGACACAGCCAAGTACTGTAATTGATTTTTATTTCTTCTTATTTCTGATAGCCTATGTATTCCCTGTGCCAAAGTTCTTAGGTTTGTCCCAATTCCCTCATTGATGGTCCTAATAGTTTGGGGTTGTACCCCAACATCTGTGATCCACCTTGAATTCATTCTTGTGCATGGAGTGAGGTAAGGATCTTGCTTCCTTTTTCTGCAGGTATATCCATTTTTTCCAGTATCAATTGTTGAAGGGGGCATCTGCTTCCCATTTGATATTTTTTGGGCCCTTATCAAAGATCAGTTTTTTTGTATGCTGATGGTTTTATTTCTGGGTTTTCAGTTCTTTTCCATTGGTCTGAGTATCTGTCATTATTCCAATATCACACTGTTTTTACCACTGTGGCTGTATAATATGTGTAAAGTCGGGTAAAGCAAGCTCTCCCATTTTGTCATTCTTTTTAAGTAGTTCTCTGTTAATTCTGGACTTTTTCCCTTTTCATATGAAGTCTGTAATCAGTTTTTCCAATTCTTTGAAGAAAGATTATCATATTTGTATCAGGATAGCATTAAACTTATTATATAATGCCTTGAGCAGAACTGACAAATTTCCTATATTGAGGATTTTTTGTTTTTGTTTTTACTATATTCTGATTTACTCTCTTCCAATCCACGAGCATGGGATATTCTTCTATTTGTTGAGGTCATTCTTGGTTTCTTGTAATAGTGTTATGTATGTTTCCTTATACAAATCCTCGGTTTTTCTAGTCAGGTATATCCCTACATATTTCAATTTGTGCTAGGCTATTGTGAAGGGTACTATCTTTTTTGGTTCCCCCCTCTCATGGTCTTGTCTGATGTGTATTGCTGTCTGATGTGTACTGCAGTCTGATAGACTTCTGTTTATTGTTCTTGTATCCGGCCACTCTTCCATATTCCTCTATTGAAGCGGTTCTCAACCTTCCTAATGCCGCGGCCCTTTAATACAGTTCCTCACATTGTGGTGACCCCCCAACCATAAAATTATTTTTGTTGCTACTTCATAACTGTAATTTTGCTATTGTTATGAATTGGGAAACCGCTGTGAAAGGGTCTTTCGACCCCAAAAGGGGTCACAACCCAAAGTTCGAGAATGCTGCTCTATTGCATCCG
>NW_022107431.1:87995882-88002296 GCF_000313985.2 Echinops telfairi | reverse complement strand
GAGTTGTATGAGCCCCCAATAAAATGATTTTAAAAAGATAGATATGCATGTATGTGTGCAGGGTTTCTACTCAACTGAACACATACATGGTGCAGAATATCCTAAACTTTAGGTACACCAATTAAAAGAGAAATCTCTGACTCTTGAAAATGACAAAAAACCTTTTCATTGTTCAGTACCCTCATTCTCTGCAAAGGAGCCCTGGGTGTGTATTGGGTTACTCATTGGGCTGCTAACCGCAGGGGCAGCAGTTGAAGCCCACCAGTTATTCAGAGGAAACAAGATGAAGTTTCCTACTTTCGTAAAGAGTTACAATCTTGTAAACACACAGGGGCAGTTCGACTCTCTCCTAGAGGGTTTCTGTGAGTCCGAATCGACTTGATGGCGATGAGTTTGGTTTTTGGTTTTTATAACACTTTGCAAAAAAAAAAAAATCTCTAAAGTACAAAACAATGAAATTGAAGGATAAGATCTAGATTATGCTAGGTGATTTATTTTTGCAACAAAGAAGAAAGGTTTTAGGAGAAAAGAGAAAATTACTGACAAGGAGCCAGGGCTCACTGTTGCCATTTATGGAGAAGCGTATGATTTCTACCAACAAATTACACACAGCAGACTGGATTCTTTTTTTAGCTTCTAAATCAAAGTTGGAGAGCTGTATTTGAAGTAGCTCTGGGACTCTTAGCAAAGGGTGCTGTGTAAATCCAAACAAATATTCTTGTTATTTTATTATTGTTGTGATGAGTTATGTTGTCAAGAATACAGACTCCTGGAGTCAGTCTGAGAGCATGAAGGGGGAAATGTAGTCATCTAAAGATGCTATTTCATAGCTGTAAATACCCCAAAGAACTTCTGGTAGTGAATCATCATCTGTACATTTGCATCACAGGCATTCAAGCTTTGTTGGGGGAAGAAAAGAAAACCAAATCAAAACAACAACAAAAACAGAAAAACCTCTGAAAATCTGTTATTCTAAATATTCACCTGCTAATAGAAACTTATTTTTCAAAATGAGCTGATACTGAGGGCAAAGTAGAAAGAACATGTTATGAAAATGATAATGGAAACATATGTACAAATGTGTTTGGCACAATGGATAGATGGATGGATTGTGATGAGAGCTATTCTTATAGCTCAATAAAATGATTAAAAAAATTTTTTTAAAAGAATCTTATTTTTAAAACTTTCAGTTAGCATGGGTGTGAGGAAGGCATTGAAAGGTAGGGGTGCTATCAGAAGCACCTGGAAGTGCCAATAGGTTTTCCTTTTCCCACCCTGCCCCAACAGGCTCATTTTCAGCTTCCTCTTCAATCTCTCTTTCCTGTAGGAGAAGGATAAGAGAAAGACTTAAAAATGTCATTGGGGCTGGAATAACTAGTCAGATCGTATTTAATGTCCTTGGTATTTAGGGGAACAGATCGAAGTCTAAGGCTTAATTTCTGCCACTTTGAGTGTATAATCCAGCCATGGAGATGAAGAGTGGTGGGAGGAGGTAAGGACTGACCATTAAAAATAATCAGATCTTTTGAGTTGAGGTTTTTCTATGTTTTGTTCTGTTGTTGTTGTTTGTGTGTGTATTATTTTCTTTATATGTAATTAAGAAAGGGGACGTTGGGGTGGTGGATGGAGTGCTAATGTTAATGGATACAAGAATGAAGAAAATGTTCTAAAATTGATTGGGGTGATTAATCCACAACGCTCTTTAATATATTTAAACCATTGAATTGTATGATACATGACTTATATGTCAATGAAACTGTTTTTAAAAAAAGGGGGGCCTTCCTTTAGAAGAAAACCTACCAGTTAATGCAGGAATGTGTGTTTCAAAGTATTTAGGCAAGGGGCACAAATGAGAGGATCCCTGATATTCTAGAAGCTATAACAGAGCCCCACCATTAAATGACCCTCAAGACCATCTTAGTTTCCTAGTGCTGCTGAAACAGAAATACAAGTGAGTGGCTTTAAAGAAATGTATTTTCTCACAGTACCAGAGCTTCAGAGTCCAAGTTTAGGCTAAGGTAGAGCAAAGGCCTTCTTGTATAGTCCTGGGGATTCTTTGGTATTCCTTGGTGCTTCTTTTCTTCCTATGTATGTCTCTGTCTATTCTGCTCCTTTTATAACTCAGAAGTGTTAGATTTAGGAGCCACCTACTCTGGTATGGCCTGATTAACATAACAGAACACCCTATTTCCAAAGAGTCATATGTACAGATGCAGAAATTAGGATTTCAGAATGTCATGTGTGTTGGGGTATGTGTATGTGCGTGTGTCACAATTCAATCCACAACAAGGAGAGAATTTCCCTTATCCATTGTAACAGCAGAACCACTAGAGGATAGGAAGAGGTACAAAAGTGCTGCTCTACCTCCTGGGAAGTGACAAGAGCTAGTCCCTGGTAGACAGGCAACAAGAGAACACCCTTGGCTTTGACCACTCAAAGTAAGAAAGGTGTCCAGAGGCTCAAAATGGAGAAATTGGCCATGGGGAAAGCACACGCAAAAACTGAGACCACATTTCACCGGAATCCTTTGTTTTTCCTAAGCTATTACTCTGAGAATGTATTTCTAGAGATAACTGCCTTGCCACTATGCTCTGGTCATGCTCCGTTTCTCAGCCCTAGTGGGACTGTCTGAGATGGGGTGGCAGCTAATGAGAAGTGGCATGGAAGACTCAGGACGGAGCGGGGCTTGGGTTCTCTCGGATTGGCATCTTGGAAGGCTGCCCATGGCAAGAGCAAGTCATCCTGGTAAGGCAGCTCCTCTACCAAAGACTGAACCCTAATGGTCCTTTAGGTTACCAGTCTGTGAGGACAGACAGACACATAAAGATGCCGAGCTTGTCTGATTCTTACCTATTTGCTTAGCCGGGCTATTGGGTGGCTGCAAAGTACCTCACAAGGACTTTAGGCTTTCCTAGGAAACCCCTGATACACCTCCAAAAGCAAGTACAGTCAGCAATTTTCCAGCTTATGCATTTCAAACTTCTTACCCCGTGTGCTAGGTTGGGTTATCTAGAGAAATAAATCTAGTGACAATAATCTACATATAAGAAAGTTTTATATCAAGAAGTAATCACATGGGTGAAGGGAGATGTCGGACAGGGCAAGATATGGCAAAATAACGATTTATAAACTATCAAGGGCTCATGAGGG
Organism: Echinops telfairi; assembly: GCF_000313985.2. Lineage (NCBI taxonomy): Eukaryota > Metazoa > Chordata > Mammalia > Afrosoricida > Tenrecidae > Echinops > Echinops telfairi. Next base: position 87,999,146 of record NW_022107431.1, on the reverse strand, counting down.
AGGGGGGAGCAGAGAGGGAGGGGGAAAATGAGGACCTAATGCCGGGGGTTTAAGTGGAGAGGAAATGTTTTGAGAATGATGAGGGCAATGAATGTACAAATGCGCTTTACACAATTGATGTGTGTATGGATTGTGATAAGAGTTGTATGAGCCCCCAATAAAATGATTAAAAAATAAAATAAAATAAAAGTCAAAAGTCAAAAAAAAAAGTTGTATGAGCCCCTAATAAAATGATTTTTAAAAAAAGAAGTAATTACATATCAAGAAGGCCAGAAGTCCGATGTTAGTCCATAAGTCCCTTTTCGGACTCATGTAGCTACAAATGATCATGCAGATGCAGAAAAATCACAGGCCAGTGGGTGCAGAGTCTCATGGATCTTAGGTCAGTGGAAACACAGCAGGGTTTGTATAGCTCTTCTGGTCAGTGGCAGATTCCCACCAAAAAGAAGGCAAAGTCATGCAGAGAGAGGCAGTTCCCAGAATCCCTCGCTTTCATACAAAAAGCTACACATCCCAAGGAGGTGTCATCAAGCTTTCACTTGATGGACAGGTTTGACTTTACCCCTAGCTAGGAGTGTCTAGTTAACACCCAATCACCCAACTACTACACTTTACTCCAAGCAGTCCTTGAAGATGGGTCTGTATCTTCCAGGCCCCCATTCTTCCTCTGGACCCTGCTCTCAGTGTGCTGTAGTCTTCCAGGGGCAAGCTGGTGAGGAACCTCCAATTGTCTCTCAACTTGCAGGACGCACACTGTCAGAGGGACTCTAAGGTAGGGCTGCCTTTGGGTGATTTTTGCATCTACCCTTCCGCTCGCTGCATTTCTCAGGCAGAGTGCTGGGTGACGGTATACATGTGTGCTGTGTGCACAGTGGGTTCTTCTCACTCCCTTGTACTGAGTAAGCTCCTGCCCGTGTGTCAGCTGACTGTGTCTGGACCCCTCAGGTGGAGGATGTTCTTTTCAGGAGTTTCCTAAGGACCTCCTGCAAGTTTATTCATCAGCCTCCAGCTCTACTCACTAAGAAGGACATAACTGTGAAATTTCTTGTTTGTTTTTAAGAGCAACGGGGCTATTTTTACTTTTGAAAATTATGTTTAAATTAGTATTTTAATCAAAGTATCATATGTACTAAGGCTTATGATGCAAAACTATAGTTGCCCGCCGGTCCTGTCCAATCCCATATTCCAACCCCAGAGGCAATCACAGTTAACCTGGTTATTTCTTCTGACGTTCACCATCATAGTTCTAAGAAGCATGTTTATATTATATTTTTGATTTATTGCTTTTGAACACCAGCTTTTAATTTTTTGCTCCAGTGAGAGAGAACTCAACTCTTATACACCCAGTCTTACTTCCTATTCCTCAAGCCTCTCATATATTACCATAGATGTGCTTGACTCAATAATTCATGCTTTAGGCTATTTACTGTGTGTGATAGTCTGGGTAGATAGGAAACAAATCCATAGACACTCATATGTATGTAACAGAGAGTTTTATATAAAGGGTAATTGTGCATTAAGAAAGCATCCCAACCCAGTCTCGTCCAAGTCCATAAGTCCGACATTAGCCCTTTGTTTGATACCAACATATAAAGTCCTCTTTTGACTCACAAAACACATGGAATGATGGTGAGTGCAGGACAATCACAGGCCAGTGGGTAGAAAGTCTTTGGATCCAGTGGTGTTGTAAGTATTTCAGCGCTGGCAGGAGTCTCTACAAGGCTTCTCCAGCACTGAGGGCTGCATCAGGGTAGGTCCATGTGGCTTCTCCTCAGGGATGTCTCACAGGGAGTCAGCCTTGTCAGTAGAGAGTCTCCAAGGAAGTGAGGCAAGAGTCTCTTCCGCCTCCAAGGAGGAAAAACCAGATTTCCCAGAATTCTCAGGAGAAAGCCATGCCCACACAGAAGTCTCATTGGCTATGGTCCTGATTGACAGCCTAGACTCCACCCCTACATGCTTAATCCTCAAACTGACACAAGATTACGTAACTACCACACTGTAAATATTTCACTGTAAGACCAGTGAGTCTACAACAACCATGCCTCTGTTCTTATACCAGTACAATCCATTTGGAGTTGTTGTTGTTGTTTTCAAGTGATGCAGGTTCGGGTTTGTCTCACAGCAACCTGATGCACAACAGAACCAAACACTTGCCTTGTACTACACCACCCTCACAATTGTTCGTGTGTTTGAGTCCATTGTTGCAACCACTGTGTTAATTCAGCTTGAAAGTCTTCCTCTTTGTTGCTGCCCCTCCACTTTACCAAGCATGATGGCCTCCTCCAGGGACTGGTCTCTCTTAACATGTTCAAAGGCCATGAGACAAAGTCTGGCCATCCGTGTTTCCAAGGGGCATTCTGGCTGAACTTCTTTCAAGAGAGATCTATTTGTCTTTTTGGGTTTTTTTTTGCCAGTCCATAGTACTTTCACTGTTCTTCAGCAGCACCAAAGTTCAAACCCATCCGTTTTCCCGAGGTCTTCTGTAATTTATTGTTCATCGTTCACACGCATGGGAGGCGATTGAAAATACCATGACTTGGATCAGGTACATTTTAGTCCTCAAAGAAACCTCCTTGATTGCTGGTTCCATGAACATTGATTGTGGATCCAAGCAAGATGAAATCCTTGACCACTTCAATCCTTTCTCCATTTGTCATGATGCTGCCTACTGGTCCCATTGTGAGGATCCTGGTCTTCCGTACATTGAGTTTAATCAGTGCTCAAGGCTGCCATCCTTGCTCTTCATCAGCAAGTGCTTCAAGTCCTTCTCACTTTCAGCTTGAGAGGTTGTGCCTTCTGCACGTTGCAAGTTGTTAATAACCTTCCTCCAATTCGGATGCCATATTCTCCTTTATACAATTTAGGTTCTTTGATTATTTGCTGAGTATACACATTAGATAAGTATGATGAGAAGATAACACCCTGACACACCCCTTTCCTGATTTTCAACCACACAGCATTCCCTGTTCTGTTCTCACAACTCCTTGATCCAATATCCATCTGACATTAGCAACGATATCCCTTGTTCTAAGTTCTTTTCTGAATTCTGCCTTAACCTCTGGCAGCTCCCTGGCAGTGTACTGCTGCAAATGTTGGATGATCTTCAGAAAAATTTTACTTGCATGTGCTATCAATGATATCATTCTATAATTTGACATTATGTTGGGTCACCTTTCTTTGGGAGGGACATAAATATGAATCTCTGCCAGTCAGTTGGCCACATAACTGTCTTCCAGAGTGCCTGGCATAATGAGTGAGTGCTTC
>NW_022107431.1:87990781-87995527 GCF_000313985.2 Echinops telfairi | reverse complement strand
CAGGGTGTGAAGGCAACATTTTGAGATCTGAGCACTTGTGTTGGAAGATGTTATGACTTGGTCGCCATTCGATACCATTAGCCTCTCTGCAAGATCAACATGAGGCTTTTTACTCCCTTAAAAATTTACAGTCCTGGAAACCCACAGGAGCAGTTCTACTCTGTCCTATAAGGTTGATATTAATTGGAACCAACTCAATGGCAATGAGTTTTGGTATATCTGAAAATGTCTTTATTTTATATCCAAACTTCACTGAGAGTTTGGGTATAGTTCTATATATTTGATATATTTGTCTTCATTTTCATTAAATGTCACTAATACTGATACTTTAAGGAAGCTTAACATATATACAAAAGCAGGATATACTTTAAAAACTTGCCATTCAATGATTTCCCCTTTTAAAAACAATTATTTTTGTAAAATATATGAAGGGCCACTCCCCCACAAAATTGGAATTGCGCGGGGGTGGAGCAGGGCTTTCATAGTACGCATTTTCCCCACTAGGTGAGCATCGAGCAACTCACTCAAGTTAGTGCACCCAGTGGTCCTCTCTGGTTACAGTGGATTTTTTTTGTAAAAGCAGTTTCACTTGAACCTTGTTTTTTGTCATGGCTGATTTAAGAGAACAGCGTGTGGTTGTGAAATTTTGTTTCCTGTTCAGGAAAAATGCTACAGAAACTGTTGTGATATTGAATATAGCTTACAAGGCAGAACCTTGTTCTGGACATCTGTTAACTTCCCAAATGGATGAAAATGTCGACTCCTAGGGCATTTGGATTTTATTCCACCAGGTCAGATTGTTAATCAAGCTTTCTATGTAGAGATTCTGAAAAGAATGCATAACAGTGTGTGGCATAAAGGGGCTGCTTTGTGGCAGATGGGGGATTGATTTTGCCACCATGCCAATACTCCTGCTCACCCACAGCAATCTCAGTGCACCAATTTTTGGTAAAAACAGCATGTCTCTCTTGCCCCATGCAACTTACTCACCTGACGTTACTCCGTATGACTGAAGAGGGACATGAGAGGACCATGATTGACGATGTAGAAGAGGTGAAGAAAAAAATGAGGAGGTGCTGTCAGCCATCCAAACAGATGAGTCTGAAAAATATCTCTAAGAATGGAATCACAGAGTTGACAAATGCATTAAGTGTAATGGCGTGTTCTTTGAAAGGGGTAAGGTTGTTTTGTAAAAAAAAGTTCAATATATAGTTTTGGGATAAAAGATTCGTATTTTGGGGGGGTTCTCCTTTATATAGAACCTAAAATTTACATTTTATCCATTTTCAGTGTGTAGATCTTTGCTACTAATTATGTTAACAGTAATGTACAAACATCGCTGCTATCTATTCTAAAATGTCTTCATCACCACAAACAGAAACTCAGTTCCCGTTAAGTAGTGATTCCTCATCACCCTTTCCGTCAGCTCCTGGATACCGTTATTCCTCTTTCCTCTCTATGAGTTTATCTATTCCAGCTATTTCAGTTAAGTGGAATCATGTAATATCTGTCCTTTTGTATGTGATTTATGTCCCATAGCATTTTTCCAGGGATCATCTACATTGCCACAGGACTTCATTTCTTTTTATAGTTGAATACAATTAATTACATTATATGTAGGATTCTTTTAAAAATATTTTCTCTAATGTGACACTGTGTGTTATTCACCTTCCCAACATGGTTGCTAAAGACAATGGGTGCATAAACTAATGTGGTGAAGAAAATGAATGGTGCCCGGCTACTAAAAGATACAGTGTCTGGGGATCTTAAAGGTTTGCAGTCAAACAAGCAGTCATCTAGCAGGGGAACAACTAAGCCCATGTGGAAGAGACACCTCAGCCTGTGTGATCAGGAGGTCTCAACAGGAACAGGTACCAGAAGTTCAAAAACAATTATATTCATATGAATTATATTGCTTGATATAATTGATTTAGGGATTGTTATAATATCTGTAAGCGGCCCCAGTAAAATGATTAAAAATATTTTCTCTTAAAATTAATAAATCATGGTTACATTTTTTCTCCTGTATAGAATTACTATTGATAAATTTAATGCCATTTGGATTCAGAATTCTTTGACCCATTTTACTTTCTTTAGACACTTTAGAATTGTTCTCTTTATTTCTGATATTTTCAAATTTCACGACAATGTGCTTTGATGTAGGCTTGTTTCTTTTTTTCTTCCATTAATTGTGATCGACAATCTAGAAGCATCTATTATTTAATTTAGGAGATATTTGTTATGTGATAACCTATCATTACCTCTTCACTTTTCCTTTGATTCTCAGCTTCTAGAATCTAGAACTTGTGTTAGTCAGATGCAGGTCTACTGGACTGTTCTTCTAATTCTCTTATCTTGTAGTTCTACTAGCTATCTGTTTGTTCTCCTTTCCCACTGTCATTTGCTTTACCATATTTGTCAGCTCTTTTATTACTGCTATGCTTTAATTTCTAAGAAGTCTTTACTTTTATAATTCCCATACATACTTCTTTATTGTTTTGTCCAAGAATTCAATCTCTTCTATTTGTGAGACATTACAACATTCATAGTTTTGTGTGGATTTTGTAATTGATTCCATTCTTTTTGTCTGTGTGGTTCTTTTAAGATTGCAAGCCTTCTTCCCATGTCTGATAACTCTAGGCTGTTTCTTCAAATTTAGACTTCGACATTTAAAAGGTGTATGACGGTGTGTGCTGTACAGTGAATAGAGGATTGTAGATTGGTGGACTTCATTATAGCATCACCAAGTGAAAAGTGAGCCTTGACAGTGAATGCTTAATATCCCTGTCTTTTCTCCCTTCCAGCATCTGAAGACTTCTTTTAGGATATTTGGTTTATTTTATGGGGGTGGGCATGGATATTCTGTTTCTCCAGAGCAGAATTATGGGATTTAAGGCTGACTTCAGGTATTCTGTCAGCAGAGTTGGGCAAAGAGATGAGGGAGACCCATTCTTCAGATGCAGATTGTCAGTCTCTCCATGTTCACTTTGTGTCTACCTTCATTCCAAACACATAATGTGGTGACAAGTCTTGAATTCATTTTCTCTGGAAAAGATCCTTTGATCTCTGTGAGCATGGATAATAACGTAGGGGAGGTATCGTTGACAGCCTGCATGGAGTGAGAGAATGATTTGGAAGTTCTACAAGCGAGTACAGAGATTTGTTTCATACTTTGTTTTCTGCCCCCAATGCCCTCTCTGACAAGCTTGTGCCTCCATATCATGGCTGATTTAGTCTGTATTAACTTGTCCTATTTCATTCCAGTATTCCCTTCGGAGCTGCCTCGCTATCTCTTCCTTCTTACAGTTAGGACAGCACTGCCATCTCTTATACATTTCTAAATATTAATTGAAATCTCTTAATCTGCTATCTTTTTCTCAGCTAGACTTTTTTTTTTCCTTGTGGCCTAAAATGTTTTAAATTCCTTTGCTGACGTTCCTTGGCATTTAAGACACAGGCAGACACATGCCATCAATCTGCCAGACTTTCTCTGTAGCAGTTTGAAGACCTGCTTGATCCCTGTTCTATTAAAGAGAAGCAGTCCCTCGTCAAGGAGCCCCGATAGTGTAGGAGATTAAAAATTGAGCTGATAACCACAAGGTCTGCAGCTTGCACCCACCAGTCACTCCTCAGGAAAAAGATGAGACTGTGCCCATAAGGATCTAATCTCTTGGGAACCCAAAGGAACAGTTCTGCGTGGTCCTATAGGGTCTCTACGGGTCGGAGTTGACCCCATGGCAGGGAGGTTTGGCTAAGTTCCTGTTCACTTCCAGGTTAGCTGTGAGACCTTGAGAAAGGCACTCATGCTCTGAGCTTCAGGTACTCATCTGTAAAGGTAGTAATAATAACAATAATAACAACAAAGTACAAGGCAAGTGACTGTTTTGTTGCTCTTGTGTTTTTGTATGGCTGAAATGCGACAGAGTAACAGAGTACATGAGGGTGAGAGTGCTCTGTGTGTGGGGATGTCGGGGTGGAGTGGGGGAACTGTGATGAAAAGAGAAGATATCATAGGTAAAACTAGGAAACACAGAAAAACAATTTTGGTAAGTAGCAGAGTCCTTTCCTACCTCTGTTGTCCTGGCCCCCCTGTGTTTGTATGCATAGCGTAGGCTTAAAGTTGTTTCGCTAATAATTTTGCCTATTTTTGATTCAAGTCTCTTTTCTCCTGCTGCAGCACAGCTGATCTTAGCGTGAGTTTTGCTTTACTTTCTTCCACCACCTTTGGATACCTCGAGGGAAATTCAGCATGCATCCTGTGTTCTTTGCTCTCAGTTTGATTCCGCTCTTAAAAAAAAAAATTCAATTTAATTGCAAATTTATGTTCTAACACTATAAATCCATGTCCTTTTATATTATTTGTTGAACTTTATTACTTGTATAAATCTAGGTAAACAGCAGTGAAAATAAACAAATTTTTAAACATAGTCATAATTTTATAACATACAGGTTAACTTGCTAGAACCAATAATATTGTGAGCCTATGCATACATATAATGATCTATGTAAGGGTGAAATGGATAAAATGAGTTGCATTATCAGTTATAAGGGTCAATTAAAATATTAAAAACTGCTATTATTATTATTGTTTTCCTTAGACCTCTGTTCATCTGAAAAATGGGTTTACCAGTTCTGCTCTAGTTTAAGATCACTATAGCTCACCTTTTCTCACTGATGGAGATTAAAAACAGATTAAAACAAAACAAAACAAAGAAGACAACACCACCAAACAAACAAACAAACAAA
>NW_022107431.1:87988904-87990598 GCF_000313985.2 Echinops telfairi | reverse complement strand
CCAGGTGAAAATGTTGGTATAGGAAGTAAAATGCAAATTCTTTGGAATATGAACACCCTGAAATCCATTAATTATATTTTATTAGAAGTTCTTTTAGCACATAGGACCTGGATCCTTTGAACCAACCTTGATATGGTCTCCATTTTGTCTGCCCCAGGAGGTTAGCATCAGAATATGATCCCATTTATGCTTCCCATTGGGAAATGTCGCAAGATTTAATAAGTCTTAGAAGTAATATCCTTCAATTACATATTGGTGATATAGCTCTGTCAAAGTAGGCCATTTCCTGCTGAAAATAAACAGCTTATGTCTTTCCTAAATAAAAATACTACTTATACTTTTGGTACTCTAGCTTTGGAAGTTATTGGTTTTCTCTCTGGGGGAAAAATTAAAGAATTTTGAATTTTACAAATTTTAGATAAGAATGAAAATATTCTATATAATAATGCAAAACATTATTCTCTTTTGTTCATATAGATTCAAGTAGTTTTATTCTCTTTCCATGCTAAAACAATAATAGTATAGATCAATGTTTTCAATTTTTGTTTCTAAGCAGGTGAGAACTCTTGTGGTGACTTTTCTTATTTGTTACATTTATTGAATAGAATTGTTCTTTTCTAATCTTGATTTTAAAAGCAGATAAGGATTTACCCAACCTTTAGAAATCAAAGTAAATCACCACCATACAATCATGTAAAACAATAGAGGAAACATTTTTGACAAAATCCACAAGGATTCATGATGAAAAATTGCACCAAACTAAGTATGGGGTTGGGGGACATCTTCAGACTGGTAAATAATATCCATAGAAACTTAAAGATAACCCTCATTATTAATAGTGAGAAACGGATGCTTTCCACCTATGATCAGGAATAAGGCAAAGATGAACCCTCTGACCACTCCTATTCAACATCTGTCAGTCTTGGCTAATGCAACAAGATAAGGAAAGGGAAGAAAAGGCATATAGATGGAGAAAGAAGAAATGAAATTGTCTTTGTTCACAGGTGCAATGATTGTCTTTATGGGAAATCCTCCAAAATTGACCATAAATAGCTCCTGAGGCTAATTAGCAATTGCAGCAAGTTCTTAGGATATAAAAATATGCAAAAGTCAGTTCCTTAAGACCATGGCAATGAATAATTGGACTTTGAAATAGAAAACATTGTACCATTTATATAAGCACCAAAAGGGAAGAAAAGAAAAAGGCTTAGTTATATATCTAACAGAATATTTGCAGGGCCCATATGTAGAAAACTACAAAGCTGATGAAGAAATTCAGAGAAATCTAAGTAAATAGAGTGCTACTCTGTGTTCATGGACTGGAAAAGTCAATATTGTTAAGATGTCGAGTTTTTCTAAGGTGATCTATCAATTCAAAATAACTCCAATCAGAATCCCAGCAATCTATTTTGTGGACACTGACACACTTCAGTTTATGTGGAAAAACAAAAGATGTAGAATAGTCAGCACAGGACTGAAGAACAAAGTTGAAGACTCACACTGGCAAATTCACGAGCTACAATAATCAAGGTAGCTTGGTACTGATCAAAAAGGCTCGCAATGAAACAGAAGAGAGATGTTAGAAATAGACCCCCACAAATATAGTTAACTGATCGTTGACAAAGGAACAAAGGCAATTCCTTTTGGTAGCTGAGCACCATCAGCTTTCCTCACCACACCCGCTTGTGCACCCA
>NW_022107431.1:87983388-87985844 GCF_000313985.2 Echinops telfairi | reverse complement strand
CAGGCCTCCTACACCCTCCTTGCCATCGAATTTGGATCACTTGTTGTTCCCTTGTCCCTGGGATTGTTAGCACCCACTTCCTTTTCCATGTCTCCCCTTCTCCCATGTCCCCTTGGAACCTTCGGTACCATTGTTTTCTCCTCCAGCTTGTTTATCCCACCTACCTTATCTAGATAGACCTGCACAAAATACAAGACTGTGCAAAACAAAGCAACAAAAGAAAACAAAAGAACAATAACAACAACAACAAAAACCAACAAAAAAGAGAAAAGCCTGTAAGTAGTTCAAGGTCTGTTTGTTCACCTTTAGGATTTTTTTTCTGGTCGAGTCTGATGGGGTGCCATGCCCTAGCCCCAAAGTCTGTTTTTTATATTCAATGGGGACTTCGTTGCTCTACTCCCCTAGCTGTTCTGTTTCACACCCTTGGTGATTTGCCTCAGTGTGGTGAGGTCAGATCGGGCACAATTTCTGTACTGTGTCTCCAATGTTGTCCCCCATAGCGTTATGGGTCAGTGAGGGACATCATGTCTCATAGTGGGGCCAGCCCCATGGTCCTCTGTGCTTTGGCTGCTCTGAGCAGGAATATCATCCTTAGGGTTTGGTGGACCAGGATGTGTTCTACTGTCTGTTCCTCTCCCTTCAGTTGCTCCTGGGTGCTCTGATCAGACATGTCCCTCTCCCTGAGCTGTAGCTTCAGTGCTGTCCTCTGAAATGAATTCTTCTGTGGGGATGGGGTAGCTATCCACATAGTTGTGATTGGGGCTGGCCCCTCAGACCTCTCTATTGGTTCCCTGCCTTATGCTGATATGTTGCATTCACATCTTGGATCACTGGGTTGAAGTCTGGTCCCTCTTTCCCTGTGGAGATATAAACAACAACTTCCCCTTGGGTGGGCTAGTGCCCTGTTCCCCACTACCCATGTCTATCCCCCACCCCCCTTTATAGTTGGCTACCATATGTATCCCTGGATTGGGTCTGGTCCCTGCAATACTACCTGGTCCTCAGGAACAATCAATTTGATATGCATATGCAAAAAGCAATAATCTAGACAAAGACTTTACATGGTTCATGAAAATTAACTCAATATTCATCATAGACCTCAATGCAAAATGTAAAACTGTAAAACGTCTACAAGATTATATAGGAGAAAACCCAGGTAACCTTGGGTTTGACAATAAGTACAGATAAAAGACCAATAACCAAAACCAACCCCTGCCCCATGATTTGTGAAAGAAAAAAACCCGAATGATTTTATTTATTTATTTTTGACTGATTTTATTAAGATTTAAAAATTTTTGATCTGTTAAAGATACTGATAGTAAAATGATAAGAAATCACAAATTTGGAGAAAATATTTTAAAAATTCATATCTGATAAAGATTTGTTCCAAAACATGCAAAGAACTTTTAAAGTTCAATAATAGGAAATAATCCAATGATAAAATGGACAAACGATTGGAACATACACTTTACCAAAGAGGATCTATGAAGGTGAGTTTAACGATACTGCTTCTGGCATCTCAGTTCATGCATGCATGGGTGTACTCCAAATACTAGGTGCTAAATTTGTTTCCATGTCCAATAGATCAGCTGCAAACTCAGTACTCTTGGAAATACATTTGTCTTAGTCTCATTAGAGGGCCTTCAGAAGAGGTTCAATGCATTAGTCTTCTGAGGAAATCTGTGCCAGCTAAATTCAAGGTGGAGAGGTTCAGTTTCGAACTGGCAACTTCTTTTTCAGATTCCAAATGAGTAGTAATCTTGATAGATTTATTGAAGGACACAGATGGTCATTGCAGTTTAATATGAAGATGTTTTAAGAAAATGGAAGACTGCATTGGTGCACTGGTGAAGAAAAGGCCAGGCAAGTTATGTTGAGGGAAAAAAAAATTTCATTACGATAATGTTCATTCTTCAAGCGTAACATGAGCTGTCATAGGAGAATTTTATTGAGAACACTTATCCCATCCAGCTTACATCCCTGAACTTGGATTTTTTTTCTCGGGGATGGGGATGGGGGGTGTTTTCTAAAACTCAAAGAATATTTCAAAGGATCACAATTTGAGTCCCTTGAGGATGTTCAAACTGTCATTTTTATGTAGTATAAATCAGAGAGCACGTAATTCATGGGGGGAAAGGTTAGATGAAGCATCTTCAGAAGTACAAAGAGCTAGATGGAGGATATGATGAGAAACCATAGTTTCACATTTTGATGCTTTTGTTTAAAAAAGTTTTCTATGATAGTATAGCAATAGGTTTTTTAAACTTACCTTCATACAGATGACAAATTAGCATATGAAAGTATAGTCAACATCATTTGTTATAAGGGAATGCAAATTAAAAACAATAATGAAATACCACTACTCGTATTTTGGGGTTATACAAAATTTTTAATTTGGCAATAACACGTGCTGACAAAGTGACCCATCTTCAAACCCAAGAAGACATGATCACACT
>NW_022107431.1:87965781-87981903 GCF_000313985.2 Echinops telfairi | reverse complement strand
CTTCATTTGGGTTTCAGTAATTCCTCTTGGTCACATTATCCTTGATCTTGCCCTACCAGGCCTCCTACACCCTCCTCACCACTGATTTGGATCACTTGTTCCCTTGTCCCTGGGTTTGTTAACACCACTACCTTTCTCTCCAACTTCCCCTCTCCCCTGTCCCCCTGGAATTCTCGGTCCCATTGTTTTCTCCTCCAGATTGTTCATCCAGCCTATCTTATTTAGATAGACCCGCGGAGATAATAACATGCACCAAAACAAGACAGAGCAAAACCAAGCAACAATATACAACGAAACATCAACAACAACAAACCATTGACAAAAAGCAAAACAAACAAGAAGGAAAAGCTTGTAGTTAGTTCAAGGATTGTTTGTTGGCCTTTAGGAGTGTTTTCCAGTCCAGTCTGTTGGGGAACCTCACCCTGGCCCCAAAGTCCACCTTCAGCATTCCCTGGGGACCTCGCCGCTCCATTCTCTTGCTGTTTTGTTGGATGCGCTTAGTGTTTTGCCTTGGTGTGGCGGGATCAGATCGGGCACAATTCCCACACTGTGTCTCCGGTGTTGTCTCCCTGTAGGGCTATGGGTCAGTGAAGGACATCATATCTCATAGTGGGGCCAGCCATGTGGTCCTCTCCGTGGACTGGCTGCTCTAATCAGGAACATCGTCCTCAAGGCCTGTTGGGCCATGGTGTGCTCCACTCCCACCTCCTCCCCCTTCATCTGCTCCTGTGTGCTCCGATCAGACTTGTCCCTTTCCTGGAGCTGCAGATTCAATGCCATCCTATGAAATAAATTCTCCTGGGGGGCACCTGTGTACACTTCTTGTGAACTCTCGGTATGACTAACATTAAGGATTTGGGTTTGCTTTGTGCTCCATAGGTTGTCAGGAAGCTTTCCCCTTAGTTTCTCTTGGTGTGAAAGCAGCTGTAATGTGTCGAGGCTGGGTTGTTGACTCTCTCATACTCTTAAAATGGCGAGCACATATTTTATTTTCTCCTTGGCTGTTATTTTACTTTTTCTTTCTTTCTTAAAAAATGATTTTATTGGGGGCTCTTACAGTTTTTATAACAGTACATTCATCCTTTGTGTCAAGCACATGTATACATTTGTTGCCATCATCCTTTTCAAAACATTTTCTTTCTACTTGAGTCCTTGGTATCAGCTCCTCATTTTTCCCTCCCTCCCCCACCCTTCACTCTCATGAACCCTTGATAAACTATAACTTATTATTATTTTTATATCTTCCCTTCACCCATGATTCTGTTGTCTGCATGATTCATGATTCTGTAGTTTGTCACCTTGGGTGGGTGAGGGTTTATATGTTGATCATTGTGATTAGTTCCCCCTTTCTCTACCCATCTTCCCCCTATGCTCATGGTATTGCAACTCCCATTAAGATTCCTGAGGGGTATATCCATCCTGGATTCTGTGCATCAAAAGATCTTATCTGTGTCATGTTATTTTACTTTGTGTAATCTTTAAAAATACACACAATTTTTAACTACCTTTGAGTCTATTCCAATAGGGTTAAAATATACCTTTATTTAGGGTTTCTGAGAATGTAAATATATATATATATACAGACAACTTCATCTTTCTCCCTCAGATCAACTGGTGGGTTTGAACCAATGTCCTTGCGGTTAGCAGCCCAACACTTACCCAACAGTGCCACCAGAGTTCATTAGCTATTGGAAAAGAGACTGTGCTTATGACCAAAAGGCATTTTTCAATAAGAGAAAAAGTATGGAAACTACTGATTTAAGTTGAATACCCTCTCCTAAACACACCAGATGTTTTACATATCAAAATGATCCCTTAGTGCTGAAATCTAGATCTTACTGACATCCAAATATTGCTATTACAAGGGTTGAAAGACTCCAAATTTTAACATGTGTAAGGAAATAACACGTTTTCTCCAGATAAAACGATGCAATCACAAACTCCAAAACAGCTGTAATGTATCGCAGAGATCACAAATGGGTGGTAAGGCATAAAAAAGTGCCACATGACATAAGGTGTTTAGATCATACTTAACATGTTTATTTTCAAAGGTTCAGCACCATTAATCTATGACAGGTGTGGGGTCTATGATTTGAAACAATTGTGTTTCAAGCCATTCATATCATTGCTTAGCAGATGACTTCTTCCCAGTTACCATATGTCCCAGCCATGCAAATGAGAAGGAAGGAACATCTGGGTTACCGTCGTTGTCTTGCCTGGCATGTAGGCCATGTGACATTGCATGTGCCTCTCATCAGGTTCCTTTGGGACGTTAGCACGGTGGATGGTCTCATATTTTACACAGCTGGTGTGTTTAGGACATACCATCGATCTTAGCTCAGTAGCATTCTTATACCTTTGGGTTTTTTGGGGGGGGGTTTGGTGATGAATTTCATTTTTGATTATGTAAATATTTCTCCTGGAGACTCAAGTGAGAATAACATATTTGTATAATATCTGTATAATTTGACAGCTTATGGGGAGAAATGTAGATTAGGAAGAGACAATTCTCTGGAAATCCTGAATTAGGATCTCTATATCTTACTGCTAATACTGACTTTATTTTAGTAGCATTAGCAAAATGCATTAAACTTCTTACCTTTATCTAATCCCTTTCAAAATGATGAAAAAGAGCGGGCTAACAATCATCCTGTTATTCTGCCAAGACCAATGAGTGGAGGCTATGAATCCATTTAGACTATTGTTTACAAAGTGAGTCACTTTTTTTTTTAAAGGTGTGGGTTTGGATAGCAACTTGTTTACACATGCATGCTTTAAAACATAGCACAAAGTGGATAGCATGTCTAGTCCCTGTGAAGCCTCCCATCTGGTCATACTTTCACTGACCCAGAGAGGGCACTGACAGCAAGTCTGGACATCATAAGAAGATTACACTGTTTTTGTGTGTATGTGTGTGGTGGTGGTGGTCACGGAGGGGGTGGGTGTGGGAGGGCGGGGTTGACGGGAGCTTGCAGCTCATTCTTTTCTACTTCCATTCTGTGAAGAAAGATGTTCGTTTACCCTAACGTTGATCCTAAGGTGGAAGAAGCTTTAGTTCCAATCTAAGCAAAGTACATGATTTAGCAGGACACAATCAGTGTCCATAGATTTAGATATTTTACTTTTTCTGAAATGGAGAACAGTTTCTTATTCATTATTTCTAAATGTGTGCATTTCTTAAATACTGTTGAAATGGAATAGTTTTTACAATGTGAGACAAAACGAAAACAGGACCTTTTGTTTCAAATGCAGGTACAGATACAAATATGAGCCCACATGAATACAAGGAAAACCACACAGTAAATACAAAAATGAGCAACAGTCTGGATCGTCAGAAATATGTCACAGAATGGTCAATCCAAATACAGAATGCATTTTCTTTGTTGTCTTTTCCCCATTAGTATTCATATTGTGGGGGGAAAAAGAGATTTTCTTTTGTCCCCACCCCTTTATACCCCAGGCATAATCAATTCATTAAGAAACTGTGAGAGCCAGCCTGGATTTTCTTCAGACTCTGAATATCAGCAGGCATACTGGGGGCATTTAAATAATAAATAATAACAAATACTGGGTTTATTGATTCTTGAATCAATCAATTAATCATGATGTTATGGCAAGATCAAAGGGATAAAATTCTAAAACTGACTGTAAAATGCAAATGGATAAATCTCCCAGCAGGAATAATTGCAAACCATTCTGATCAGATAAAAATGATGATCAACTATACTCTGTAGGGCTCAATAACTAAGGTTTAGTTAAATGCTGTAACATACATTCCTCCAGGATCTAATGATCTAAACTTCATTTGTTAGGCTAAAAAGCATCTCTGGTCTAATCACCCTAAAGATTGAACCACAAATTCCGAGTATTGAATCCCATCTATATTTTAAAGGATTCAAAACGTTGAAAATATCCTCTTACAACATATGATTTGGCTATTTCAATAAGTCTTACAATTAGACTACTGTACCATATTCACTTTCTCTTTCCAGTACCAACCATTGGTTATGTCCTAAAAGTATAAGATTAAATGGAACATTTTGATCCATTTTCAAGGCACAATGTAGTTGGTACTAAGAGAAAGAGTGAGTCACCAGGCATCAAAAGAAGCCCTGGGTCAAAGCTTGCAATATGCAGTAATAACACTCAGCCATAACGTAGTGCACAAAGGTCTCCCACATGACTGCAGGATCCAGGATAATAACTGCAAGAGGTTTATGGATTTGTTTTTTTCTGGGTTCACTTGCTCACTCCTGGAAGAGTGTATCAGATATGCACTCAGTGCCTGGCAGGCAGTTTCTCTGTATTCAGAGGGACTGCTGTTCAGAGAAGGAATCACTGGGAGTTTTGGCAGGGGATGTGGTCTTTCCAACAGACTATCACAAACAGAAGCAGCTACCATAGCAAGAGTTTCTTTGCACAACATGGTGCAACCTTGAAGAAATCTGTTGTTCCTTAGATTCTGGGGTTGCCTGTAAATAAGGACACCTGGAAAGTCTTAGGATTTTCAAGGCCTAAGGAAATTCGTATTCAGGCTTGAGATGTAGATATTTTATTTGGAGGTTTTTTTAAAGGGCCAGATTGAATTTATTCATTTGCTCATCAAACATCTGATGAATTTCTACTAGGTGCCAGACACTGTAGATTCATATTGAATGTGAACACTGACCTTAGGGATTCATAGAGTCACTGTTAGAATGCAGCAGTGCATGACACTGCTGGTATTCATGTTTCCCGGTATTCAAGTCAGCCTGTAAAAATTGTGCCTTATTTTAAAATAAGGATGGTGAGACTCAGAGCGGCGAAGTGATTTCTGAAAGCCCACTAACTGGACTCATGTGTGGACTTAAGGGGCCCCTTTACTCTCTGGTCTGGTGTCCTTTCTTTGCATCATGGTATATGTCCCCCCTCAGTTTTGTTTTTTCTTTCATAAGTTAAAGCAGTTTACCAAAACTCCAAAGAGCTTGAGTAGGAGAGAATGCGTCACTGAAATAAAACTGTTTAATTCTTTGTATTGAAACTCTAATTATGTATAAAACATAGAGCATTGACAGCAATAGAATTTGGCAAAATCATCTTTCTGCTTAAACTTTCAATTCCCCTCAATTCTGGTGGTTATTTGACTCCTGAGGGCTTCCTGGTGTTGGTATTCCAGGACGTATTAGAAGAACTCTTAGGAAGTAGGACTTATTATGCACACAATTTTTCTCCTTTTGTAGTTTGTCTTTTCCAGTATCTGTTTTTCAAAAGTCCCTTCTCAGAGTCACTGTGATTCAGTGGTTAGTGTTCTGCTAAGGATCTTGTAGCCTTTCCCTGTCTGGGCCATTAGCATCAACTTCCTTATGGACTCCTCACAAGCTGTCCCAAGAGTGATCGACTTTCATTCTCCTACGGGAAGAACAGCATCTCACCCCTTCTGTAATAGAACTGGACCCTTGGTGGCAAAATGGTTAAGTGCTTGTCTACTAGTAAATAGTTCAATGGTTCAAACCCACCAGCCACTCTGTGGCAGAAGAATCTGGGAGTCATCTTCCATCAAGGTTACAGCCTTGCTAACACAGATCACAAAGGCAGTGCTCTACATCCTACTGAGGTGAGTAGTAACTAGGGTCTTTAAAGCTCATGAGCACCTATCTAAGGTTCATGCATTAGTCTCCACCGTTCTGGAGGAAACAAGAATTGTGAAAACCAAAAGCAATATTGAAACTATTAGTCCAATAAATTATTGGCCCCAAATTCCGACACTAGGACAATGAGAGTGGCCAGATACCATTATCAATTGCTCTGAAAGGATCATATTAGAAGGTGCTGGAAACAGTGGGAAATATGTTGGACAAAACTCAAATCATAAAAGAGAACAGTCCTGGTTGGATAGAGACTGTGACCTTTAGTCACCCTTCAGGTCTGGATGGGAACTCATCCCTGTGGTGGCATCAGCAACCATTTAAGATCAAAAGTGCAGAATTTGTTCAAGGACAAAGTTCAGAGGGTTAGGCCTGAAGGAGGAATGGATAATAGGAAATGGGGAGAAAGTGGAATAAGCGATAGTACAACGAGGGGATTGCAATGGATGAGTTGAAACAAAATGTGTATGAATTGCTGAATGTCGAAGTGATATTCTGCTCTATAAAATTTCACCTAATTCACAATAAAAGTTTAGAATATATAATGGAAAAAAAAGATATGATAGTCTTGGGAGCTCTATGGGGGCCATCGTAGGCTGTCCTGTAGGGTCTCTGTGAGTCTAAATCAATGGGATAGCAATGGGCTCGGTTTTGGTTTTTATAATGTAACTGGCTTGGAGAACAGCACCTTTCTGGCTCCGGATGATGTAACTTTTCATGTGGTAGTATTCTGGGCATGAGTAAACTTCAAATGGTCAGAAGTTCTACCAGTTCTCTAAACCCTCATGCAAATGACTGGGAGCATTGACTATCCCATCTTTTCATATGCTTTCTTAAGTCTGCATGTAGTGTTCATTTGGGCCTTTCTAATATACTCTTTGACCCTACTTGAACAATTGTATAATTCTGCATGCATTTCATTACTGAAGAAAAGATAAAACCATACATTGATTTGCAAAACCTATTACTATTTGAAAAGTGAGGAGGACTTGAAGTACTTGTTGATGAAGATTAAAGATTGCAGCTTTCAGTATAGATTAAAACTCAATGTAAAGAAAGACCAAAATTCTCACAACTGGACCAATATGTAACATGATGACAAATGGAGAAAAGATAGACGTTGTCAAGGATTTTGTCTTGCTTGGATCCACAATCAATGCTCATGGAAGCTGCAGTCAAGAAATTAAATGACACATTGCATTGGGTAAATCTGCTGCTTAAGACCTCTTTAAAGTGCTGACAGCAAAAATGTTACTTTGAGGACTAAGGTGCACCTGATATAAACGGTGATATTTCAGTAGTCTCATTTGCATGTGAAAGTTGGACAATGAATAAGGAAGACCAAAGAAGAATTGGTGCCTTTTAATTATGGTGCTGGTGAAGAATATTGAAAGTACCAGGGGCTGCAAAAGAACAAACAGATTACAGACAGAATGCTTCTTGGAAGACTTCATCTCACCTACTTTGGACACGTTATCAGGAGATACCTGTCCCCGCAGAAGGACTTCATTCTTGGTAAAGTAGAGGGCCATCAAAAGACAGGGAGACCCTCAACATGGTGGATTAACACAATGGCTACATCAGTGGACTCAAATATAAGAACAGTTGTGAGGGTGGCACAAGCCTGGACTGTGTTTTGCTCTGTTGTCTATAGGGTCACCGTGAGTCAGAACCACTTCGATGGCTTGTGGCCATTGTAACGAATTATTGAACTGCACTGAGAAATAGGGACATTGTTATCAAAACTGGTAAGGAAGGTTGAAAGGTAGAGGTCCCTCTGACTTCAGCCACATAGAAACTCCCCTTGATTTTGAATTTTATTCTTCTCCTCCTTTGTAAAGTCCGAGGAAGTCAGATTGCCCCATATAATTTTCTATAATTGTGAAGAATGGTAATTTCAGAACATGTACCAGATATACTCGAGTATAAGCCAACCTGAAAATCAGCAGAGGCACCTAATTTTACCACAAAAACTGCATTAAAAATGTGCTGAAAAACTCAGCTTATACATGAGTATATATGGTAATTGTACTCTTGGAGAGTCTGTACATAGATCAAGAGGAAGTTGTTTGAACAGAGCAAGGGGATAATGCATTTCCTGGTTTAAAATCAGGAAAGGTATGTGTCAGAGTTACATTCTTTAACCATGCTTATTCAGTCTAAATCTTTAGCAAATAACCTGAGAAGCTGTATTATATGAAAAAGAACATGGCATCAGGATCGGAGGAAGACACACTAACAACATGTGATATGTAGATGACACAACTTGATTTGTGGGAAGTGAAGAGGTCTTTAAGCAGTTATTGATGAAGATCAAAGACTACAGCCTTCGATTGATTGCACCTTAGTGTAAAAAAAGAAAATGCACAATTTGGCCAATAAACAGCATCATGATAATTGAGAAAAGATAGAAATAAAATTTCACTTGACTTGAATCCACAGGAGGTGAACCTGGTGATGCAGTGCTTACACTTTTGGCTGCTATCCACAAGGTCAGCTGTTTGAAACTTCCAGCTACTTTATGGGAAAAAGACAGTCAGATTTACAGTTTACCTTGTCCTATAGGGTCACAATGAGTCAGCATTGACTCAATCGCAGTGAGTTTGGTTTTTTGAATCCACAATCAATGCTCATGGGAGCAGCAGTCAAGAAATCTAATGATGTATTACATCGGGCAAGTCTGCTATACAAGACCTATTTAGTTTTGTAAAAAGTGAAGCTATCCCATTGAAGATTAAGGTGTAGCTGATCCATGCCGTAGTGTTTTCATTGCCTCATATCCATATGAAAGTTGGACAATGGATAAAGATGTTTAGAGAAGAATTGAATTATACTGCTGGTAAAGAACACTGACTAGAGACTTCCAGAACAAATTTGTCTCGCTCCTTAGCAGTGGGGATGGTGAGACTTCATATCACATACGTTTAGTATGTTATTAGGATAGAAGAGTCCCTGGATAAGGGCATCATACTTGGTAAAGTAGAGGGCCAGTAAAAAGGAGGGCCCTAACAAGATGGATTAACATAGTAGCATCAATGAGCTCAAACATAACAATTGTGACGATGGTGTAGGACTAGGCAGTGTTTTATTCTGTTGTATATAAGGTTACTATGAATCAAAGCCTATGTAACAAAAATAGGAGCTACACATGTAAGAGAATGACAGTGTAAACTACTACACTGAAGGTTGGAAAGGAGAGAAATGAAGTCATGAATTAAAAAAGGGATAGAAGAAATGACAAATTTAATAGAATGAAGATGATATGTGTCAGAAATGACTTCTATATATTTCATTTGTCAGAAATGATAATGGCATATGGAGACATTAACATAAGGTACAAAAAGAGGAATTGTTTCCTGATAATATTAATGAGTTGCATTTTCGAAGTATTGGGATTGACATACATATAGAAGATGTCTAGGGATTTGAATATATCAGACCAGAACTCAGAAGGAAATTTTAGCAAAAATAATTATAACAATAAAATATTATTATCATTTTACTAAAATTTCATGATATGTCAGACATTGTTACTCAGTGCCTCATGTTCATTATTTCATTTTTTACTTCAACAACTGTGTGAGGTAATTATTATTATCTTCATTTTGAAAAGGCAAAACATTGAGGACTCATATTTAGAGGGGTAGGGATATGTGCGCGTGGGTGTGTGTGTGTGTGTGGGTAAGTCATATACATTATGGGGGTTAGTAAAAAAGTATTGCTACAAAATCATAGAAATCTTCATGAAACAAATATGTAAAATTTTGAAGCTGTGGTTTCTCAATATATTCTCTAACGTTATATACTTCTGAAAGTGGTGTTTCTGTCTCTCTAACCCTTTCCCCAAAGAATTCTGTGATTCCCTTGATTTTGACAACATAAAATGGCAGTTTGGGCATGCTCAAGGGACTAAAATTATGTTCCTTTGCAATGTTCTTTGAGTTTAGGAAACAAAAAGCAGTCTGAAGGGCCAAGATCAGGACACTAGGGTAGATGAGGTAAACGGTCCCAATGATGAGCTAGTGCACTGTTTCAAGGGGGAAAAGTCCCTTGAGTAATTTTCCTGGTGTTTTTCTCAACAATGCAGTTTTCAAAATTTTAAAGACCTTTTCACAGTAAATCCCCATGAGTACCCTGTGTCCTTTAAGAAAATCTATCTGCTCAGGGTGTGAGTAGTCTTGTGCTCAGGCAGAGTGCAGGGGAAAGTGGATTGCCTCCACTCCCCTCCAACCAGCCCAGGGAGGGACAGTTTCTCTTGTGTTCTTGACGGATATTGCCCTGGGTGGGTGAGGTCATATTGTCCTATGTCATGCCCTTGGAGTCCTGCCCTAACTGCCTTGGTTCTAAGGCCCTGGACCAATCTTATAAGCTCTCTGTCTAATATAATGAACGTTTTGATCACAGTCCTGTTCCTGCTTCTGTAGTCCCACCTTCCACTGGAATGCATTGATCTGCCACTAATAATGACTTTGCAGCATTTTTCTCTATGTCCTATTTAAGTGGCTATGCGACTATGAATCTTCGGATGCCATTATGACCTCTTGCTAACGGCCTTCCTCCCTCAGATGATTCGTCTTTGCTTTGTTGTGTAAATGTTCTCCTTAAATTATATTTGAGATTTGTGCCCTTAACATTCCTTTGGGATCCTAAAAAATAGTTTCCATAATCTTCTGAGCTAACTCTGCTGTCTCAAATTTAATCTTCTGCTTTGATTCTGCTCAGAAGATTGAAGGAAAGTTCAGCTTTTGGCACTCATCGAGCTGAAAACTTGCTGAGGCCAAGATGTTCACTTAAAATTGAAAACCCCTTGCCCTGCGAGAGCCCAACAGCAGTAGCTATTACATCAATGGTTGTCCTGTGGTCTTCTTCCACCAGTTTTGGGCTAGATTCCTCATTCATGTATGTTGACAGTCTTTCCTCTCTTGGTTCATCTTTGAGGTCTTTCTGACCTCTCTTTAAAACTTGGTCCACCTGGAAAAATCGAAGATGAGGCAGACATGCTGCACAGACCCTGTACAAAGACATGTGAGTCTGAGTGACACAGATACAGATGGAGCTGTTTATGGGAGTAGAAAGCTCTTTCTTTCCCCAGTGGAGCCCCTGGTACTTTTGAATAGCTGACCTTGGTGCCAGTCAGTGTACATGACACAAAAACCCAAAGAACTAGAAATACAAAACCCCACCCCTACCCCACCCCCAACAACAACAAGAAGACAATTTTCATCAAGTTAATTCCTGTTCATGGCAACTTTCTATGTGTGCAACTCTGTACGTGTACAACTGTGCTTTATCAGGTTATCAATAACTAATTTTCCTGAAGAAAGACCAGTTATTTCTTCCGAAGTGCCTCAGGCTCGAATTGTGTACACCACTGGGCATACCCAAGGACAGAGTTCTGCTTTTCAGTGTTAAACTGATGCTTCAGTTTTCTAAACCAGTTGGTGCAGTCCCTCCAGGAGAAAACATCTGGTCATTTGCCTCGTCCGGAATCATATCCAGCCTCAGGACATTCCCATAAAAGTCGGTCTTGTCAAGGAACATAAGATGGGAACATCTTTTCAATTTTTGATGAACCTATTGTTAAGAATATGCCTTAAAGTATGTCAAATCTCCCAAGTTCTGGATCGACTGGTTTTTTTGTTTTGCAAATTGTGCATCATTGAAAGGAGAAGAGAAATTGATACAAGGTCTCCTGAAATTTAGGATCATACAATTAAAGTTAGCTTGGAAATATAAGCTAAGCAATTTATTCACAGAACAGTACAAACGACAGCACTGACAGGTCATTTTGGTTGAATAGGTGTTTTTCTTTTAATTCAATAAGTAAATTGAGGTCAGATTTTTTGCTGTGAGCAATGTTGAACTCTCTACAATAATGAGTGCAATATGTAAAATCTTGTGCCTCTTTAAAAAAGTATTCCTTTTGCAAAAACACATTAAAATATATTTTCTTTTTCTGACACTTGTACTCATTTCATGACTGAAACAGAATTTTATAACTGAATAACTATAACCTGTTCCAAACAGCTTTGAACTATAATTATGAATATTATCTCTTAATTTCACAGATGATCTTTTATGGTTTAAATTATGGTCAGGTGGACTTAAAAATAATAAAATTAGGGCTCTGGTTTTTAGGATTATAAAAGTATCATCATGTGTGTAAAAATTACATATGTATTCATAAAAGTACAGAATATATGCTTTTTTATGTTTATGTTTGTGTATAAGCACACATTTATATACAAATGGCTAAAAGATAAAAATATGAGAATCTTAAAGGAAAATGCAGAAGAGCTTTTTAACTTTGGTGGAGGACAGAGTTTTTTGAATCAAAAAGAATCTTAGATTTTTTTATCTAGGAGACAAAAGAAGAATCGCTGCATTTGGCTTACGGTGCTGGAAAAGGATATCTCAAGTACCATGGACAGCAGAAGTACAAACACATCTGTCTTGGAAGGAGGACAGCCAGAACGCTCCGTATAGGGAGGATGAGGAGGCTTTACCTCATGTACTTTGGAGAGCATGTCTTTTGAAAAGAACACCATGCTTGGTAAAGTACAGGGGCAGTGAACAATGGCAGATGGGTGCATTTACACAATGGCCACAGCAACGGGCTCAAATAACACTTGTGAGGTTTATGCAGAACACCAGGCAATGTTTTGTTTCGTTGCACATGGGGTGGCTAGGAGTCAGGAGTGATGTAATGACATCTCACAACAACAAGCCACACACACACACACACACACACACACACACACACACACACACACCGGGTATAGTTGACTGCATTAAAATTAAAACACAGAACAACAACAAAAGGCAACCCTCTAGAAGAAGGTTTTTATAATGCACAAATCGGCTAGAACCTAATGTGCACTCATATTAAGTACTTGCAATCCAATGAGAAAATAACTATAACATGGGGAGATTTATAAATATGTAATTCACAGAAGAGAAAACCTGAATGTCCAAGAGGCATATGAAACATGTCAAACCTCTTTATCTGAGGAATTTAAATTAAGCAACAATGATATACTTATGTAACAAGAAACATAAGCAAAAAGTAAGAATCCTGGTAAATCCAAGTATTAGGAAGATTGTGGGGAAGGATTGCTGGTGGGATTGTTAATATAAGTTCTTTGAGAAGCTGTTTAACAATATCTAGAAAAGCTGAAGATGAGCAACCCACCTGACGTAACCACCTAGATTAGTAACACCACTTCTAGAATATACTAAAGCAATGGCATGGCATGAGCCCTGAAGCTGGGCAGCACGCAGCCTTTCCTATCCTACAGAATATCTCACAGAGCTGCACGAAGAATGATGTACTATTTCTCAGCAGGAGAACAGATACATAAACCGGGGTATAGCAGTGAAAATGTGTAAATTTTATATTTGCACGAATGACTCTGAGAAACAATATGTTAGCTTAAAAAGCAAATTGGAAAAAGGACATATACAGTGTGATAAGTAAATTTGAAGCCTAGAATCAGTGGTATCTAGTTTTGTATCTGTATTCAATGGCACATAACCACCAGCACCACTACGACCAGTCACGTGAATAGTAAAAGGAACAGGAAACATTCACTTTACGTTTATGGTCACTTGTGTGGAACAAAGGAGGGAAAAGAGGCTGGAATGATGGGATTTTACCTATATTTGTACTTGGGAAGTGTGAACTTCTGAAATAATTACTGTTTAGTAGATGTAGATGAACTTTCAGAGAAAATAAGACGGAAAGCATACATATCAAGATCCTAGGTACTAGGGAGCTGAAGTGGACTCACATTGTTATTGTTAGGTGCCTTTGAGTTTGTTCCAACTCATAGTAACCCTATCCTATGGACACTAGAACCAAACATGTTTCAGTCCTAGCCTATCTTATTTATTCAATTTTTTAATTACAAGATCATTTTATTGGGGGCTCTCACAACTCTTTTAACAATCCATACATCAATTGTATCAAGTATATTTGTACATATGATGCTATCATTATTTTCTAAACATTTACTCTCTGTTTGAGCCCTTGGTATCAGCTCCTCTTCCCCCCATCCTTGTGACCCCTTGATAAATTATAAATTATTATTTTCATATCTTACACCCCTCGCTGTCTCCCTTCCCCATGGTTTCTGTTGTTCGTCCCCCTGGGTGGTGTGTGGTTAGTATGTGTCGACCATTTCGATCAGTTCTCTCTTACTCCCCTCCTCTCTCCCTTTCTCCCCACCTTCCCCCTACCCTCCTGGCATCGCTATCCCATTCCTGGATTCCGTGTGTCGTGAGCTCTTCTCTCTTTTCTGTACCTGTGCACATGCTCTAGTCTAGCCCACAGTGGAAAATCCCACCCTGTCTTTACAATTGTTTTTACCTTCTTGCCCACAAAGTGCTTCAAGTCCTCCTCACTTTCAGCAAGGTTGTGTCATCTGCACATCACAGGTTATTAATAAGTCTTCCTCCAGTCTTGATGCTGCTTTCTTCCTTAAATAATTCAAATTTTATGATTATTTGCTCAGGGTACAGACTGAATAAGTATGGTGAGAGACTACAACCCTTACACACACCTTTCCTGATTGTAAGCCATGCAGCATTCCCTTGTTCTGTTCACACAATTGCCTCTTGATCCATGTGCAGATTCTGGATAAGCATTCTGAAATTCTTCTGAAAGTTATCCATAGTTTGTTATGAACTACATAGTAGAATGCCTTGGCCTAGTCAATAAAATACAAGTAAATAATCTTTCTGGTATTTTCTGTTTTCAGCCAATCTCCAGCTGACACATACTCTTCTGAATCCACCGTGAACCTCTCTGGCAGCTCCCAATCAATGTAGTGCTGCAACCGTTGTTGAATGATCTGCGCAAATTTTTTTGTGTATGTGTTATTAATGACTTTGTTCATAATTTGAGCATGCTGTTGGGTCACCTTTTTTTGGAACGGGTTCAGATATGGATCTCATCTAGTCAGTTGGCTAAGTAGCTGTCTTCCAAATGTCCTGGCACAGACAAATGAGTGCTTCCAGTGCTTCAAATGTTGTTGAAACATTTCAATTGGCATTCCATCAATTCCTGGAGTCTTGTTTTTGGCTTATGCTTTCAATGTAGCTTGAACTTCTTCCTTCAGGACTATTGGTTCTTGCTCATGTGCTTCCTCTTGAAATGGTTAAATGTTGACTAGTTCTTTGTGGCACAGGGACTGAGGATTCTTTCCATCTTCTTTTGATGCTTTCTGAATCATTCAATATTCTGCTCATAGAATCTTTCTTTCTTTTTAACAAAAGCATTTTATTGGAGGCTCTTACAGCTCCTATCACAATCCATCCATCCATTGTGTCATGCACATTTGTACATATATTTCCATCATCACTTTCAAAATGTTTTCTTTCTACTTGAGCCCTTGGTATCAGCTCATTTCCCCCCTCCCCCACCCTCATTCTTTCATGAGCCCTTGATAATTTTTGAAGTATAATTATTTTTCATGTCTTTATACTGTCTGCTGTCTCCATTCACCCACATTTTGGTTGTCCCCTTGGGAGTGAGTTATATGTCGATCATTGTGATCGGTTCACCCTTTCTCCCTCCACCTTTCCCTTACCCTCCTGGTATATCTACTCTCATTATTGGTCCTGAGGAGTTTATCTGCCCTGGATTCCCTGTGTTGTGAGCTCTTATCTGTACCAGTGTACATGCTCTGATCTAGCACCCTAACTGACTTGTCTCTTCCTTGTGACTCTTCTGTAAGGGGATGTCCAATTGCCTACAGATGGGCTTCGGGTCTCCACTCTGCCTTCCCCCTCATTCACATCCATATGATTTTTTTGTTTTGGGTTTTGACTGAAACCTGATCCCATCAACACCTCATGATCACACAGTCTGGTGTGTTTCTTCCATGTGGGTTTTGTTGCTTCTCAGCTAGATGGCCACTTGTTTATCTTCAAGTCTTTAAGAATCCAGATGCTATATCTTTTGATAGCTTGGCACCATCAGCTTTCTTCACCACATTTGCTTATGCACCCGCTTTGTCTTCAGGGATTATGTCTCCTCCGGATTGTTTATCCTGCATATCTTATCTAGACAGACATGCAGAGACAATACTAAGCATAAAAATGAGACAAAGCAAAACAAAACAACAAAAGAAAATAAACAACAACAATAACAACAAAAACCCAACAACAACAAAGGAAAAGCCTATAAAGAGTGCCAGGTCTGTTTGTTGACATTTATGAGTGTTTTCCAGTTGAGTCTGATGGGGTGTGGTGTCCTGCTTCCCTTGTTGCTCTGTTGCACACCTTTAGTGTTTTGCCCCATTGTGGTGGGGTCAGATCTGGCACAATTCCTGCACTGTGTATCCAGTGAGAATCTTTCACTATTGCAACTTGAGGCTTGAATTGTTTTCTTAGTTCTTTCAGTTTAAGATATGTTGAGTGTCAGGGTGCAGTATAGCACCAAGGAAACATAAAACTTGCTTCTAGTTTTTGAATGTTTCCTCCCCTGGCCTGCCCA
>NW_022107431.1:87963618-87965421 GCF_000313985.2 Echinops telfairi | reverse complement strand
GATTCCGGGAACCCAAGAGGCAAGTGAATTTTGGGACCAATGGCTCAAATAGAAAGAAATGTTTTGAAAATGATGATGGTAACAAATGTACAAATGTGTATGACACAATGGATGGATCGTGGTGAGTGGTACAAGCCCCCCATAAACATGATTTTAAAAAGGTATGCTGAGCATTTCTTCCTTTGTGATTTTCTAACGCCCTGTAATTTCACATTTCATTTTAACACTTTGTCTTCTCGTATTGCTCTTTCAAATGATTTGGGGGTTATTTTTCATTTCTTCCATTTGCCTTACTTACTCTACAATTAAGAGCAAGTTTCAGAGTCTCTTCTGACCTCCATTTTGATCTTTTTGAAATTTCCTGTCTTTTCAATTATGATTTGCTTTCTTCATGAGTGATGTTTTTGATGCCATCCAATCATGTCTTCTCTTATTAGTGTTCAATGCATCAAATCTGTTCTTGATATGTTTTGGGATACTCAGGGTGGCATTTTGGCTCTTGTGGACTTGTTTTCATTTTTGTCAACTTCAACCTGAACTTACATTTAAGCAATGATAATGGCCTTTTTGAATCAGATAATCATATGGCTTACGATCCTGGGAATGGTAACTTCAAGAGGAATGCATCCCATTCTTTATCAAAAGGAACATTTTTAGTTATTTCTTAAAGTACAATGCAGTCTGCAATAGAGAAATTAACTGGTTTCATGTCAAGGTCAGAAACATTAAGGATGCAGTTCTTTTGTCTACAATGCCTTTTCTTAGCCATGGTGGCATCTCCCTCTTTGGTCTTTGGCTCCTCAGCCACATGGCTCCTTGGTTTCAGCTCTGCTCGGGCACGTGTCACAAAGGTCTTTTAGTGTTGCCAGTGCCTGAAGGCACTCCAGTTTATTCATTCTGTCAGCCAGGAAGTCCACCACTCCGACTGATAAGTTGGCAGCCACTGCTTCTCCACATGAGATTGCATGAGGAATATGATTGCTGATGTCAGACTGTTCTTAGATGAGAGCAGAGAATACCGGAAAGATATTTACTTGTGCTTTATTAACTATGCAAAGGCATTCACCTGATGTCACTGGGAAGAATGGGAATTCCAGGATACTTCATTGTGCTCATTTAGAACCTGAACCCAGCCCAAGAGGCATTGTTTGAACAGAACAAAGGAATGCTGCATGATTTAACATCAGGAAGGGGTGGCATCAAAGTGATATCTTTTTATCATATTTATTTATTCTGTATGCTGAGCAAATAATCAGAAGCTGGACGATTTGAAGTAGTGGCATCAGAAGCGGAAGGTGGCTCATTAACATTCTTAAATATGCAAATGACAAAACCTTGCTTGTAGAAAACAAAAAAGGCTTGAAGCAGTTGCTGATGAAGATAAAGGACTGAAGTCTTCATTATAGATTGCAACTCAATGAAAGGAAATCAAAATCCCCACAGCTAAACCAATAGACATCATGATAAGTGGGGAAAAGATTAAAGTTGTCATTGATTTGATTTTGCTTGGAACCACAATCAATGGTTGTTGAGTTAGTTAAAGTTTATTGTGCCAACCTGGCCAATAAACACATGTGGGGTTAATTGAAGGGTAGAGAGATAAATGGCTGGGTGACCCTCACCTTTCAAGCTCTCTGGTCTCTTACTTTTGGATCATTGGACCAGGGTGCAGCTGCCTTAGCCAGTTCCCTGCTTCTGCTGGCAAGGCTCACTTCCTGTAAGACATCCCCAAGGAGAAGCAGCATGGACCTACCCTGATGCAGCCCTGGGTGCTGGAACAGCAGTGTGGAGACCCCTGCCAGC
>NW_022107431.1:87948376-87963195 GCF_000313985.2 Echinops telfairi | reverse complement strand
AATCACCTCGGATGCATATGAAAGTTGGACAAATGCCTGTGGGGTACAGCTGGAGAAACTGGACTGTGGATGCTATTATCTCCACTCCCTTTCCTTTTCCCCCTCCATCTACACCCTCCCCCCCCACACACACACACATTGAGGCTTAGCGAGAACCAGATAATGATAATGTTCTGCACTCATACAAGAATGTACTGGTGACCATGCTTTCCTTACTTACCTCACACATCCTCCTGGTGACCAGAGGTGTAAGCCCTCCCACTCCCACCTGCCTCTTCCATCAGTGGTCTGCTGGGTTCACCTCTCCATATGGTCTCCTCACTACAGTGTTGGTTTTTTTCTTTTCTTTTTTTCCAATCATTTTTAATCTTTAAAAAAATCATTTTATTAATAATTTTAAATCATTTAATCATTTAGTAATCATTTTATTTAATCATACTTTCATCACAATCCATACATACATCAATTGTGTAAAGCACATTTGTACATTCGTTGTCCTCATCATTCGATTTTTTTATTTTCACCCCTCTTCCTCCCTCCAGACTTTTAATTTTTATTTTGCCTCACCAGGTGTGACTGCATTCACACTACTCAGTCGCAGCCACCACATCACCTACTGGGCAAGTGCCACCATCTGCTCCAACACAACAACAAACTGGAGTCAACACTCACCCAAGTTCCCCTTAGCTGCTTTGCATGACCAGTGGACAGAGGCTCGTACCCACACTTCTGTTAACAATTCCACCTGTCGACTGGTGGCAAGCTGCCAAAATAGTGAGTAGTGTTCCATGTCTCTCCTGCCCATCCAGATATACCCAAATAAAACAAAATCAGCTGAAGCAACCCAACATAAAATCACCAAATAAATATAACAACATCCAAACATCTTTGGGAAAAAAGACAACTTCAAATTACACCAACGTAAAACCAAACAAAGGAATTGATAGACAAAATATAACAAACCAGCAAAAAACCCCACACAGACAAAACTTTAGGAGAATTCAGAAAACAATACAAGAACAAATTGAAAAAAATAGACAATTAGAAACCATATGAAAATATGAGTAAAAATCAAGATTAGTATTAAAAGTTCAAAAGCAGGAAAAGAAGAAGAATCGAATCAATGGAATGAAGAATAAGTTAAATTGAAGAAAAATCCCTTCATACTAATCTTTTAGAAAAGTAATGAAGAAAGCCTCAGAATTGTATGGGACATCATCAAAAGAGTAAGTTACCTGCCATCGGAATAGAGAGAGTTTTAGAAAACATAGAGAACGCTGTCAATGACTTCTTGGCAGAAAACATCCCTGATTGTCTTTTTCTTTTTTCTTTTAATGAAAGATAAGAAGACATACGTTCCAGAAGCTCAATGAACTCTAAATATTATCGATCTCAAAAGAAATTCACCAAGACATATGTTAGTGAAAATTCCTAAACCCGAAGACAAAGAGAGAGTTCTTCTTCTTCTTCGTTTTTAATTGTTTTATTAGGGGCTCACACAACTCTTATCACAATCCATGAATACAAAACATTTGCTCTTCACCTAAGCTCCTGGCATCAGCTCCTCATTTTTCCTCTTGATAATGTATAAATTATTATTTTGTCATATCTTGCTCTGTCCGATGTCTCCCTTCACCCACTTTTCTGTTGTCCGTCCCCCAGGATGGAGGTCACATGTAGATCCTTGCAATCGGTTCCCCCTTTCCAACCCACCACCCCCCTTCCCTCCCAGAGTTCTTAAAGAATCTTGGGGGAAAAAATGAAATATTAGCTCTAAAGGAGAACCAATAAGACTAAGCTTTGATTTATTTGCAGAAATGATGCAGGCAAGAACACAATGGGAAGACATCTAAAGAAAATCTTGAAAGAAAAATCTGTCCACCAAGAATTACATATTCAGTAAAATTATTCCTTTACTCTGATAACAAAAGTATGTCATTTCCAGATTAACCGAAATTAAGGGCACTTATAAAAACCATACCGATCTAATCAGAAATAATATATCTTTGGACAGAGAACCAACAATATCAGACAAGGATCTGAGATTAAAACATGTTTCATCTGGAAACAAAGCCAGATAAAGAATTTTCAACAAGAAAATATACCTACAACTTTGAAAAAAGGGAACTAAAAGTGTCAATCTGTGGTGGTGGCGACTACAAAGGAAAAGAAGGGATAATAAAAGTTTTAAATATAGAACTTTCTAAATGCTGTTTATTTTATCTATTTCTTTACTTATTTAAAATAGTTTTATTGGGGGCTATTATGGTTCTTATTACAGTCCATACAGACATCCATTTTGTCATGCACGTTTGTACATATGTTTCCATCATCATTTTCAAAACATTTTCTTCCTATTTGAGCCCTTGGTATCAGTGCATTTTCCCACTCTCCAAGCCTCCCTTTATAATTTCATGTCTTACACTAACCTCTGTCACCCTTCACCTACTTTTCTATTGTCCATTCCCCTGGGAGGAGGTTCATTTTGTTAGGTTCCCCCTTTCTTGCCCCGTTTTCCCCTTACCCCCTGGTTTTGATACTCTCATTATTGGTCTTGAGGGGTTTATCTGTCCTGGATTCCCTGTGTTGCGAGCTCTTATCTGTACCAGTGTACATGCTCTGGTCTAGCCGGATTTGTGAGATAGAATTGGGGTCATGATAGTGAGGGGGAGGAAGCATTAAAGAACTAGAGGAAAGTTGTATGTTTTGTGTAAATATAGAAATTTTAAATGGAGAGTAAATCAAGAGGATATTGAGACAAATTAGGTTGTTATAAATTTAAGATGATATTAAATTGTAGAGTAATCACAATGAAAATTAATAAATCTGCTAATCACACTATAAAAGATAAAAATCATAAAGATTCAGTAATCACAAAATCAGCAACACTGAAATGAACTCAGCAGAGAAAAAAATATGTAACAAAGAAATCATCAGCTTCACAAAAAAAGACAATAAAACAAAGGAAAAACAAAAGAAAGCATTATTTATGCTTATCAATATTTATAATGAATGCAAATGTATTACATACACCAGTGAAGAGGCAGAGAGTGGTAGAGTGGATAAGAAAACGTAATTTATCACAATGATCCACACATACCCCCCACCCAGGGGGATGAATGACAGAAATCATGGGGGAAGTGAGACATCAGTTTGTATGACATGAAAATAATAATAATTTAGAATTTATCAAGGGGTCATGAGAGTGGGAGGCGGGGAGAGAGAGACAAAAGAGAAGCTGATACCAGGGCTCAAATGGAAAGTAAATGTTTAGAAAATAATGATGAAAACATGTACAAATATGCTTGATATAATCGATGTATGGATTATTATAAGAGCTGTAAGAGCCCCCAATAAAATGATTTATTTATTTTTAATAAAAAATAACTGTGAATAAAACACTTTTAAAATCAGGCCAAAAAAAAATCAAATTCAGCAAAAGACAATGAACGGCATTATATAATGGGTAAAGGGTCAATACAAGAGTATAAAGCCATAATCAGTGTCCATGCACCCAACAAAAGAGCCCCAACCACATCAATCAAACTTCCATCGAATTAAAAAGAGAAACATGCCACAGTAATAGCTGTCAAGTGCCATAAGGTCAGCAAAAAGCATTGCCCGGTCCTGCCTCGGACTCACAGTTGTTAGATCGGAGCCCATTGCTCCAGCCACTGTCACTCCATCTTGTCGAGGGTCTTCCTCTTTT
Organism: Echinops telfairi; assembly: GCF_000313985.2. Lineage (NCBI taxonomy): Eukaryota > Metazoa > Chordata > Mammalia > Afrosoricida > Tenrecidae > Echinops > Echinops telfairi. Next base: position 87,959,486 of record NW_022107431.1, on the reverse strand, counting down.
CTGCTGACCTTCCACTTTACCATACAGAATAGCTGTTTACACGGGGACCAGTCTCTTCGGATACCAGCTACAAAGTCCATGAGATGAAGTCTCACCCTCCTCGCGTCTCAGGAGCATTCTACCTTGAGCTTCCTGCAACACTGATTTGTTTGTTCTCCTGGCAGTGCATTGTAATTCCAAAAGTCTTTGTTAATACCATCATTCAGATGCATCAGTCCCTCTGCAGCTTTCCTTATTTATTTTCCAACTTTCACATACATACAAGGTGCTTGAAGAGACCATGGGTTGGATCAGGTGCACCTTTATCCTTGCCCTTCAATACTTTATTTTTTAACATTTTATTAAGAGCACTTGCAGATATTATTACAATCCATAGTTCCACTAGATCAAGCATAATTGCACAATGCCTGCCCTCATCATTTTCAATATATTTTCTTCTCTTCTTGAACTCCTTGATATCATCTCCCCTTTATGCCCCCCACCCTACCACTCCCCTGAACCCTCAGTATATTATTATTATTTCTGCCTTAATTTACACCATCCCCTGTATCCATTCTCTTTAAATTCTGATGTTTGTTCCTTTTGAGTGGGATTATACCATTATTATCACTATCTGTTCCCCCTTCCTCCTCCCCACCCCCACCTCCTCCCATATCTTCAGGAAGTCAATACTCCCCTTACTGTTTCTGAGCGCATGTTCTATACTTTACAGAGGTCTTGTGAGATTTACCCAATGCAATATATCATTTGATTTCTTGACTGTAGTTTCCATAAGCATTGATTTTGGATATAAGTAAATCAAATCATTGACAACTTGACCTATTTTCCATCTATCATAATGCCATCTATTGGTGTATTGTGGAAACTTCCTGTTCAGCTCTTAACTTCACAGATAGATCCAGAGTAGTCCAATCAATAGCACTGTACAGATTCTCTATCAGTGCCCACAAGGCATTCTCCAGAAGAGACCATATGTTAAAGCACAAAGCAAATCTCCATAGATTTAAAAACCTTGAAGTATTATAAAGTATCTTTTCAGGTCAAGAGTTATAAAATTAGAAACAGGAAGAACAAGGGAAAAATAAAATACGCGGAAACCAAGTAATAACCTGTTTAAAACTACTAGGTGATAGAAGAAATAATAAGTGAAATAAAGACAAAGAAACCACAACATATCCAAACTTTTGATACACAGCAAAAGTAGTGGCTCATAGGTCAATTTATAGCAACACACAAAGCAAAAAAGAACATCTTTTTTGTTTCTTCATTTGGAATGAACTTGTCTGTCACTAAAAATCCAAGTCTACTTCAGTTTTACTTTTCCTCCTGTTGTAGCCCCTCAGACCAATGTGTAGATCTGAGGGGTCAGGAATCTGGAGGGTTCATGCCTACCCCAAGAGGAGTAATTTTTATTCTCTCTCTCTCTCTCTCTCTATCTATCTATCATCTATCTATCTATCTATCATCTATCTATCATCTTTTATTAAATTCTCCAGGTTTTTTGGTAGTCCCCCCTCCCCCTTTCCATCTCGCCCCTTTCCCTGTTCCCACCCTGTCCCTGGCTTCCTCATGGTCATCAAAGGCTTGTCTTTTGGTGTATAAACCACATTTCTTTTCCTTTGTTTTAGCTTATAACAGTAGTGATATTAAATATTTTTCTTTGTAAGGATTTACTGAGTTTGCCAAGTATCATGTTCTCTAGTTTCTTCCATGTCTCACGGCATTTAAGAGAGTCATCGTTGTTTTTAATTGATGTATAAGATTCCATAGTATGAATGTAGCAGTTTGTTTAACCATTAACTTTTATTTTAGAAAGTGCTGTACTAAGTCCTATAATGGCTGTACAATTCTACAGTCCCACCAGTGATGTCAAGATGTTCCTATCTCTCCCGCATTTGTTACTTTCTATTTTATTGAATCTCACCCAAGGTGTCAGTGCGAGGTGATATCTCATTGTTTTAATTTGCAGTTCTCCTATTGTTCATGATTGCGAACATTTCTTTGAAAGGTTGTTGGCACATCTTAATTCAACAACTCCAACATTTAGAAAAAGAAGAGGTGGGTTAAAAAAAAAAAAGCCTACAGTCCTAAGAAACAAAAACAAACTCGCTCCCATTCAGTCAATGCTGACTCATAGTGACCCCCTGTGGGTTTCCAAGACTAATTGTTTCTGGGAGTAAAAAGCCCGGTCTATCTCCTGAGGGGCGACCATTGGTTTGGAACTAGCAACCTTGAGGTTTGGAGCGCAGCGTGCACCCACTAGAGTCCAGTCACCAGAAGGAAAGAAATAAAGAAGATTCAAGCAGAAAGAAATAAAATAGAACATGGAAAAACAACAGAAACAATATAAATGCCTAGAAATTGATTTTCCAAAGGATTAACTAGATTGATGAACGGCTGGCAAATCTAACAAAGGAAACAGAGAAGATGTAAACAACACAGATAAGAAATAATGGGTGACTGCACTGCAGAACCAACTGAAAGGGAAAGGCTAGTCACAGTCTACCGCGAAGAACTGTATTCCCAACAAATCCGTAGACCTTGAAGAGATGGAAACATTTCTAAAACGGGTTTAAAAATAATCATTGTAGTTGTAAAGTTCTGAACAAAACAAAAGGCAAATTTCTCCTGATTTTATAAAGTAGTTTGATTCCTGGAAAATTCAAAATATACTCCTGCATAATAAGACTGTACCCAAAGCAATAGAAAATAACATATCCTTTGTGTTCATATGCAAAACTGAGCTAACATCACTGCTCAGATGATCATAAACTTTTTGTTTGTTCAATCTCTGAAAGGCTTTGCAGGACGTTTAACAGTTGGAAGTTCAGTGGGAGACAAGGCAAGTAGGGAACAGGACTGGGGTTGATAATGGCTAGCTTCTAGCTTCCTGGCTCCAATCCATTAAATGCTACCCTGCTCCTATTCATGGAGACAGTCGTAGACGTCCCTTGAGGATGGGTGTGGGGGAGGATGAGAATGATTGTTCAATCCAGATCTGGCTCAGACATTTTCTTCTTCTTGAAGAGAGCTCTTTAGGCAATTAGTCCTCTCTCCTAACCTGCAGTGCATGTGACCATTGGAAGGTTTATGACATGGTATATGTTTTTAGCATATCTCTTTTTTAACATTTTATTAGGGGCTCATACTACTGTTATCCCAATCCATACACACATCAATTGTGTAAAGCGCATTTGTACATCGTTTCTCAAAACATTTTCTCTCCATTTAAAGCCCCGACATTAGGTCCTCATTTTTCCCCTCCCTCCCCGCTCCCCCCTCCCGCATGAGCCCTTGATAGTTTATAAATGGGTATTTTGTCATATCTTGCCCTGTCCGACGTCTCCCTTCATCCACTTTTTGGTTGTCTGTCCCCCATGGAGGAGGTCACACAAAGTTCCATGTAATCGGTTCCGTCTTTCCTGCCCATTCTCCCTTTACCCTCCCTGTTTTGCCACTCACACCACTGGTCCTATAGGGCTCATCCGTCCTGGATTCCCTGTATTTTCAGTTCCTATCTGTACCAGTGTACCTCCTCTGGTCTAGCCAGTCTTACAAGATAGAATTCAAGTCATGGTAGTGGGAGCGGGGAGGAAACCTTTAGGAACTAGAGGAAGGTTGTATTTCTCATCATTGTTACATCACACACTGACTGGCTCATCTCCTCCCCGAGACCCCTCTGCAAGGGGATCTCCAGTGGCCTACTAATGGGTTTTGGATCTCCACTCCGCACTGCCCCCATCATTCACTATAGCATATCTCTTTTCTCGCTTCTCTCTTTTAAACCAGCACTGCTCTGAGAACTGGGGCCATGCATTGTTTTATATATCCAGAGCTCAATAAATGTTGGTAATATGAAAAATAATTTGATAGGCAAAGCAATTTAGTCAAATCTAGCTTGCCTTTTAGATTTGAGTTTCTAGAACGTGACTGGCCGGTTTGCTGCCTATCTTTTAATTTTTTTCTATCTTTCCAATGAAAGCTTTTATCTCTAAAAAAGGCTTTTTAAAAAACGGTGCCCTGTAGTAGAAGTCATCTTTTCTAGTCTTTTAAAATGTCTATTGTGTACTGTTGGCGCCGCAGATCAGCCTCTTTATCTACAGAGAAATTAGGGTAAAGAGGGTCGCAGATCTGCTTAGGGGAATATGTATCTATATTCTGCCGATTCTTAAGAAATACTAGAAGGCTTGAGTTTTTTCCCATTCTTTCATTGGGCAAGCACCTGGAAATTTAACTATGTCTTCTTTTAGCTATAACTTTGTCAATCAGTTCTGGTCCAACGTTTCATTCTAAGAATACACTGTAATTTTACATGAGACTTCACGCCCTAAGGTCCATGGGTTTCTAGAATGGCCTTACTGACTGACAGAACAGTGTTCACAATCTGTAAATTATAAGTGGCATTAATTGCACCCAAAAAGAAATCAGGGGATTCATGAAAAGATTTATAAATTTTCTTCTTTCTGCATTTTAATTAAACTGGCATTTTAATTGCATTGTAATTGCACTTAAATTGCATGTATTTGTATAAATTAAAAAATAATTAGAGCTCTAAAGCACTATGGGAAACTAATTTATGCATATAGACCTTTAAAGATGTACACGTGGGGAATGATTTCATAGCTCTCACCATGCTAAGCACTTTTAAATTGTGCTCACTGAAAAGGTATATAGCTATGTAGATTGATGTGCCTTCTTTGACTTCTGTGTGATCAATAAAACAAGCAGAATTGTAGCTTGAATAAAGGGCCTTGTTTGGTATTCATGGGATTCTCAGCTTGGAACATCCTTTAAATATTAAAAAAACATTTTGTTGTTGTTGTTTTCCCTTAGTTTAGCCCTGGGAAATTTCTGTACTCTGATTACATGTGGGTGGGAAGGACAGAGAATGACTCCTTAAATTAGGACAACAGGACCAGTAAAGTTTTAATAGCATTCCTGGGACAGGTTATTATGGTAAAGTTTATATGTAGTGTAAGGACCTTTTACTTGACAAGCATTTATTGAATGCCTACCGGGTGTCTGGAATTCCTGAGGGTGAGGCCTACCTCATTTTGCAGGAAACTTACCCCAAAGTAATATGAGTATTTCAGCCATCACTGCTACCCTTACACACTGTCTTAGTTTTCAAGGAGAACCCGAGCATTATATAATCTGGACAATTATGGGTTGGGCTCTTCTATATCCTGGTTCTTAGCTACTTCCGAAAATGCCTCTCTGTCATTTACCAAGTATCCAGATAGTTCTTGGCAGCAGATTTATTGCATAAAAATTGCATGCTTATCTTTTGGTAAGGGAAAAAGTTAAGAGCTTAGTAACCAAGAGCTTACAATTCCCTTGCCTTTGAGATTTTGACACTAACTGCTTTTGCCAACAAGAGGCTCCTGGGGAATCAACTCATTGTTCTCTCCAATCACAGGGCTTGAACTTGCCCGCTTGTCTCTGCCTGGCCCCTGGGTTCTCCTCTATAACCCCTCCCACACACAACCACACCTGCTTTTTCCCACAGCTACCGTTTTATCTTTCCAAGGGAAATTTGCTGGTTACCTCGTGTGGAAAAGAACCATGGTGGCACCAGGGTCAAGTGCTTGGCTATTAAAGGTCAGGGATTTGGCCCCAGCAGCTGTGCTGTAGGAAAAAGAGGTGCCAGGCTTGGGCATTCTCCCCCAGCGTCCCGGGCCCCAGCAGGCCAAACTGACTTGACGACATTGAGTTTGGCTTGGGCTCCTTTGGAATTAATCCTTCCTTTTCTTTTGTTTTTAAAGCACATTCGTCATGCTTCTCTTTAACAACCCTTCCATTAAAAGGATATTCTATCAATACCTGGAAGTCAGAGACCTCGTCCTTTTAGTCTTAAACCTCCAAAAAGGCCTAATATGTGGCTTTGTCATATACTTGATTCTGAAGTTTAAAAGGCAAAAGCCTTTGAAGTGGGAGGAGGGAGAGTTAGTGTTAATGAGTGACAAGCTTCTATCACAACCCTCTTTAGTCCTTTATGAAAGACGGGATGGTGTAAGGAAAAAACAAGTCTGTTAACATTCTCCTGGGATTTGTAGGCTTGGCTCCGGGCCATGGCTGGGCTTCCTCCCCACCTGTCCTTTTGAATGATTGCTTTTTGCAAAAAGAAACTAATCTGCCCTAAATATCTGTAGCCGGTGGTACTCCAGGCCGTGGAAACATGTTCCTCTCTTAATGGGCATATCATGGAAAATGAGTCGGAGGAGGTTATATCCGAACCTTCCTTTCTTTTCCCAACCAACGTCTGTTGACCTAACACACAGTATGCTGGAGGGTGTTCTGAAGGGCAGAAACACCAGGAAGGAAAGTTTACCCAAGATTCTTCCAACCCATGAAGTCGAGTCTTCTTTCTTAGCACTGAGTCAGAGTCGGGCATTTTCAGGCTCCTCAATGGCAGCCATACATTAATCAGGTCAAGAGACAGCCTCTGAGCTCGAGAACTTACAGTTTTTACATATACGTTAGAGGAAGGTGGGCAGCTGCTCCCAATGTATAATCCACAATGTGTAATCTAACCACACATGTTTATTTCTTGCTAAAGGTAGCCATCGATTCAAAGCCGGGGTTGCTGGTTGGTGCATCTGCACCTTCGGCCCAGATTGCTCTCCTGAGGTCCTGCCATCCTCAGGGCCTCATTGCTGTCTCCTGCACTCAGCCAGGAGAAAGGGAAGAACGGGTACAACAACTGTTTGAAAGCCTCGGGCTTGAGGTGATGAACACGTTTTCTTTGGACACATTGTTGAGAGGTACAAAAAGGGCAGGGAAAATAGTACTTGGTTGGGTAGTTGCTTTCCAGAGATAACTTATAACGCTCTTCTCAAAGGAAGCTACTGAGTTTTGCTATGGTTGGTCTCTAGGCTTGCTTTACTGATTTGCTCAGGCATTGCTACCTGTCGTCCGATGTCCCCAAAGTCCGTTGTGCCTCAAAGGGCTTTCTGTTACCCACTGCCAAGTCATTACTGTTGAACCACCGAAGCAATTCCTCCTTGCTGTAAGATCACTGGGAAGCACTCCAAATGTTCCTGCAGTTTTGTCGCTGCTGTTTTGGGCACCTGGGAAAAGCTGACTCTTTTCTAGTACGTAATTGCAGTATTATAGGAGGGCCTAGTGTGCACCTGCTAATTGTCCCCGTTACATCCGGCATCACTCATTCAACCCAGTATGGGATTCCATTAACTTAACAACTGATTCACTGCCCTAATGACCATTTTATGTATAAAAAAATATATACTGAAACATAGTTTATTATTTCATATAGTTAATACTTAAAGAAGACCAATAAAAGATGTACACAAAACTAGCTTTTGCTATAATCGTTTTAAAATATTAATGAAAAATATTAAGTCATACCTGACAAAAACAATAAAATATTATTTAAGATATTGCTTCATGATTGGCATCCTCATTTGCAATATTCTTTGCTTTCACCAGAGTATCATCAACTGTGTGATTTATCCTTAACTATCTTGTCATTGTAGAAATAGGATCCCATTCTTTTAGAGGTAGGCCAATTAGAGAATAGTCATTGTGTTTGCTATGTCAGAAACAGGTGGCTTCTCATCTCTGAGCCTATTATAGTTATCTTTGAAAAACCCCTTGCCACTTCTGCTGAACTGATAGCATTTTCTCTGACGATAGTTTTAGCTCTTTGCACACTTTCAGGAATTGCATAATTCACTCCTAATATCTCGTGGGAATTTGGGGCATAACACAAAGCTGTAACAAATGACAGTGTCACTCTCTGTTGTTTGGCACTTTTCCTCTTTACTGTCTATGTTTGTTTACTGAAGTAACAAACTGTAATATTTCATAAAAAACATGAGTTTCATGAAGTGAAAAAATAAATTACAAGCATAGTTCAGTCGATTGTTTTATACCTATGAGTTACATGAACACTACTACAGTTGCTTAGGGTCTACTATTGCACAGGTGAATGGTAAAAAAGAGCAAGGATTTTAAAATTGTGGTTTTCATATTGGGTGGATACTCCGCTGCTCACTTTAGAAAGAACTCTGATTACAAGTGCCATTTTACAACTGGTTGGCTGAACTCAACCAAACAATTAGAAATCAGTTGTGTCAAACCCATGGGAAAGGGCTGAATCCCATCACTGATCTTATCCCTTTTCACAGGGAGCACAGAACCATGTGTTTGGTTTTCCCATTTCTCAGCTATGAATAGATTTTTGCTAATAGATTCCAGCTAATCTGGCACGACCCCACTTGTCTGTCAATTTGTCATTCTGTGGTAGCTGGTGTGTTGCTGTGAAGCTGGAAACGATGTCACTGATAGTTAAAAATGCCAGTAGAATCACCTAAAGTGAATGGGTTTTAGTAGAGTACCCAGACTTAGAACAGACTACAAAGAAGGAATCCCGCTTCGGAGGAAGTAGCTGGTGCAAACCTTATGAATAGAATAGAACATTGCTAGATACTGAAGGCCTTGTGAATAGAAGCAAACATTTTCAGAGACAGTGTCAGATAGGTTCCCTCAGGCTGGAAACTCCAAACCAAACTTACTGTCACTGCACTGATTCCAACTCAGTGAGACCATATAGGACAGGGCAGAACTGCCCTGATGAGTTCCTATGACTGTACATCTTTATAGGAGTAAAAAGCCTTGTCTTTCTCCTGAGAAGCCACTAGGGGGTTTGAACAGTTGACCTTGTAAATAGAGTCAATCTTAATGACATGAATGGAGTAGAACCTGTCGGAGTAAAGCTTTCCAGACCTTCATTTGCTGATGGGGCATGGCTCAAATGAGAAGAAAGAGCTGCTATCATCAATTAATAAACAGAAATTGAAATGCACAAAGTATGAATCTAGGAAAATTGACAGTCATCAAAAAGGAAATGGAACACATTAAGATAGATATCTTAGGCAGTAGTGAGCTGGAATGGGCTGGTCTTGGCCATTTTGAATCAGAATTCTATCTGACTGTTTTGAGAAGGTGTATTTTGAGTGCCTTCTGGTTACATGCTAACCACTGCTCCCCACAATTCTTGGGCCTCACAGCTTATGACCTACCTTGGAGTCAAACAACTTAAATGCGTTTGAGGGTCTTTTCGAGAAAGGAGAACGTTACATGTTCCAGAAAACATGCCATAACAATGTTACTCAGTGTTGTGTTTTATGAACCATGACTGGGCTGTGAAAATTATGAAGATCAGTTGTGATCTCTCTTCTTGAAAGTCTTACAAGTCAGTTAACAAGAACGCCTATTCACTCAGGAAACTAACAAATATAACAATTGAGTAACAAGGTACTCATGTTGGGATATTAAATTGACAACACGCATTAATTTGAATTGAGGGAACTCAAACTTGCTGCCATTGAGTTGATTCTGACTCATGCTGACTCTATGGCAGAGTAGAAATACACATCGTAATGGTAGCAGAAGAGCCCATCTCTCTTTTCAGAGTGGTGGGTGGTTTCAAGGTTCTGGCTTTGCAGTTAGCGAACACGACATAACCCCTTATGCCATTGGGGCTCCTAGAATTTTTGTGAAATCCATTTTTCAGCCAGACTTCTTTGTCATCTGTCATTTAAGAAAATATAAAATGGAGGCAACATTTTGCTTAACTATCCCAATTTATTTGAGAGAAAGAAAAGACAAAAGAAAATTATTGTTGTTATCTTATCCTTTACCTTTAAAAAGTCAACCCTAGTCGAAACTCATCAAGCCAATTCTTCCTTATAAATTCCTTATAGGACAGAGTAGAACTTCCTTAAAGATTTCTGAGTTGGAATCTTTTCAAAAGATAGTTTTATGTGCATATATTTTACGTAACATGAAAGTTGATTATTCATGCATATTAAGAAGAGTTGTGCAATCATCAATCACAACCAAGTTTAGAGCATTTTCTTCTTGTAGTCATCTTTCTTACCTTCCATTCGCTTCCTTTCCATCTCACCTGCCATGCCCCTAAGTAATTATTAATGCAGTTACTGTCTGTGTCACTCTACCTATCTTGATTTCATATTCAGAAAATCATAAAAACACAAACAGGAATCGAACAAAAACACCCCTAAAACTCCAACAACAGGGTGCACAAGCAAATGTGGTGAAGAAAGCAGATGGTGCCAGGCTATCAAAAGATATAGCATCTGGGGTCTTAAAGGCTTGATGTTTAAAAAGCATCCATCTAGCTGAGAAGCAACAAGCCTACATGGAAGAAGCATGTGTGATCATGAGGTGTAGATGGATGAGGTAACAGGCATCAGAAGACCCAAAACAAATTAAAAACTATATTGTTGAGAATGAGGGGGATCTGAGCAGAGACCCCAAATCCATCTGTAGACAATGGGACATCCCCTCACAGAAGGGTCAAGAGGAAGGAATGAGTCAACCAGTGTGAAGAATAGCACTGATGAAATACACACTGTTTCTCTAGTTCCTTGAGGCTTCCTCACTCCCCACCATCATGACCCCAATCCTTCCTTTCACTCTGGGTTGGGCCGGAGCATGTACATGGGTACAGATAAGACACACTGAATCCAGGTCAGATAAACCCCTCAGGAACAGAAGTGGGAGTAGTGATACTAGGAGGGTAGGTGAGGAGAGCAGGGGGGAAGAAACTGGGGGAAATGAGACAGAGGTTGGTGTGAGATATGAAGATAATAATAATTTATAATTTATCAAGAGGTCACAAAGGTGGGAGAGGGAGGGAGGGTAAAATGATGAGCTGATATCAAGGGCTCAAATAGAAAGTAAATGTTTAGAAAATACCGATGGCAACATATGTACACATATGTTCGATACAGTTGATGTATGGATTGTTATAAGAACTGGAAGAGCCCCCAATAAAATGATTTTTAAAAAAACAACAACCACCTCCAACGACAATGACTAAAGAACAGAGAAAAACCTCAATAGAAAAGAAAGCAGAAAATATTAAAAACAGAAACAACTTTAAAATGGGTCAAAAGGGGAGATTAAATGACAAGGTACTACATTTCAACCTAACTATATCTGCCATAATTGATTTATAGTGTACTCTGTCTGATAGCAATGCTATTCACATCCCTGGACTATGGTCAGAGGGATTCACTGGAATCTTAATCTATGTGGGGAAACTACAAATGAATTTTGG
>NW_022107431.1:87931190-87944721 GCF_000313985.2 Echinops telfairi | reverse complement strand
GTGGGATGCTGACTAAGTTCAAGGGATCTGCATTTGCAACCAGGGGATTCTAAAACAAGTGTTCTATGGGGCATATTCTGAAGCACTTCGATCTACATCTATATCCAGATCTATGTTTCTATTTCTTGGTTTCTATATCTATATTTGTAGCCCTAGCTCTATCCAGATGTATATCTCCACCTAGGATCTGGCAGCACTGGGGACAGCGCTGGTAGTTACAGGCTGCTAGGGTATTACTTATCCCCATCAGAAAGTCACAGCTACTTTTCCAGCCTTTGACCTTTACTGGGACCACCTTCCTCTGGTCTCCATGGTGATGTGCACACATCTTCCACAAATAATTAGCTAGGGAAGTTGATTTGTTCCATTGCCTCTCGCTGACTGCGCCACTGCTGAGCTGTAGCACGCCGTTAGCTAGAGCGAGAAATCTCAATTTGTTTTCCTTCTTCTCCTCCATGTATGATTACAGCTAACATGAGTTTTCTTTTATCTCTGAGGAATAAGTAACAGCTACAAAACCACAGGTTTTGGCCATCACTGCATAACATAGACACAGTTTCCACCAATCTGTGGAGGGGAAGCTGAGGCCCAGGGATGTTAAAAGCTTACTCAAAGCCACAAATAAATTTGTGACAGAACTGACTAGATACCCGGTTTACTTATTTTCTGCTCTTTCCTCATTTTAGTGTTAGTTACAATCTTGGGGACCTTGAATAGTATTCCAACAGCTCCTCTCCCCCAGCTCACCTGCCACCTTGAAATGTGTCCTTCTGTGTCCTCCTTGGCCTTACCCACCCCCCACCCCCACCCCCCAGAGGCCACACTTCTGTGGGTCTTGCTCAGGGCAGTGAAAGTGTGTCTGAATTATTTCTGAATTCTTGAACATGAGCAAATATTATGTACTTGAACTTCAGGTCACCAAATACAAAGCCATCTTGAAATGAAGAGCTTGTGGTTATTCGAAGTCTCTGTGGGAAAGCAGAGGCTCACAGTTTTTATTCTTGGCTTCTTCAGACAAAGGCCTAAAAAGCAGTCCTTATTACTTTTCAAAGGTTGGGGGAGGGTTGAGGTCATGGTAAGGTTGCTTGGTTTACAGTCTGCTCCTGCTTCCTCCTCCTATTGACAAGTCATCAGGATGGTTTATAGATTGCTGCTTCACTTTAAGGCCTATTTGCTGATGTTTTGAGACATTTATCCAATCTGAAGAAACTCAAGGGACTTGATTTCAACCTTGAATTATATATTATCCATATTTGGGATGGAATGGGCAATTTTAATGTAAAATCTCCATCAATCAGTCCAGAGAATAGGAAAGGCTTAGAATTATATACTGGGTTGAAATCATCTGTATTGATTTCAAAATTGTTGCTGTTCTACAAATTTAATAGTATTTCCACCTGAATATGATTCTTAATAATCCCATCTTAATTTATAGGCTTACATTTTTTTCAACCTTCATTGAAGTATTAACTGACTGAACCTTGCATTTTGATAATGTCCTGAGGGTGAAGCCAGGGAGACTAGAAGAATGTCCTTTTAGGATTTGTCTGTCTCAATGAGAACAAGGGTTCATTGGGAGAGGCAGGGTAGGGGTGGGGGTGGGGAGATTTTCAATTCTTGATATAACTCTAATAACTTCAGAAAGGAAATGTAGTGTCCATTGAAAGGTATGCTTATTAGCAGAGTGACTTTCTGTGTGTTTAACAATTTCTGATACTATATTCAGGAAAAGGAAACGTACTGGGCTTTTGGGGTACAGATAGTGAGAACTGTGAGGAAAAGCTAACTTGTAAAAATTACATATATGTAGTTTGGCACTCATGTAATTAAAATTTGTGCTGAAATGACCTTAGTATCATAGCTAGACTGATTTATCTGCAGTGTTTCAGAGGGATAGTTACATTAAACCTGAAGGTATATACAGGAATGAAACGAATGGAATTCTCTTTCTCTCTTGCAGTGTGTAGCCAGTAAATCAGCTTCCCCTTTCACTGTGGGATATGACAGGAGGTTATTTTGCTTATGTACTTTGTTCTTGGAATAGTGCATCCCAGGGAAAGGGTTATCCAAAGGCCACAATAGCTGTTTGGTGAAGCAGAGAAAGCCAGATTCAGGCATATACTAATGATAACACCTCACTGTACACACCTGCTCTCATTCACCTACACTTTTAGGGCTCAAACTCGGTGCCTTCTACTTCTTAGTACACGTCCTAAGTCTGCTGGTCATTAATTTGACCATCTGTGTATCTCCCCACCCCACCTCTCTGAACACTCAGATGAGATGCCAGTTTTCCGTGGTGTCATACCTATGCCACACAATCTGAACCTGCCTCATTTGCATTCGCATTTATCTTGGGAAGGTTAATGATTAGCTCCAAAAGGCCAGTGGCTGACAGAAAACCTATTAAAGAGTTAACTACCCATAATTCTTTTCACTCATTCAGCAAATACTCAGTTTAGTTTTTGTCTTTTTAATTCACTACTGAAAATCAGTTGCCTCTAGGAATTTCAATATTACATTACAATATAACAAACTATCCAATATCACTAATGGCCTATTTAGGAATGAAATGCCTTTTTTTTTTTTTCCTTTTGGTTTTCAGCAATTACTAATTTTGACCGGGATCAGGAACCACCTACAAGGATGAACTTAATAGCTCCCCAAAGGGACACATCACTAGCCAGGTCATAGAATCATGCGTGGCTGGCTCTGTTAGCCATAAGGCAAGAGGAAAACAAATGCATCCATTCCCTCTCACTGTTACTGCTTTCTTCAAGATTTCAAGACCCGAATAGGCTTGAAAAAGTCATTATATTATAATCATTATTGTTATTATCATGATGACTCTTCTGAAATCTGGATATTGGTAGCTATCAATTTCTATCCATTGTGTAAAAGGTTTCTCTTTAGGATGCCTTCTTTCAAGATCATACCCAAAACAGAATGGCAGTGCTAGGATGAATTTAATACACCATTTGAGAGTTTGGCACACAGAACTGTTATCTAAAAAATCCAAGCAAAAGGACTAGTTAGTGAGGGGAAAAGAATTACTGAACACATTTGTTTTGGCTGCTCACATCAGTCAGACTCATGGGATAATTTCTTGAATTCCTTGTGATAAAACACAGTAATCTGCACCTACAAGGGGGTACCCACAGAATTTTTTTTCTAAGCTTATATATTTTTAAATTTTTAACAAAACAACCTTATCATCTTCAAAGTAGTCTCCATTACATATAATACATTTGTCAATTGTCAAATCTGCTATTCCATTCTTGGAAACATTTTTCAAACTCATTTGTTTAGATGGCTGGCAGCACCTCCCTCATTTTTTCCTTCACCTGTTCTATGTCCTCAAATCTCTGTCCTTTCATGTCCTGTTTTCATTTGCAGATACAAAAAGAAGTCTCACAGAGTGAGGTAAGGTGAGTAAGATGTATTGGGTAAGAGAAGCATGCTGGGTTTTTGTTGTTTTTTTTTGCCAAAAACTGGCACACTGAGATGGCTGTGTGGTGCCAAAACCAGTCCCCTATCTGCCACAAATCAGGCCTTTTTTCGTCGAATACTGTGACACAGTCTTTTCAAACTTCTAAATACAGCTTGATTAACAAACAGTCTGACCTGGTGGAACCAACTCCAAATGCATGAGGAGTCAACATTTTCCTCTGTTTGAGAAGTTCATGGACTTCCAGAATGAGGTTTGTCATCAATCAACATCTCACCTTTTTTGAAATGAGGAAACCAATCCTATGCTTGGGTTTTCCTCATAGTGTTGTCCTGGTAAGCTGAGTTCAACATCATAACAGTTTCTGTGGCATTTTTCCCGAGCAGGAGACAAAATTTAACAGCCACATGCTGTTTTTGTTAATCAGCCATCACAAAAAAAGAGGTTCGCATGAAACTGCATTGATGAAAAAATTCAATGTGACCGGTGAGAATCTTCCCAGGCAATGCCACAGTATGCATTAACCCAGCGTGAGTTGTCTGATGCTCTCCTAGTGGGGAAAATGCATACTACAAAAGTTCAGCTCTGCCCAGTGCAATTCCAATTTTTTCGGGGGGTACCCCTTGTATTTTTGTATTGTAAATGAACCTCAGTTTGACTAAGACAAAAGTGATTTAAGTGAAGTGTGTTTGCTTTGTCACTGTAAATGATGCTTGGTAATGAGCACCTCAGGTTTGGATGGAAAAACACAGAGCAGCAGAGGAGGAAATGGGAGAGAATTGTCCAAAGGCATTCCTGGGTGGTGCACACTTGACACACTCATTGGCTAATTGATAACTGAAAGGTTGCTAGTTTGAGCCTGTTCAAAGGCACTTGGGAGAAGGCCTGGCAATCTGCTTCTGAGAAAAGTCAGGCCTGGAGAGCCCTGTGAACACAATTCTAAAATGACACCCAACTGGGTCAGCATGAGTCAGGGTCAACGTAGCAATAGATGGACAGAGGACAGAATTCCTCCCAGAAACCACACGATGATACAAAATTAGGAAACCATCTCATGTTAACAGAAAGCCAGACGGTGAGGTACAGAAGACTGAATGGAACCCACATACAGTGGGGAGAAGGCACCCCGAGAGGTTTAAGGTGCTCTCCTTACGGGCTACAGGCAAAGGGAGGAGCATGTATTACTGAAGCACCTTGGTCTCAGACCCAAAGTCTTCACCTGAACCCCAAGGAGATTTGGAAAGGGCTTAGCTTTCCCTCAGGAAGCAAGGAATTGCTTCTCTAGTAATGGGCCTCATATTCAGATCTTACCTAATTTCATTCTTCACTGTCTCCTTGTAGATAAAGTATTAATAATGACAATAGCTATTACTTTCTCATGCCTATAATGTGCTGTTTGTTGTGCATTGCCTTTTCATACCAGCTCTTCATAATTGAAGGAAGAGATTTCAATGACTTGCTCAAGAAGGCCACCTCGTTATGAGAGCTGAAATTGAAGAGTGTCTCATCTAGAGACTGGGTACATGTGGTAGTGCTTCCTCTGAGGGGAAAACAAAACATAAATCCATACTGAGTCCGATTGTGACAGTTTGTCGCTGATGGCTGAGTACCTGTCAGTCACTTGGATAGCCAAAATCTTTCCCATTATCCCCCACAAGGAAGTCAAGGTAATAGTTGGAAAGAAGGGCAAGGAGTAGCAATGTCTGTCCAAGTCCCCTTCCTAGGTTATCATGAAGAATCAAGGCGAAACAAACAAAAGACACTGAACCCTTTGAGTGGTAGTGATGAAAGAAATCTTAGCAGAAGAAGGAAAGCCTTAATTGAGTGACCCTTTGGAAAATTTAATTTCATTCACAACCACCACATAATGAAGAGTCTAATTCTGCTTCATAACTCTGTCCAAATATGAGGAAAGGGAGCAGGCCTTTGGGTCTCCATCATGGGGAGAAGACTTTGTGCCCCACTCACAGGTGGTTTGGCTCACCATCTGGCCTCTGCAGGTTCCTGGAGCATGTTTGAAGACATGACCTGAGGGAAGGAGAGGTAAACAAAAAAAAGCCTCAAACCAGGGAGCCAGTAGCTGTGGCAATGTGGTTCTCTTCCCCCCTCAGCAGACTCCTGTGGCACTAAGAAAAACTTCCATCCCTCCAGTTCCGGGGTTTTGATGATCCAGGATGTGGTTGGAACATGCTGGCGTGTGGTTAGTTTGAAATTTGAGGTTTATGCCCAACTACCTCCAAGAATTCTTAGTGGGTGGCTTTGCCTGCACCCTTTCAGATTTAGATGGGAGATGACGTAGGACCACAAAGAACCCTTTGCTTCTAACATGCCACGTCTTCATGATTACCATTTTAATAGAGAATATAGACTACCATTTGGTTATACCGGGTAAATGAACAATAAATAGATTTGCGATATTTTCTAAAAAATCAACAAAACAAACCACATTAGTTCTATAAAATGAGCTTGCTAAATTCTGAGTTCCATATAACTTACCCCCCCCCCACCAATGCCCCAGACTTTATGATATGCTTTCAGTTTGTCATAAATAATTTATTATCTGACAGTGAAAAAAATCGTAGTGGTTTATAAGGCAAGACTTCCAGTTATCTCAACTTTAATTAAGATTGATTTCCTCAGCTTCAAGCTGTGCTTGATACCCTGTCTGCCACATGAGGCTGAAAGCTACAAATGTCCTCTGAACAGTTATATAAATATCAGGAATTCCAAAAAAAGGTTAAAGAAGGAGAGAGAATATGAGAAGAGTGGGTAGGCACGTTAAAAACCATCTCCCATTTTAACATGGATTTTGAAAACCCCAAACACATAACACACCCAGAAATAATGCCCCCCAATAAAGCTGTATTTCAGAAATAATTAGGATGGATATGGACATGTTCTGATTAATGCAAAGGGACTGGTTAGCAAACGAACTGCTGTCCAGTTACTGGAGGTGCTGGTGAAGACTGGAGAGAGTGGGCCTATGGCTGCAAAACCATGAGGCTATGTTGACTGGGATGCATTCTTAGATTAGGGTTTCAAAAATGGAACAAAAATGTATATTGAAGGATGAAAGGAAAACCAGGTTCTCAACCCTTTATGTGGCCAAAGGCCAGATGTGGCTTTGACAATCATTTCTCTTTTGCCCCTTCAGAATTAATTTTCTTCTCTTTAAATCAGGAGGGATTACAAAAGCTTTTTATATCAGATTTGCAAATACCAATATGCTGCCCCCCACCTCCACTTTTTCTTTATCAGCTTGCCCTTTTGACAGGCGGCGCAGAGTCAAATGAATAACTTCAGCATATTTTCCTGTTCACCAAGCATACATTATTACAAACTGTGGAGAGAGGCTATTTGAAAAGCTGTTTTATTTTGCAGAGAAGGCTTCTTTTATCTATAAACGATTCTGTTTGAAATCAAAGCTGATATTGTCTTATCTCTGTGACCTCAGGGAAACAGAACTACGATGGCATATTTTCATTCTAAAGGGGGCTATGAGAGAATTCAAGCCTAAGCCAAATAAGCCTCTACTAATCCATTCCTGCTCTGGGGTCAGATTCCCAGGCTTTGGAATACTAGGAGATTTGCCACAGCTTCAGTAGGTGATACAACACCATTGCGTGCTATCTGATGAGTGAGCTATTATCCCTGGCAGGCTTGAAGTCAATGACCTCAGAGCTCCCTCCCGTTACATGTCTTTCATACATGGACCTCTGGTTCTATTAATTTCGCTGGGCCATCAGCTCTTGCACATGGAATCATGATTCCCCTTAAAAAACTCTCCAACTCCCACACCTGGAAGGGTTGTAGCACTCTGATGAAGTATCATTTTGAAGTAGCGCTAACAAAATGTGTTTCTAACAAATGATTATGGCTTGTATTCAATGACAAACAGCGTGGAAATACATAAATAGTTTTCAAGATGCGGCGCAGTTATTCAGCCCTCATTTCATCTGACACTTGTCTTCTGCCTGGTGCTTTCAGCATAATAAAGTGGGCATTGAACCACGACGTTGGCATTTAGCATTAACAAGTTATATCACACCCCTTACCATTTTGCCAGGCTCTTGATTGGTTTTTCTTTCTTTCTTCCTATTTGGGAGGAGTCCGGTAAGGATCAATGGTTTCCGAAAATGAATGTTTTCAAGGAAGCAGCTCTGGGCTCTGACTTCTAAGTCTTTGGGCATTGGCACTTAAGAAAACAGCTTGGACATTTTGAACCTTGTAGGGGGAGGCAGAAATTAGTACCAAATCAAAGTCTCTTGGCTCTCAGCAGGGCTGACTCACCCCCTGGCTCTCCAGTTCTGAAGGAAGCATTACTTGCGGTGACTGAATCATTTGGCCAGGCAGCACGTGCGTGAGGTTGAGCAGTGAGACCCACTGGTTGGCAAGCCGTGTTGGTGGTTCTCTCAGTGAAGTGGAAAGCATGTGAAAATTATTCATCCTCATATGTTAGATCTTAAAATAGCACTGTGGCTCCCTTTATAAGAAACATGCAACCAGTTTTCTTAGCCCACCGAGGTGAAAGTTGGAATGGCCAACCACACTTCTTGGTTGAAACATATACAAAGTCAGGAACTTTGGGATCAAACTCCTCTCCCTTTCTTTCCTAGAAGCATCTCTTTACTCACAGGTTTTTGCCCTTGAAATGGCTCTTGTGGAAGATACGCTATCATCTGATTTAGGCTCTCCTATCCTCTTATCTGTGCCACTGCGACTGCCTATCGAGAGTATGAACAGTTGATTTTTGGTCACAAGCAAAAGAAACGGATTCTGAGAACTTAAATAAAAAGGACTCATTGTAAGGATGTACAGAATCAGCAGGCGGATGGAGAATTGGGCTTGTGTATAGGTGGGGGGACCGGGAAACAGGCAGCACAGCACGTAACTCACTGTAAGGGAAGCCTGGCTGAAGTCAGGACAGTTGTAGAAATGGACAGTGCCTAATTATTTCTTCTGACTTTGTATCACTGGTTCAAGATCAAAGCTTTGCTAAAAATGTCCAAATGACTCTCTTTGTCTCTGGGTGTATTAGTGTAGAAGGAACAGGAATCTGATTCCATGACATTTTGACCCCTGCCATTACCATTCCCCCAACACGACACAGAATGGAGTGAGGTCATTTTCAAAAAGGAAATTGAAGGGTCATTAGGAAGTGAAAAAGGATGTTGGGTAGTTATCAGTAACAAATGTCTATTAAAGTTGTTTAAAAGAATAGATGTGGGGTAATAGTTAAAGCTGGAGTCGCTTCCTGGGATATTTAATTTTTAGAGGGCACACATTTGGTTGGAAATGCCTTCGACTTGGGAAGAAGTAAATCAAGAATGATAGAGTGATGGAAGAAGTATTAGCAAACCCGCTGAGGGCACAGATGGTGCTGGGGCTGGTTTGGTTGGAAGAAGAAGCTCACTCTTGGTTATTGGATAGCCTAACTAGTGAATGCTTCAGGAACCTGGGAGCTCAGGAGCGTTAACAACAGGACTGAGAGTCCCCGAGAAGGGATGGAAAATGAGAGGCATGTTCTGTTTCCTGAGAGTGACGACTGCTATTACCTGCCCTCCCTTTTCCTCTCGAATGCTCTCCCCACATATTTGGAGGGCCATTTGAATGAATGAATGGAGATAAAGCATGCTGCCTCCAATCTTTATCATAATAGAGGAAATGAGTAAAAATGTTTGTAGAAATAGGAAAAGTGTTCTCCAAGAACGCTCAATTCCAGAGATTCTGTCTGGCTTCCCCAGAGCAGCAAAACCAGTGACATAACTACAAAGGGGCTTCAAAAAGTTATGGGAAAAATAATGCAAAAGTAATGGAATTTTGCCACAAATCATGACAATACATATTTCATAATTTGAACTTGATTATTCTTTTGTTCGTGTTTCTCTTTTATTTGTTTTAAATTTTATACAAGTTTGGTGTCCTGCTCTACAAATGAAGGGACTCTTTTATTTCTTGGCATTTCCTATAGTAACTGCAGCTTTACCTGAACCTAAAAAATGCCCTGCTGATAGCCGGGCACCATCAGCTTTCTTCACCACATTTGCTATGAGCCCATTTTGTCTTCAGCGATCATACTGGGAGGGTAAGCATCACAGAATGCCAGGTTGTTAGTACAAAGTGTTCTTGCATTGAGGGAGGGCTTCAGCAGAGGCCCAAAGTCTGTCCAATACCTCAGTGTATTGCCATATAAATTTATGTACATAGGCCAATACCTCTATTTTTATGAATTAATATATTTGCATATGTACACACTTATGCTTATATCTCGATCCATAGCTTTACTTCCTAGATCTTTCCAGTTTCCTTTTACCTTCCTCCTGTCCCATCAT
The DNA here is from genome assembly GCF_000313985.2 of Echinops telfairi. Taxonomy (NCBI): domain Eukaryota; kingdom Metazoa; phylum Chordata; class Mammalia; order Afrosoricida; family Tenrecidae; genus Echinops; species Echinops telfairi. The sequence continues at coordinate 87,934,941 of NW_022107431.1, read as the reverse complement.
CATGCTTGCCCTTCTTGTTCCTCTTAGTAATTCCTTCCAGCTAGATTGCTTTGATCCAACACCCCCATGATCTTTATGTCCTCCTTGTTGTTGATTTTAATTCCCTAGTTGTTCCCCTGTCTATGGCGTTGTTTGCTCACTGCTCCCTTCCCCCTCCTCCTCCCCTCAAGTCCCTCTGGAACCTTTGGTCCCCTTGCTTTCTCTTCGGGCTTGCTTCCCATTCCTGTCTTATATTGGTAGGCAAACCAATAATAACAGGGACAAAGCAAAAAGAAGACAAAAGGTTGACTAAAAAGGGGGTCAAAAAGTAGCAATAAACCCCCTCAAAACATATATAGTTCCAGGTCTATCCGCTGACCTTTATGACTATCTCCCCACAGGTCCAGGGGGATTCTGGGAACTGCCCCTCCTAGCCTGAAGTCTATTGTGGGGGCAATGTGATATCCCCTTACAGAAGGGTCACAGGGAAAGGATGAATCCACTAGGGTGCAATATAGCACTGATGAAACACACACTATCCCTCTGGTTCCTTGAAGTTTCCTCACATCCCTGTTGTCATGACCCCAGTCCTGCCTTTCACTTTGGGCTGGTATGTGGACTGGTACAGATAAGAGCTCAGGACACATGGATTTTGGGTCACATAAGCCCTTCAGGAACAAAAATGGGAGTAGTGAACCAGGAGGGTAGGGGGAAGGTGTGGAGAGGAGGGGAGGGAAGTAGGGGAGGAGACCGATTACAATGACCCACACATTCCACCCCACCTTCCCCAGGGGAATGAACAACAGAAACTGTGGGGGAAGTGAGACAGCAGCAGTTGGTATAAGATATGAAAATAATAATAATTTATAATTTATCAAGAGGTCACGAGGGTGAGGGAAGAGGAGGGAGGGACAAAAAATAAGCTGATACCAAGGGCTCAAATAGAAAGTAAATGTTTAGAAAATAATGATGGCAACATATGTACAAATGTGCTTGATACAATTGATGTATGGATTGTTATAAGAGCTGTAAGAGCCCCCAATAATCTTTTTTTTTAATGCCCCACTGTACTCCCTTGGCCTCCCCAAATTTCCCTGAGCTATGGCTCTAGGTTTTATAGGCAGAGAACAATGGTAACCATTATCAACGATAATTGTATACTCCTATGTGAGCATCTATGTGAGGGAGGTTATAGTGTACTTCTATCAGTACACTTATCTGCCATGTTTTCATAGAGGAGGGAATTTCAGCTCTCTTTCCAACTGGTGAAAGTCCCGGCATTAACCTTTCGTGGCCCTCTCTCCATGTTTTCACCTGCTTCTCCTCTTGGGAGATGGTTCACAATCCAAGTGGTCAGTGATATTCCTTTGGCCACATTATCAGAGGTTGGGCATAGATCTCTCAGAAAACAAAAAATTGAACCCCACCCTTTCTCCTTTTATCATCTGCCCCCATTGGTCAGTGAGAAGGCCACCCCTCTTTCTATTTCTCAAGCAGGGTATTTTGATGTTGAAGATAGGTGAGATAAGGAGGCAGCCATTGTCACCTGCTCAGCCTTATTCCCATCTAGCTGACTCTTTGCTCTAGTTTTCCTACCTCCCTCTAGGTATTCACTTTTTAGTTTGGAGTAGGAATTAAGAGACTACACTATATTCTTTAATGCAGCCTTTCCCAGAAAACCTAAAACCATTTCTCTCTCTGTTTGTGTGTTGTATGTAATTGGACAGTTGCTGAGCCGACAGATAATGCTGATATTAAGATACTTGTCAAGTTATCTGTTCTGGAATGTTTTTTCTATTGGCCATAGCAATGGAGAGGAAGGTAGCTGAATTAGTTAGTTTATTGTACCAAGCTGGCCGATACACACAGGTGGGGTTAATTGAAGGGTGGAGAGATAAATAGCTCGATGAGCCTTGCCTTTTGAGTTCTCGAGTCTCTTGCTTTGTGACGGTCGGACCAGGGTGCAGCTGCCTTAACCAGTTCCCTGCTTCAGTTGGCAAGGCTCACTTCCTGCAAGACATCCCCAAAGAGAAGCCACATGGACCTACTCTGATGCAGCGCTGGGTGCTGGAGCAGCCATGTGGAGACCCCTGCCAGCACTGAGATGCTTACATGCTCACTGACTCAGCTCTCCTCCTGCAGTCGGCATCATTGTGTGCGTTTGGTTAGATGGATGAAGACTTTGTGGATTGGTGTCAGACATATGGGTTAATGTTGGACTTGTGGGCTTGGGCAGCAATGGGTTGGGATGTTTTCTTGATGTGCACTTAACCTTTATATAAAACTCTGTCTTATACATGAGTTTCTGTGGATTTGTTTCTCTAAAGTACCCAGACTGACACAGTAGCTGACTTGTTATCTTGAGAACTCAAACACCACCCTAAGTCCTTCGGATGAGATTGACTCAGAAATTGGATTTACCGGAAGGCTATTAATGTCAGTTGAGAATGTCCTATAATATTGTGTGTGTGTGTGTGTGTGTGTGAGAGAGAGAGAGAGAGAGAGAGAGAGAGAGATGGTGTTTGGTGTCAGTGGATTCTCTTCCCCATGAATATGCAGATTAAACAGCATGGAAATATTTGTAAACAAAAACAGATTTTGAGGAGACTTTGTCAGTTTGTACAAGATCCATTAAGATGTTTCTGAATTGTGGACATCAATATTATTAGCTCCCTCCTAAACTTCTTGGCTAACCTCAGGCATTATAGCACCCCCACCTTGCCTGTGGCAAAGCTCAATCTTCAAATCCGTCTGCTTCTTGCATCTTGCTGTTCTGCAACCAAAGGTGGAAGCAATGGATTGTTTTTACATGTTTTTAGCAGCACAGTATTGGGTAGAAGTAGTTCCCAAGTTGGTGTCCTTTTTAAATAGGATGAACATGTTTCTGCATACATTCATAGGCACAGAATTAAAGCTCAAAAGTAGCATTGTCCCAGAGATCACGTCCCTCCCCAGTGTACACACCCAGTCCTTCAAAATAGGAATGGCGCCTCCCAAATAGGGTTTTGTGCTTCATTATCAATTATTTTCTATATTGGAACTCTTCACCTTTCCCCCTTACTGGTGACAGACACACTAATGACTAGGACTGTGCAGAATTCCAGTGGGCACCTCCTGAACTCTGTGCTTCCTCTCCAGCCCAGATGGTTCTATGAATAAGAATATGGTTTTAGAATAGCAAGGGGGGCACAATGTTCCTTTAAAGCAGGAAATAACATATATTTCTAGTTTTGTTTTGTTTTTGTCCCTGGGTGAAAGGCCTATTTACTTTTATTAATAACATTCCATATCCATCAGCTAAAGGTTAATAAGAATAATGATAGTAATAATATACTGTAAGACAACATTATCTTAAGAACTCCAGTGCTCAGCCAAGTCTTGGGTTTCCATGATACTGAGTAACAAAATGCACCCTCTCCCCTTTGCCCCCTTCTCCCATGGAGGTGAATGAGCTTTGAAATCCCTTTGATTCTGAATGAGCAATAGAATGAAAGGGCCTTCATTTAAAATGGGGAGGCTGAGCCAGCTTGCTTTCTCTCCAGCTTCCTCAGTGAGCTCAGCAGCTGACCTTTTTAGCTCAGCAACTGGCCTGCTAGTTAAATGCAACCACTGAACAATCACTTTGCAGGATTTCCAGCTTATTAAAAATGGAGCATGGCCACCCGGGATTTGAGCATAAAGGTAATAAAAGAGTACCTAATAAAAACTTAAAAATGTGTACATATACATTCCAAGACTGGGAGGTAGAACAATCTTTAACACCACCCCCACT
>NW_022107431.1:87929961-87931090 GCF_000313985.2 Echinops telfairi | reverse complement strand
GCTGGAATTGCAAGACACATGCACATTCCAGACTGTTTGTTTGTTTGTTTTGCAAATTGTCTTACAAATGATGCTTAATATATTGCTTATACTTAATGTCTATTTTAGAAGTTTCGAAATGTGGGCGCTAGTTATGTAAATCAGCAAAATTAGGACATGTAAGAACAAAACCAAAATTTCTAATTTTAAGGATTGTTACACAGAGAAAAATCAGTGTCAGTTTCTATAAGCTTAGATGACAAATATTATATGGCAGGACAGTTTATCCATTACTACCTTCACTTGTTAATGAGTACAATTATTTTAAAAACAGCAACAACACATTTTCTGAAAACCTCCTGGCCCTGTCTTCTGTCTAATGTGTCTGAAGTTTCTTCCTAGGTAACCTCAAATGGAATTTGGTTTTTGATCTAATGATCAAGGCATGAAGAGTTCCCTCAATTTTATGACTTTAAAATTTAAATGACTTTTCTTATAGTCTTCTTACTGTCTATTATAGTCACCAGATGGCTTTTTCTCTGGAAGTGAAATGTTAGTTTCCTTTGCAGGAAGCAGTGCAGGTGCCGTATTTCCTAGCTTCTGTTTCTGAATGAGAGTAGTGAAAGAAAGAGGTCAACATTCAGGCTATTGAATTACTCACAGATTGGTCTTTGGTGACTGGCAGCTGTGTCAGATTTTCTATAAAGAAGGTAGCAGGGTTTCATGGAGACAAGTCTAGAACCAGCAGACAGGAAAAGACGTACTTCCTCCTTTTTTGCTTTAGGTAAGACACTTCACATCTTTGTGCCTCAGCCTCCTCACCTATAAGATCAGGTTTCGGGTAAAGGTTGGATAATTTCTAAGGTCGGAGCATTCCTATTCTGATGACTTACTATGGGATCAAATATAGAAAAAGATTATCCCATGATCTGCTAGTTCTTTGTCTGGTGCCAAAGCAATTTGTCACTGAAAGCACACAGTGCTAAGCTTTTGGCATATGTGTGCTCAGCTCTCCCCTTGAAGGAGGCTACATCAGAAGAACCACATTCATGGTATATCTTGCTGTAGGTCTTAAGAATGTCAAAATCTCAACATACAAGGAAGTACCCCCCCACTCCCCCCCCCACAAAACCAGGAGTTTTCTTTCAAA
>NW_022107431.1:87910251-87929776 GCF_000313985.2 Echinops telfairi | reverse complement strand
AGTTTTCTTTCAAAGCTATGTATTTAAAAACAAAAACAAACAACCTTATCACTCTCAAAGCACTCTCCATTACAATGAATACATTTGTCAATCTGTGATTCCATTCTAGGAAACATTTTTCAAACTCCTCTGTTTGGATGACTGACAGCACTTCCTTTGGTGTTTTCTTCACCTCTTCTATGTCATCAAATTGCTGTCCTTTCATGTTCCTCTGCATTCGCAGAAACAAAAAGAAATCGTACGGAGTGAGGTCAAGTGAGTAAGGTACGTGGGGCAAGAACGGCATGTTGTTTCAGGCCAACAATTGGCCTACTGAGATGGCTGCATGAGCAGGTACATTGCGTGGTGGCAAAACCAGTCCCCAGTCTGCCACAAATCAGGCCTTTTTTTGTTATACACTGTTAGACAATCTTTTCAGAACCTCTCAATAGAAAGCTTGATTAACAGTCTGACCTGGTAGAACTAACTCCATATGCACTATCCCCCTCACGTCAACAAAAATAAATGAGCATTGTCTTGATTGTTAATTTCAGTTGACAAGCTTTTTTGGGTTGAGGTGAGGATGGTGCCTTCCGCTGGTTTGATTGATGTTTGCTTTCGGGGTCCTAAGAATAGCACCATGTCTGGTCACCAGTAATGACCTTGGAAAATATTTTGAGTTGCTTTGGAGCTAGCCTTTCAAATCACAGCATGTTTACACTCTAAACTCTTTTTCCTGGTCACTCAGAACCTGAGACACAAATTTCGAAGCGACCCTTCCATTCCCAAATCTTGCATTAAAATTTGCTGAACTGAGCTCCAAGATAGTCCAGATTACTTCCCCATCTCTTCAATGGTCTGTTGTCAGTCTTTGAACACAAGTGCACAAATTTTGTCGACATGTTCATCCATTTGGGAAGCTGACAGATATCCAGAATGCGGTTTATCATCAATGGATAGTTCACCTTTTTTGAAATGAGAAAACCACTTGTACATGTAAATTTTTCCTATAGTGCTGCCCTTGTAAGGTGTGTTCAACATCACAACAGTTTCTGTGACATGTTTTCCCCTGATCAGGAAACAAAAATCCCCAGCCGCTTGCTGTTCTCTTAAATTGGCCACCACAAAAAATGAGGTTCCGTAAAACTGCTTTTACAGAATAATTCTCTGTGAATAGAGAGAATGTTTCTAGGTGATGCCACTGGGTGCACTAACTCAGCAAGTTGCCAGATGCTCACCTGGCAGGACAAATGTGTACTGCCCAGCGGAGCTTTTTTCCTTTTTTTCAAATTGCCTCATAAACCTTGGGGCTTGAGTTGACTAAAGTCACAGTGCTCTATCATTCTGGGGGATCTTTAGTTCTTATTCCAGGCTGAAGGTCTCACACCCTGGAAATAGAGAGCTGTGGAAGAAGTGGATCCTGTGGACAGAGGAGATGAGGTTAGAAGAGAATTGCTCTTGAAGACAAACACAAATTGGATCTAAGATTGGATCTGGGAATTTTGTGAGATAGCTTCCTGGTAGGGTTTAACTTTTTTGGTGCTTTTCCTTCTGTTTCATAAGAAAATTTATATTTAATGCAAGGCTTAAAAACTTCTTTTGAATTTTTCTTAGTTGTTCTAAGCTGGTTTTCTGGAAATCTGGTTTTCCTATTTCCCATGCCATTTCAGGAACTTGAAAGGATTAAGGAAGCACATAAAAGGGTGCTTTTGAGAATGCTGCCATCTTTGCTTGTATTTTCCCCCTCAACGAAGCAGAAAACTACAAGCCAATATTTAGTTCTTATAAGATGAACCATGTGCCCTAAGACCACTTACATTGGCTACCACTGGGATCACAATACTCATTCTAAATGAATGTCTATGCATGCGATTTGCTGGATTTTGAGCACTTAACCCATTCACCAGGCAGTTAATGGTAAAGATGTGATAAAGCAGCTGTAGCTCCTTCAAGGACCATGTTAGTGCAAAGATTCGGTATCACTATAGAGCCATTATTTGTGCAGATAATCCTGGAGGCCTCTTTGTATGTAACTGGTTATCCAATTGGACTAGAAATAGCAACAAAACCTGCACAGAATACGAAGATCAAACATTTGCCCTCATTTAAAAAAGAACAATTTTGGAAGACATCTTTTATTGACATGACTTGCTTTCTAGTCTCCAAATTCAGTGTATAATCTTGAACTCCATTTTCACCGTGGCTTACCTTTTTTCTGCTCACATAGATTGGGAGAGATTTGGGAAGGAGAGGTGGCCAGTCCAAAAAACTATGTTCTGGTCTGCTAAACCTCAGACGGCCATGCGCCAGCGACTTAAAGCACACCGCAAGCAGAAAAGTATGAGTCAAATCGGACCTGGATTCTAAGAGCTCCCTGTTCAGTTGGCAAAGAGCGTTCTGTAAACTATGGAGGCTGACAGTTGTGTAAATGAGAGAAACAATCAGGGGAGCTCGTTTGTGATTCTTGATGCTGCTGATGAAAATGCTCTGTTTTCTTGGGAGACCTTACAGCCACGTCGCAACAGCCTAATCTGAACGCAATTTTTAACAAGGGATGAATTAGCGCCACCTTTTGTCTATATTTGTAAGAATCAGAGGCTGCCCCCCGGCCTTGTAAGCCAGGAGTCCATGGAAAACAGACAAGTGAGCTGTTTGCCTGGAGGGGGTCTTTAGGGCAATGGCTTCAGAGAGGTTTTATCTAATGAGGATAATCTTAAAATATTAAAACTGCGTGGGCTCACGAGGCTTTATGTGGTTTGCAGTATTTGAAGTATATATCTGGACATCTGCAAATGCTGATCGTATGACTTACATGGGCACGATTAATTGTTTGTGCTCACACATATGCTGACAGCATTTGTTTTATGCACCTGCTTCTTCGCCAGTTGCAGTTTGCTTAGATCTTTTGATTTTGTTTTAATGTGCAGGCGTTTGCTGAAGTGTAACCACTTAAGAGAGCATCTGGGCTCGCCTGAGCTTTAAAACCAGATCCACATTTTAGCAGTTTCTCACCTCTCAATCTGGATTGGGGTATGTGTGTGTGTGTGTGTGGGGGGGGGCGGTAATAACCCTGAATACATAATTTTAACCAATATTAATAGTTCTTTTACATTCCTAATTGCTTACGCTTGTTTATAATCTTGGTTATAATCCTCAATTTGGAGGTTGGCTCTCTGCTTTGTCTCAGAATCCCATGGGAGTTACTATAATGCTTATCATTTGCATAATGCTTTAAAAGCCCCTTTTCAATCATGAATTAGTTCATTCTTCCAATGCCTTTCTAAAATCCCCCTTTAATATGTAAATAAGCAAACTGGACGAAACCAAACCACACCCAACTGCTGAATCTACTCATAGTGACCGTAGAGGGCACAGGAGAATTGCTCCATAGGGTTAATTTTTATGGAGGCAGACTGCCACATCTTTCTCATGAAGCTGATGTGTTTGAACTACTGACTTTTCTGTTAACAGCTGAGCAGCTTAACCACAGCACCATCACGGCTCTTAACTGTGCCAAACAGAGGCTAAAGAGCCATATCGGGGTTCAGGTTCTTATGCATGTTTTGATTTTCCAAGAAGGAAGACATTTTAATTTTAGAGCTCACCAGACTTTTCAATTAAAATACCACACTAACCCAAAGCCACCCGAACCAGTTGCCACCCAGTTGAATCTGCCTAACAGTGACACCAGGTGTCCCAGGGCAAAGCTGTGCTCCAGATGGTTTTTCAAAGTGGGGGTTGCCAGGTCTTTCCTCTGAGTCATCTCTGGGTGGGTTTGACCCTTTGTTTTGCTAATAGTCAAGAGCATAACTGTTTGTGCCACTCAGGGACTCCCAATACCACACTGCAGGGTCAGTTGGTGAGCTTGGGCACTCTGGAGGCAATGCCGCTCTTTGTATAGCTGCCAGGTTTCAAGTGGAAATTAGAATGCTCTGACTGCTTATGAGGATGACAACCTCCTTGATCCCCGGGCTCAGGCCAACCCGCCTTATAATAGTGCTGGGATTTCCAACCTATGCTTGATAAGAAGCTTTAAAAAAAAAGATTTGAAATGTAAGACTTATTGCTCAGGCAGGAGCAGGAATGCTGATTAGTACAGATCAAAGATAGAGAATATGGAAAAGTTGAGGTCATGGCCCTCGGCGTAGCAGACCGTTCTGCAAATGGACAGCTGGAAGGGCAGCTGGCCTGTAGATCAAACCGGCAAAAGCCTATGACAGGTAACACTCACTTGATTAATTCAGGAGACCAGTGGTGAAGGGAGGAATAAAAGAATTCAGGCTGAGGTAGTACTTCCAATTTCTTATCAAATGTCATGGAAAATTGTATTTTCCCTTCTCATGGTCACATTTAGCATCTGCCAGGTACCTGTAATGTACAGTTTATGCAGAACCCTGTAAAAGCCTGTTTAATTGATGGCTACCCTGAATTCAGATGCGTATTGCAACTGGCATGAAAACCTGAAGGAGTTGCTGCCTGGATGACAAGGGTGTCTGTCATTCCATATATTACAGAGGAAACCCCCGTTCTCCTTGGTCTTGACCCCAATGAGCATTCCTTTAGTGGTCCAAGAGATGAGCAGAGCCTTGCAATTCCAAAGCTCATGAATCTTGTGAATGGAGATCATTCTTTCTCCATCCATGATCTAAACACAAACACATAGGCGGTGTCTTTGTGCTGTTCCCTTCCAAGATGGCCCAGGCCTGCTTGGTGCAGGCTCTATAATTTTCCTAGTCTCCCAACGGAGTAATTTGGGGGTATCATCCTGGGATCTTGCCTTTCTTTTATCCATTATGTCTAATTAGTCTCCAAGCCACGATGATTCTCCAGGTTGACTGTTCCCTAATCCATCACTGTCTTTTCATCCAGGTCAGCCTTGTTCTCTTTCAAGCTCCCATCACTGTCTTGGGATCTAGTCAACACTCGCTGCTTCTCTGGTTTGCCATCCTCTAGTTAATCCTTCATTCCAATCATTCTTCTATTCTGCTGCTATTTGATTTTTAGATGCTCTTGCTTTAAAGCTTTCAATAGTCTCCTTGGTCAGATTTATTTCCAAACTCTTCAGCGGGCCACAAACCTCTGTATGATCTGATTCCTGAAATCTCGCCTTGGCTGCTGGACCTGCTGTTAGTGGTGCAGACATGACTTCTACTACAAGGATTTCCAGGTGCCATTATGCGGAGGTGGGATTTTGCAAGGGGTTCTTTTCTGCTCAGTGTTTGCTATTGCTCTTTTTGGCCTTCTAAGAATGTGTTGAGGATCCTGTACTGGGTTCTCACATTTACATGCGTTCTTTCATTCACGCTACATTTGTTGTCAGCTCTGTGAAAACTCTGGGCTAGGCCCCCGGCAGACAAATATGATTGTGGCAAGTTCCTGCCACCCAAGTAGCCCATGGTCAATGACTAGAAATTCCTGTAAGAAATACTCAGACCTAGTCACATGCACACACATTTGCATGCACACAGCAGGGAACACTTTCACTTTGCCCAGATGTTACCAACCCATCAGCAAAATTCAAGTGATTTCCCTTTTTAAATCGGAGGTATGGATATTTTCTGGTCTATTAGCTTTTAAAAACCTACCCTAGTTCTTCTCCCTTGAAATCTCATCTCCTGGAGCCTAAACTCTGCTTGGCAGTAAAAAATATTTCCTCTGAGTGTATTATCATTTATCTCATTTCCTTTGTTTATTTTTCACACCCCAGTTTATCTCCACTGCTGCACATCCCTTCCCCCCCACCCCTTTCCCTGTTCTGCACCCATTCAAAACATCCTTGGACACACCTGTTTCCTTGAACACACCCATGCATTTTTTTCACCCTGATCTGTTTTCTAGGGACACCAGAGGCCTTGGATTTACCCTTTATCCTTCAAGCTCAAGTGTTAGGTCCTCTGACTCCCCAGGCAGGTCTTAGAGCTCCTTGCTTGGTAGTTCCATTGCCCTTTAGAACACAGTGATAAGAGAATTTGGCATACCTTTCCAACCCCTGAAGAGCCCTGGTGGTGCTGTGGGTTAGTCTTTGGGCTGCTAACCACAAGGTCAGTGGTTCAAACCCACCAGGCTGGCTGCTTCTATAAATATTTACAATTTTGGAAACCTATACGAGGGTGCTATAAGTAGGAATCAACTCAATGGCAATGGGCTTGGATATTGATCCCTGAAAGGGTCTTGAGGGGTGCAAATGGTTTGCATTTGACTACTAACCTAAAATTTGATGCTTTAAGTCTACCCAGAAGTAACATGGAAGAAAGTCCTGGAGATAGTCTTCCTGAAAGATCACAGCTATGTACCACTCCAACTCATGTGCTCTTCGGAGTCAGAACCCACTCAAGCAGCATAGATTCTATCATGCATTAAGAGCAGAATTTTTAAAAGTCAGTTGGTAGTCCATCACCCAAACCAAATCACCTGTCATTGAGCCGATTCTAACTTATAGCAACCCGATATAGGGTTTCTGAGACTATAAGTACTTATGGGAGACATAGCATCACCTTTCTCTCACACATCCTCCAATTAGATTCCATTTAGACAGTAGAATTCAATAGAAAATACCTGAATCCATTGCAGGTAGTGAGGGTCTAGTTTGGGAACTTTTGCTGCTGCTACGTGTGTGTGTGTATGTGTGTGTGTGTGTGTCCTGGGTCAGAGAGTGTTTCTTACAGAGGGTCATGGTCACTGGATAGTGAGTTACTTGAGTGCCTCAATCACCTGTGTATGGTGAGACCAGGGTTGGCACAGAACTCCCGGTCAGCAAATGAGCGCTGAGGGAAGGGACAAGTGGACGTGTGAGAATCTAGCCCAAGGTTCTCAGCCCATTCATTGGAGACCAACAGTAGCAAACCAGAATCTAGTTCATTGGCCCCCTCTACCTTTGTCTGGAATAAGTCTTACGTTGGATCTTCTGTGTTGACTCAGATTCAACTATATTTATTTATGATCTGTTTCTTTGCCCTGGAGAAGAACATCGGGCTTGGTAAAGAAGAGGATCAGCACACAGGAGGAAGACCCCCAAAGAGACCGATGGATACAATGGCTCCAAGAGAACAATAATTGGGAGGACAATACAGGACGCAGCAGTGGTCAGTTCTGCATAGGGTCACTATGAGGTAAGGCCCATTGCATGACACCTAACAAGCTTGTTTAGCCTTAGAAGCATGCTGCAGCCACGCATTACTGTTTCAGTGGTCATACTGGAGGCACAGAGAGGGTTAAGTATTTCAACAGGCAGCACCACACACCCTCAGCCAGGACTGCACTTGCATTTGCCTCTTTTCTCCCTAGGTGAGTGTTGATTCTTTCCTGCAAGGAGCTAGGAGTGTGGCAGTTTCTGGAAGGCTGTGGAGGAGTGTCAGGGGGAGGAAAGGGCAGCACGGGCCACTTGCTCAGTTACAGCACTGGGGAAACAGTCAAACACAAGAGAAAAACATTATCACACATTTGTGACAAAGACTTACAAGGCCTGCAAAGAAGTGATTTGAGTAGGCGCGTCAAAGGTCCATTAACCAAAAAGCAGCAGCCACAGCTCTCTAAGTATGACGGGAAGCGTTTGTCATATTGTTGTATTGTCACGGATGGGAGCCATCAGCAGCTGTTGCGTGCTGCTTGCACATTAAGCACACAATCGTGGAGATTGATTTGGGAGCCTGGTCCCTCACCGGCTCCCCTGCCTGCCTTCACCTGTTAGCTTCCTCTCCCCTCGCCCTACCCCCACTGCTGCTCACCCCCCACCCTCCAACCCTCCTCCTACTTCCATCTGGATGCTCTTGAGCAGATGTGGACGGAGCCATATGTTCGCTCCTCTGACTAACACTGCTGTGCCTCTAGAGTGGCTCAAGTTAGCTTGAGATTCGTGTCTGTTGTCAACATCACTCAGTCAGATCATGGCGATGCTTATTGATTTGTCCACTCTGAGCCTCTGTTTATTCTGAACCTCACAGACAATGAAAGGAACATGTTGAGAATACGACCGAAGAAAATGGGTTTAAAAAAATATTTTTTATTTATTCATCTAAAATGGGCAAGTGCAGGACCGTGTCCTGGGCTCTGTTCAGTTGAACATTTTTATCTGGGACACGGATCAAGACATCAAAGATGTGCTGATCAAATTTGCACTTGGCACCAAGCCAGGAAGGATGGCTAATAGCTTAGATAAGAAGATCAGATTTTTATAAGATCTTGACAAGTGGAACAAAAGGCCGCAACCAACAAGGAAAATTTAATAAGGAGAAACTTAAGGTCCTACACTTGGAGTGGAAAAAAAATCTGCTTCAAAATTGTACAGGCTTGGAGGAAGAGAGTTATGTTTGTAGGCATTCAAGGAGGAGGGACAGCACTAGAGAAGTGGCGCAAGTTATGTTTTCAAGGTGCCCCTATCATCGTCGTCGTCAAGCCCCAGATCAGCAGAGAGGCTTGTTCTGGACAGATGTGACAGGTTTGTTCTTTCTGACTCAGTGGTGATAACAACAAGAGGCACAAGGCACCCTGCTGGGGCAAGGGTTAAACATTCAGCTGCTAACTAAAGGGTCTGAGGTTCAACCCACTCGGGGACTCAGCAGGAGAAAGACTTGGCAATCTGGTTTCTGCAAGGATGGCAGCCTAGAAACCCAATGGGGCAGTTTTCATCTCATGCAGGGTCGTTTGTCAGGAGCCAGAACCATTCCATTGCGCTAACGCCCACAGCACAACCACAAACCACACACAACTAAGAACCACACACAACTAACAACCATGCCACAATTAATGACCACGCCACAACTAGCAACCATAGCACAACTACTGACCACAGCACAATTGAGAGAGAAGGCCCATCCCCTTGAGCCCTACATGAATCCAGGCACCTCTAGAGGACTCTGCGTATCAGTCACATTTAAAACAAAAAGATATGTGCAATGTGTTTGTGCACTTAGAGAAAATCCTGTTATCAGGTTCTGTTTTCAATAAGTTCTGTTGCCAGCTATTGAAACATTACAAGGTGTAATTAAAAAATCGAGAGTTTTCCTCTCAACATATTCCACGCCAGGAAACCTTGTCGACAGCTTGCTGCGCAGCCTTCTACCCCAGTATGCACAACAACACAAGCACATTGAAACAAATAGGCACACACAGAAGATTTTCGTATTTGTTTTTTACACAGTGCGCCTTTGCAAAAACAGATTACTCTCCAACTTGCTTCCTCCACTTTATGACCTGTGATGCTCTTCCAGGTCAATAGATAAGAACTCAAGTGTTAAGAAAAATTCTGCTTAATATTCCATGCCAGTGGGGCGGTGCTCGTTACTCAACCTTTCTCCACACCACATTTTAAGAGGAATATTGCCAACTGGGGTGGGAGTGACCTTCCAATGCAGGATGGCAGAGGATGGGACCAGAAACCATGACATACGAAGACCGAAGAAATTGGAGCGTTAACTGGAAGAAGGGCAGGTGGGTGGGAGAGTGGGCTGGGCTCACCAATGAATAGTGGCACTTTGCTCAGTGTGGGGTTGAACACGCTTGAACTTGGGGGTTTGGTGCTTGCTTATGGATCAGGACCTGGCTGGGCTGGGTGGGGGCGGCTGTTTCCGGTGGTTTGAGGGATGTGCACAACAACAGCCTTTGGGGTTAACAAGCCTGGCCCACCTCATCCCCAGAGAGTTGGCGGGCACAGAGCAACCTCCATAATAAGCACATTATAAAAACATTAGGCGGAAATAATAAAAATAATGACATTAAAGAGAAAAATCTTTCTAGAAACCAAACAATCCCAGCCCTCCAGCCAAGGCAGGCACAAGCCAGAATGTTGTCGGCATGCCTGGGAGAAATTTGATTTCCATGAATTTCATTGTCAGTGTAACCGGGGCATGAATCACCCTCCTCTGCCCTTTCTCATCGTTTTAATACCACAGATTTAGGCACCATGGCACCGGAGAGATAAAGAGGATCGCAAACTGTCAGCCAGAAGCCCTGGGGCCTGGAGGCAGCGCCAGACCTGGCCAGGAGGCAGTTTTCCCTTGTTATGGGCCTATAAATCTGAGGAGAGTTGAACTCCTGTGAGATTTGAAACGGTCCATCCTGAGATTGGAGCTGTTGCTTTTCCCTCCCCCGACAGGCCCCTGACTGAGGGTGAAGAAATAAGTGTTCTCACCCAGAGCGGGCACCTGGGAAAGCCGGTGCTGAGAGAGTCAGCCCTCCGGCAGCTCCCAGGGTTTAGTCTCTTGGTCTGGAAAGTTCTCCGTGTAGGATCTGGATGGAGACAGTTCTGGGAGATGCTTACAATCTGGTGATCAGGGAATCTCCTGGGAACCGGCTTTCTCTTTGATTCTTTCATGAGCATATACTTGCTAACCTTACCTTGCTCCATCTCCCATCCTTCTGGTACGGTATCCACATTTTGCACATGAGAAACTTGAGGCTCAGAGATATTGTCAGGTGGTCCAGCCCACACTGCTGCCCCGGATGGAGCCGGGGTTTGAATGCAGGTTTGTGATTCAGGGTTGAATGCGTTTGGGATGCCACATTGTCATTAAAGGGACAGTGGGCCTTTTGAAAGCTCATCCTTCTTTCTTCTACTTCTAAGCCCAACAAATTGCCGATGCTCCATCTCAAACTGCTCAATCTATGCTCTTTATCCGAGTTCATCACAACCCTGAAGATTGCTTAGGGCCTGGGGGACCGGAGTTATTAGCACCAGTGCATGAGGCTATTACCACCCACACAGGTAGCAGAAACAGCATCTGAAAATTAGCTTCAGGAAAATCTACAAATCCCTGACGTTGGCTGCCTCGTGGTGGCGTCTTTCAGGTAACAGGGCCCATTGATTTTCTTTCTCCTGTTTCTGTTTCTCCCTCCTGGGGAGGTATCGGAGGACAGTGATTAGGAATCTGGTCATTAAATATGGATGCTGCAGTCAGATGATTTAGGTTCAAGTCACACTTCTGCCTCTGATTTTAGGCAAGTTAATTAAAGCTTTATAAAATTGGGATGATAATTAGAGTAAACACGCTCTGGTATATATAGAATGCTCATCCCAGTGCCTAGCCCATAATGACATTTAGTAATCTATTTTGGATCTTATGTTGTCCTTGAGCACAGAGATGATACTGTCATTAAGACATGCGTTCATGCGCTTGGAGTTGCTGTTGACCCTGAGGTGCACACATGTCTTAATCAATGTAGCACTTCTCATGCTCGTGACATCTTTTGGGAAGTCCTTGGAAATCGCATCAGCGGGGGAGAGAAAGGCGTGGCAGGTAAGAAATAATCACAGGTTTGGAGGCTAAGCAGACCTGATTCCCATTCATCAACTGAGTCCTTTGTGCAGGTTCCTGCACCCCTCTTTGCCTTAAATACAGATTCCTTACCTGCTCATGGTCTGCATGAAATGAAGTCACAAATATAAAGCACCCATGAGAGTGTTTGGCCCTGGAAGATGCAAGGTGATCGTCTTTAGGCCCCTTCTTCCATGACCCAACCGCCAAGCTTCCTAGACTAGACCACAAATAAATAAATGTCCTTCAGGCTTCTCCAAACCTGGCTCTGGTCCTGGAGAAGGACAGGACATTGTGAAGTAGTCCAGCACCCTGAACAAAGCTGTTCAAAGATTGACAAGTCTGCTTGTGAGAAGGGAATTCAATCAGAAGCAGGACTAAACCTCTGTAAGGGAAAGGTAGAGGAAACTCTCTCTTTAAATATTTCAACCCAATTTGCATTCTGAGTTCACAAAGAAATAGACACAGAGCTGCCCAGCATGCCCTCCGATTGACACATATGAGATGCATAGGTCCTGTTGGTATCTTTTCCTCATTGTTCCTTCCGAGTTGATGACAAGGCTTAATTGGGGTAATAAACCAAATGGTAGGTCCTTGTGGGCTGGCCCTTAGAAATAGATGTCTTTGGGTGGAACCAGTAGGTGGTGGAGATGGCTAACAGCCAGCTGCTAATGACAAGGCTGGAAGTTCACTTCTGCTTGGAGACACCTTGGAAGAAAAGCCTGATCCCACAGATCATCAATCTCCCCCCCGGAGTCAGAGCAGACCCCCTGGCAGTCGCCTTGGCTTGGTGTGAGCCAGAGCCAGGGCATGCCAGTGCAAGTCTGGGAATGGAAAACAGGGTAGAGGTCCTTGAAACCCCTTCTGATTACCAGGGTTCTGTGATTCATTTTACCCCTCTGCTGGCAACTGTGTGTCTTCTGGGGTGCTGCTCCTGTGTGAGAACTTTCCTGACCCCACCCAGAGATTATCCCCACTTCATTTGAATCTCCAAACCCACACCCACTGTCCTCAAGGCGATGGCATACCATATCGACAGCATGGAAGTGCCCGTTAGGTTCTGAGGCTACGGGTTGTTGTAGCAGCAGAAAAAGTCTCATCCTCCATGCGGGGGTGGCTGGTGGATTTTAACTGCTGACCTTTGGGTCAGCAGCCCAGCTTGTCACCCAGGACACCACCAGGGCTCCCCAGCTTGAACCTGTCCTGTGGTTATTTGTTGTCCATAAAAATTACAGCCAAGAAAACCCTATGGGGCAGTTCTATGCTGGCATTTGGGTCACTGAGTCAGGATCAACTCCACAGAATGTTCCGTAAAAGCCAGGATGGAGAGGGGCTGATACCAAGGGCTCAAGTAGAAAAAAAACGGTTTGAGAATGAGGATGGCAACACCTGTACACATGTGCTGGACACAATGGATGGATGGATGGTGATAAGAGCTGTACGAGCCCCCAGGAAAATGATTTTAAAAATAAAAAAATAAAATAAACTCTTAATCCGATTTTTTTAAAAAAGCAAGCAAGGATGGAAAGACTTCTCACGCACTCAGGGCACGCTATCTGACGGAAGCAGCCCTTGGAGCAGGGTCTCATGCGTGGGGAAGTAGAGGGAAGGCAAACGAGGGGGAGGTTCTCAGTGAGGTGGATCGATACAAGGGCTATGCCAATGGGCCCAACTTAACAATCATGAGAATAGTGCAGGGCTGGACAGTGTGCCTTTCTGCTGCTCAGTGACACACAAGAAAACCAATGGCTAATGTTACCAATATTCCAATTCCCATTCAATGTCCGTATTCAGAGCTGGAGAAACTGAGGTATAGAGGTAAATGGCTTGCCTTCAGGCTAAACCAGAGGGTCTAGTTTGATGCTAACAACAAATCTGAAATCTTCATTCCCTGTTTGGATAATGTAGCTTCTGGCTGAGGGCCTAGGTTCTTGTTCAGGCCTGTTTTCATGCAGGTGGTTTGGGAACTGAGGTTCTGGCAAGAGGACAGAGGGAGAATTATCTTCCTCGGTACTTCTTCTGGCCTTTGAGGATGAAGGGAAAAGTGTTCTTTGTCTCTCTTTGACATGGTTTCCATGTACAGACGTTGGATCCCGAGACTCAGGAGAAGCAAGCAGGGGACAATATTCAGGAGGGGAATGATTTCACATGAAAGTCAGGTTTGGCAGATATCACGGCGTGCAAGAAATAAATCTTACAACATAAGGCAAAGGCACATGTCTCGTAAAAGTTAGCAACGTTCCCTCGAGTGACGTAGATGGAGAGTACATGGGAGGAGCACAAGAATGTGCGGCACACATCACCCAGGCTGAGTGTGCGCACGGAAACGCAAACGAGCTGACATAATCCACACTCCCCGATGTGAGTCCCAGACAGACACCAGCAAGCCTCCAAGGAAGCTCACTGATCAGAGCTGGAGGCAGACGTCCGATTAGCCCTCCAATCGCTATAGGTTGTTGGTAGTGGCTGTTGCGTCGGCTCCAACTTCGAGGGACCTCGTGGACAGCAGAAGGAAGCCTTGCCCAGTCCGGCACCATCTTCCCAATCGTTGGATGCTGGAGTTTGCTGCGGCCTCTGTGGGGATGCGTCTCCTTGAGGGCCTTCCACAAGGGCCTCATCAGTGATGATTTCTTAATTTTAATAAGCTTGTAATCAATGCCACGTGTGGTCCAAAAGCTGCCTCAAGTAAAAATATCCCGAACATTTTTATCTAGCAATTATTCTGTTGTGGTTGTGTGTAGTCATGTTGATGCCACGCATATCGACCAAACATGCCAATAGGGATTCTCCACAGAGTTTTATGCAATCATCTATGGGCGCTGATGGTCAGGTCTTCTCTCCTGCACAGGGGCTGGTGGAACCCTTTGGTTCCAACTGAGCACTTACCATTGTGCTCCTCGGATTGTTAGACAGTATTTGTTGTTGTTAGGTGCTGTTGTGTTGGTTCTGACCCATGGTGACCCTAGGCACAACAGACAAAATACTGCCCAGTCCTGCATCGCCCTCACAGTTATTCCCATGTGTGAGCCCATGGTTGCAGCCACCGTGTCAATCCATGTCAGGAAGGGCCTTCCACTCTTTCTCTGCCCCCCTACTTTACCAAACATGATGCCGTTCTCCAGGGAATGTTTCAAAGTATGTGAGATGAAGTCTCACTATCCTTGCTTCTAAGGAGCTCTCTAGCCATATTTCTTCTGAGACAGATCTTTTTGTCCTTTTAACAGTTCATAGTACTTTCAATCTTCTTCTCCAGCATCACAATTCAAATGCATTGATTCTTCTTCTGTCTTCCTTATTCAATGCCCAAACTTTCACCTCCATATGAGGCAATTGAAAATACTGTGGTTTGGATGAGGCACACCTTAGTCATCAAAGTTAAATTCTTGCTTTTCAATACTGTAAAGAGGTCTTGTGCTGCAGGTTTACCCAATGCAATTCCTCTTTGATCTTTTGACTGCTGCTTCCATGAGAATTGATTGTGGATCCAAGAAAGATAAAATCCTTGGCAACTTCAATCTTTTCTCCATTTATCATGTTACCTATTGGGCCCTTAGTGAGGATTTTGGTCTTCTTTACATTGAGTTGTAATCCATACTTAAATCTGCAATCCTTGATCTTCATCAGCAAGTGTATGAAGTCCTCCTCACTTTAAGAAAGCAAGGTTGGATCATCTGCATCTTGCAGGTTGTTACTAAGCCTTCCTCCAATCCTGATGCTGAATTCTCCTTCATATAAGACAGCTTCTCTGATTATTTGCTCTGATACAGATTGAATAAATAAGGTGAGAGGATTGCACTACTGCCTCTTGATTTATGTACAAGTTCAGCATGAGCACAATGATGTGTTCTAGAATTCCCATTCTTCTCAAGGCTATTCATAGTTTGTTTTGGTCCATGCAGTCAAATGACTTTATGCAGTCAATAAAACACAAGTAAACATCTTTCTGGGATTCAGGAATTACTAAATATACCAGGGGGCCTTAAAAAGTTCATGGGAAATGGAATGAAAACATAATGGAATTGTTTCCCAAACTTAAACAAGAAAAAGCCCTTGCATATTAAGCTGTTTTTCCCCACCTGTGAAAGTATGCTTTGTCGTGCCCCACCTCTCACCCCCTCCGTTTCTTCTCTCCTCACTTTATTCCACAGAGACTGGAATGCTGTTGTTGTTGTCAGGTTGTTGTCCACAGCTGTGGAATCGGTTCTGATTCACAGTGACCCCAGTACAAGAACGAAACATGGTTTGACCCTGCACCATCCTCACAATGGTTCTTATGTTTGAGCCCATTGTGGCAGCCGTGTGTGAATCCATCTTGTCCAGCGTCTTCCTCTTTTTCGCTGCCCCTCCGCTTTACCAAGCATGAGGTCCTTCTCTGGCATAGGTTCTTCTAAACACCCCAGTGACCCTTTCTCAAGTTATCAGATTCTTTTGTCCCGTACATGTGTTTATTATTGTATGAATTCAGAGATTGCTTTTACTTACTCTTTTCTAAGCACCCTTTTGAGGATGTGTAGGACCTCTGGGGGCCCTGGGGGCTAAGTGCTGGGCCACTAACTGAAAGGTCAGCAGTTTAAACCCACCAGCCTCTCTGTGGTTGAAAGATATGGTCAGGCTTCTTTGAAGATTTACAGCCTTGGAAACCACGTGGGGCAGTTCTATTCTGTCCTATAGGGTCACCATTCTAGAATCGACTCCACAGCAGTGGGTTCCGAAAATTGTCAGGCTGAATAATAGTAAGCATTCCTAACCACAGGTTAGGGTTTGAAGAGAAGACCTCTTCCCCAGTGCCTCAGTCTCCTCAGCTCCACTGCTGACATGGAATAACAATTGATTAATTCACACCACAAACTAGATTCCTAGGTCACTAGGAGCCAATCCTATACCTTTCCTGTAGCCATAACATGGCACTCCTGAGGCACTTTGGAAGCAGTGACTCAGGAGACCAGCAGGTGGCACATGGGAACCAGAATACACACTCCCGGGCCCAGTTCACAGAGATGGAGGAGGCCCGTTTTCAGAAGCACAAGGTCAGTTGGCTGACATCCTGGGCCTTGATGGATGTTGCCCATGAGGACCACAAAAATCCACTGCAGGGTCTAAATGTCTAATAAGGAGGGGAGGGGGCAAAGACCAGGGTGATACTGAAGGATAAGAATGTTATAGTCATTTTTTAACCTCTCCTAATTCTTTCTTTTGACCGTAGTTACCTGACAGGAGGGTTGTCAGCTGAAGGATATTTTTTAGGCGAAAGCAACAAGCTTAATGTGACAAGGTCAGCATTGGTTGCTCTTAGGATTATCTGATTGGCTTGCTGCTTATGCATTTTTGATTCATCTAGTTGTATTTAAGTGTTTCTGATTCACTTATGGGCTCATTAATTTTTCTAGAATCGACTCCACAGCAGTGGGTTGGGAAAATTGCCTGACTGAATAATGCTAAGAATTCCTAACCACGGGTTATGGTTTGAAGAGGATTCATCGAAGGTCCCTGGTTGGTGGCAATGCGTTGCCTTCCTCTGCTAATCTAAAGTTTGACAGTTCACATGCACCCAGCAGCACTGGAAAAGAAATGCCTGGTGATCTGTGTCTACAGATCACAGTCCGGAAACCCAACAGACCGGTTCCACTCGGGAACAAATAAGGTCTCCAGGAGGTGCGATACATTTGATGGCAGTGGGTTTGGAATTAATATAGAGTAGCTGATCTTTACTTGACACATGGCTTGGGGATATAGAGGTTATAAGACACAGTTCCAGCTCTGCAGGAAAACAAAGCAACTAACTCTCTTTGGTTCAATAGATCGGAGCATTTGTGGTGGATTTATACAAAATCAGTCATTTAACCTGATACCTGATAGACTCAACAGAGTACATGGATGCTTGGATGGTGGGATAGGAACGAAGACAGGAACACAAGATGAAAAAGGGTCCATTGGGCCATTTGTAAGCAAAAATCATTGCTAATAAACCAATGCTATGCCCAAATGTTCTATTCAAGCCCCTCCCTTAGCCAGTTATACCGTACTGTGGGACTCCTAATCTAATAGAAAGCAGCACTTTTAGGGTAGTGTAGAGAATTTTCAACAAGAATATATATATATATATCTCACAAAGGGTCATTTTATGGGACATAATGCTAATCATCCCCTGCCTCCAGAGTGTAAGAGAAGAAGAGCTTTAACTAAAACAATAGTATACAGACTTTCTTGGCACTGAGAACTATTAAACTCCAGCGTGTTACCTACAAAAAATGGTGGGATTATTCTGATTGTACACCTTTCAGAAAGCAGAGTTGATCATCTGTCTGAACTAGTTTAGATGTGGAACTCTTAGGGAGCCAGGAAAATCAAGAGAAAATTTTAAAAACCTTGTACATACTTATGATTAACAGAATCAGTGTTGTGCATTAAAGAGAAATAAAATGCAAGGAATGACTTAATTACGGATTTTCAACTAAATGAAGGTTTACCAGCTGGAGAGAAGTAGTTAAAAAACAGAGGAAATTAAATTATCTTTACTAGGAGAGAGGACCATACTGACTCTCAAGATTGTGGGTTACATTTTTGGATAAATAATGAGAAACTATGGAATCATAAAAGAGCTCTGGTGGCACTGTGGGCTAGGCAATGAATTGCTAATTGTAAGGTCCATGGTTCAAACTCAACAGCAGCTCCATGGGAGAAAGGTGAGGCTGTTTGCTTCCGTAAAGATTTCCAGCCTTAAAGGCCCTGTACACTATTGTCTGTATGTATCAAATAGACTTGATGGTCCTGGGTTTGGTTAGAAGGGTTATGGCATCACAGTTTGGAGGCACTGGCAGTCCAAGTCTTGAGGACCTCCTGGGCTCTGGCAGCAAACAGCAAGGCAGGTCACCAACAGTCAGTCCCCAGCTCAAGAGATGTAAATTCCAATTGTGTGGTGAAGCAGGTCTTGAAGGAACCTCAAATTACAGTGACACAGTCCACAGGTTAGGTGTCCCACAGGTAGTGTAGCTTGCAAATTGAGGCACAGAACAAGCAAGGCAGCCACACCCTGGTCCGATGATCAAACAGCGAGAGACAAGAAAGGTGAGGCTCGCCGAGCCATTTATCTCTCCACCCTTCAATTAATCTCACATGTGTTTATCGGCCAGGCTGGCACAATAAACTAATTACTTCAAAGTTCAAAACCACCAACAGCTCTGAGGGGGAAAGAGGTTGTCTGCTCTTATAAAGATGTATAGCCTTGGAAGCTCCCTACAGGGTAACTCTGGGTCAGAATCAACTTGATGGCAGTGGGTTTAAAGTCACACTGGAAATGAAGGGAGGGAACAAAGTTCTCCAATCGAATGCCTTCTTTCACATTTCTATGACCATTTCCCAAAGTTCCTTAAACTGGGAGTCTCAACCCTATATATGGGGTTGCAAAACCAAAGGTGGGGATCATGAAAAAGCTGGCACATTCAGTAAAGGGTTTCTGAATGTGCAGTAACCAAAAATGAATTCAAAGGCAAGCATGTGGTGAATCCAAAGTGTTTCTGGCCGTGCTTGTCCTTGTTGCAAATTTCTTGAGCCAAAAGGAGGCAAGAGTGGAAAGTATTTAAGAAGCTCTGATTTAGATAACCCAAGGGCTCTCTATCCCACTAATCTGCACATTAACTAATAATAGCTCCATTTTAGCAGCCTTAAAGGGAAAGGGATGCTGGATGGAGAATGTGGGATACTTATCCTTCATTTTCTTTGTTGAGTTTTCAAATTGTTAAGTTGGATCCAATTTTAGATAAGGATGGAGGTTGAGGAAAGGTTCAGAAGCTGTAAGGCTCGCTTCCTTTTTCAGTACACAAACATTCCCGCTCCAACCATGGCCTAGAAAAGTATGTGTCAATGTGAAAATGAGAAATAGAGAAACTCTAATGGCTGGGAACGAGGGTAAAGTACGGGGCGAAGAATTCTCTCTCAATATTACCTACACCTGTAATGATTGCAAAAATAAGTTTTAGAAGAGAAAAACCACGTTTGTTCCATTCATACGATCATTAACCAGACCTTCATTTTGTCTTGCCTGTGATCGGAGCACTCTCTCACCAGGTGGAGAGTTCGCTCCAACAACAAACTGACACAGAGATGAAAACACGGGAGAGTTATCCCAGGGGAACTAACTGAGCACTTATGAAAGCAGCAACTTCTCTTTGGGTCATGTTGCCCTTGTTAGGGCTAGGTACCAGATGCCAGTGTAGCAGAGGCGGAGTCAGCATGAACAGCATCGGCATCATCACCACCACCACTATCACCACCACCACCACCACCACCACCACCACCAC
>NW_022107431.1:87895708-87908547 GCF_000313985.2 Echinops telfairi | reverse complement strand
GAACTGTGATAAGAGTTGTACGAGCCCCCAATAAAATGATGTTTTTTAAAATGTAGGCATGGGATTTCCTGAACTACTCGGTCACAATCTCTCATGATTGGGCTTGGGGATTAGCATTTTAATACGCCTTCTGGGTGATTTCCTTGTACATATAAGTGGAGAAGCTTGATTTGGGGATGACTGTGATTTCTTCAAAGTGCAATGTTCTGTGGTGTAAGGGACACTATAATTACTGCTGAAAACCCCTGGGCCACATGCCTGTAGTTGAAGGTTTTTCCCAGCCTACGCAGCAGACCACTCCTGAGAGAAACAGATACTTCTAGTGACTCTGCCTCTCCTTTCTCTACTTGGCTTTCATTCTGAGTGTCCCTGGTTTCCTAAGTGCATTTCTAGTAATTATACCGAAACCACACCAGTTGCTCCCAGATGCTTTTGATTCATGGGGCCCACATATGTGTCTGAGTAGAACTGTAATCAACAGGGTTCCAACGACTGATTTTCTTCAGATGGAGGTTCTCAGGTACCTTGGGTGGACTCAAACTGACGACAAGTTAGCAGACAAGTACTCGGTGGTTTGTACCACCACAGGAATACTCCCAGGAATAACAGCTGACATTTACTGACACCTACTAGGTGCCAGTCAGTGTGTTAAAGACTTTTCACCTATTGATTCATTTATTCTTGTAATAATTCTTTGGGATAGGTGCTATTGATATCCCCACTTTACAGATGAAGGAATTGGCATAGAAAGGCTAAGACCTTGCTCAACCTGACACAGACCATAATTGGAGGAGCTGGGATTTGATCCCAGGCTTGTCTAATTCAGGGCTCCTTACTTTACTCCATCACACTCCCTCTCCCAGATGACCTGGATGATAAATACTGAGCAAGTAAAACGGAATCAGGAATACTATCATTCCAAAAGTAGTTTTAAACCTTTCTGAAGATTTCTTCCCACCATTACTCATTAATTCACATTATGATAGCCTACTAATATTCAAAGTGATAAATGTATAACTTCCAATGGCTTATTGGAATATTGAAACTAACTCAGGAATGTCTACTCTTTCCTTTGGGCACCCAGGAGTTTGCAAACTTAATTAGCACTCTCATTTTACAAATGAGGAAGCGGAACTCCAGAGAGGATAGTGGCTTGCAAGTTTTGGAGTCAGGAGCAGAGTTCAGATTTCCTCCTTCCTATCGGTAGGCTTTTTATCCAACATTATGATGCTACATCAATCAATCCATCAATGAAGCTGTCGCTGAGGACCTACTGTCTGCCTGGCAGGCAAGGCTAGGTGGAGAGGACAGAAAATTACGGCTGTAGTTTCTATATTCAATAAATTTACAGTCTATTTGGGGAAACAAGGCTTAGACATAAAAGGCAATTACATAAAATCACACGATAGCATGTTTCTAAAGCAGTGTTTCTCATCCTTGGCTGCACATCAGAACCACCCAGGGAGCTTTCAAATGCTCCAGAAGCAGGCATGAGGGCTCAAGCTTGTGTATTTTATAAAAACACCCAGGCCAGAGTTGAGAACACAGTGGCAGTCTCACAGTTTGTAACGGGGACTGCACATGCCCCGGGGTAACGGGAAGATCGGGGTGGGTTAGAGTTTCAGTCAGGGGACTTCTGAGGAATAAAGGAGGGGATGAGGTGGGGTTGGAAGGGTTTGGCTAAGTGGTGGGAGGTGGAGGGGAAACGGGTGAAGGAGTCTGGGAAGGGGCCCAGTTAGGGTCTAGGAGGAGGGAGGAGTTGGTTGAGTTGGTGAGCGGCTGGGTCTGACTGGTAGGGAGAGAAAGGGAGGATGCAGTCAGAGCAGTTTGTTTTGAATGGGATTGAACATAAGAAGCGCTTGCCGGTTCTTGTACAAAGAGCTTATATAACTTATGTAATCATATATAATCTTCTATATGATGGGTAGCATTAGCCTTCCGAGAGGAGAATTTTCTCTCCAGTGTCCAGGATTTCTGGAAGATCTTTCAGAAGCTTCCTGTGGGGTTGGAGCGATCTCATGCAAATGGTTTAATACGGAGAGTCTGCACTCTTTAGAAAAAGGACTCTCAGATCTGGAGAGGACCGGAGGGGGCAGAATAAGTTTATGAAAAAACAGCCTGGGAAGCAGGGGAAATTTGTTCCCAGTTTCCCAAAGTCCTGTGCTGGGAGGGCAGAAAGGACATGCAGCTCAAGTGGGACGCTGTCATAGTGAAGGGTTCAAGACGACAATGTCCAGAGAAATTTCCCCCTCTTATTTCTTCTGTTGCTATAGAGATTCGTGTTGTGCTGGAGAAATTCTGCTCTAGACCACAATCACTGTCAGTGAGGAATGGTTTTTCCTCCGTGGATTCTGATCCTGCAGCTGGTGCTCGGTGAATGAGCGATGAAGTGGTTTGTGCTGATGATTGTTGGCAGTCCCTTGAGCTGGCCCCGCCCTCCCAGTGGTTCCAGGCACCACGGAATACATTGATAATTGGACTGTTAGGATCCCTAGGGCTTTTTTTTGTCAGCTGGTTTCTAGTAGTTCACCAGTCCTTTCTTCTGCGTTTGTCTTATTCTGGTAGCTCTGTGGAAATCTATCAGCATTATAATAATTCATATACCACTAGCGGCTAAGAAACAAATTCAGTGACAATCATGTATGCATAAGAAAGAGCTTTATATGAAGAAGCTTTATATATCAGAAAAACACCCTAGCCCAGTCCAACTCAAGTCTGTAAGTCCGATACTAGTCCACAAGTTCCTCTTCAGAGCTATGCAGCACATGTAATAATGCAAACTTCAGGACGATCACTGGCCAGTGGGTGAAAAGTCTTGGGGATCCAGTGGCGGTGGAAGCATCACTTGGCTTGAGCAGGTCTCAGTATGGTTTCCCCAAGAAGGTGAAAGCAGAGATAAAGTGGAGGTTCTCAGGAACCTCCTTCTGAGAAGGTCATGCCCACAAGGAGGTACCATCAGGCTGAGACCTGATGGACAGGCTAAACTCCACCGCTGCACGTTCATATATTCAAGTTGCCATGAAATTATGTAACGACCACAGGCACTGTCTGGGAATCCAACCCAGGCTTCCCTAGTGGGACGTGAGAATTCTACCCCTGAACCACCAATCTCTCTGATTCCACTTCCTAAGAGCATTTCAAATCTCTCTTTTCCACTTCCCCAAATTCATGTTACTAGTTCAGGCCTTCATCAGTTTTATCTAAATGATTACACTGTAAGCTTCTAATTTAAAGCTTCTCACCTGGGTGTATATCAGAATCTCTGTAGTGTTACAAAGAAAACAAAAATACGTATACAATTTCTTTTAAAAGTCTGAGGTGAGTTGGGGAAATCTCAGGTGTATAGTATTCCACTGATTATTTTTAAAAATAGTTTTAGTGATATGAAATTCATATATCATAAACTTTCATAGTTAAGTCACTCTTTATGAGTCTGTGGACATCGTCACAGTCAGTTCTCGTGCTCTCCCCATTCCCCTGTCCCACCCTCAATAAGCCATTGCATCGGTTATTGTCTCTATACACCCTCTCCTTCTGTGCTTCATAAACTTGGAAACCTAGCAAAAACAATAAAAATAAAACAGAAACAGAAAACAGAAAGTAATAATAATATAAAAATTAAAATAGAGCAAGACAGAAAAAGACTACCAGCAATATTTAATGAGTCATAAAAATAAATTTCTGTTCTGGAACAAGTGAGAAATATTTAAGCCTAGCAAATTCAGGTTGGGTCAAGAAGGAGGTCAACTGATTAAGTATAATATTAAGTGTAGTGTGATCAACCATAATCAAGTTTATAAAAATCTCTGTATGAAAATAAAGCTGTTAGAGCCTCTCACCGGTGTCCAGAGGGGTTCTGCGTAATCTGACTAGATGCTCTGCAGATGGATTTTGGGCTCCCACTGTCCTCCATAGCCTTCTGAAAATTGAGTGTTCCCAATTTAAACTCTGACACTTTTCCTTTCATCATATTTGGAGTTTGTTATCATCATCTTTGGATCACAGAGCTTCTTTAATGTGGACTTAGTTGATGCCTCACTTAGATGGCTGCTTGTTTGAATAAGAGCCTTTCAGACCGCAGACACTATTCCAGTTCATGGCCAGGAGCCATCTACTTTCTTCACCACTTTGTTGTAGCACTCTTATCTTCAGTGATCTCGTCATGAAGGCCAGTATCAAGCAGGGCCATGTTATAAGAACTAATTATTCTTGGACTGGGGATAGAATTAAGTGGGAACCCAGAATCCATCTGTTTGTCCATGGGTTATAAATGACTCCGGTTTACTTTAGTGGTCCTATTATGACAAAAACAGCCTCAAACCAAACCCATCAAACAAACAAACAAAAATTACCCCCACCCCTCAAATAAACCAAACAAACAAAAAAGAAAAACATTGTCAATCATCCCTATGGGATAGAAGGCAATTGCATTGATAACACCTATACTTTATCCATTGGCATAGAATTTAAGGTACTGTTGAGATGAGGAGTTGATGAGCATAGAGTTCAACTGTGAGCTGCAAGCCATGAGTTGTTGCTTTGTACAGATTGAATTCTTAAATGATTGAGCTCTGTTCACATTGAGTTGGTGCTAGGGGAAAGTTTTCTGTAACATTCCATACAAGGGCAGATCCTTGCCTATCAGATTATTGCCTGTCATATTAATGCAAGGGTGCATTAAAATAATAAATATATTTCACCAATGATTTTAATATATACTTCCACTTGAGAGGGACTGGACTGCCAAGTTATCTTCAGCCTTGTCCCTCTTAAATCTATTCTCCATGCTCTATTAGAATAAGGCATCTACAATGTAAATCTGACCACCCCACTCTCCCACAAAAGCCCACAGTGGCTCTCTATTGTCTGTAGATTAAAATTCAAGCTGGTTAGCATGATTTATAATGCCCTCCCCTCTCTGCCTTTTGCTGTATCTTTAGTGGCCCTCAACTGTGTGTATAACTTTATAATGTCCCACATCTTACTTTCAATCAAATGATTCTTTCTGTCTTCAGTGCCTTTTTGCCCCCTTCTTCAGTTGTCTACTCTTCATCTTTCAACCCAGCTTAAACCTCCTCCAGGAGGCTCTCCCACACCCAAAACCTGGGTTAAGATTATCTCTTCATTCTCCTCCATTGCTTTACTCACATAACTGCACAACATGTTGAACGTATAACCTTTCACTTGAGTGTGAATTCTTCCCAGGACTTAACTTACTCATATTTTTCAGTCTAGCACAGTGCTAAAAACATGGCAGGAATCTAATACATACTTACTTCCCAGAGCATAATACTGACTTACAACAATATATTTATTGACCTGAGATGAACAGTCTAGGCTTGCCCTTTAATATCAGGTGCCTTAGAAATCTAGGAACAAAGGAAATTGTACCTCTGGGGCTCTTTAAATTCACAAGATTTGTGACCATAGTCTCTAACTAAATTTAGTTGTTTCCATTTATATTAAGAAGGAAAGCTATACCTTGGAAGTTGGAAAATAAACACCAGCTAAAATAGAAGACTTAATGATTTTCAAATGAAGAAAGAGAAATAAAAGAATGAAGACTTTAGCATGTGTAATGCCATCAATGGGTGGGTGTAAAGACTGACTCCCCTGCATGGGCTGTTTGACTGAGTGAGACTCATTTTCTCTGCAGGAGTCTGGTCCCTTTTCCATCTCTCAGCTCTACCTGATGTCACACTTCCTCCTGAAAGGAGCAGTGCTGGAGAAACAACCAGGAACGTCAGGCTTGAGTTCTAGTCCCAGAGAAAGCAAGGAAAGAGTGGAAGATTGCAAGACCCTTTGGAAAATAGTTTGGCAGTTTCTTACAAAGTTTAAACATATACTTTCATATGCCACAGCAATACCACTCCCAGGACTTTACCTCTAGGAAAATTTAAAACGATATCAGCACAAAAACACATCAACATGAATGTTTAGTGTCTTTCTTCATGATCACCTTGAAGTAGGAACAACCTGTGTGCCCCTTACCTATGGAAGGAATAAACAGTTTGGCATATTCATACGATGGTATATTGATTAGCAATTAGAATACATAAAGTACTGACACACACAACAACATGGATGAGTTTCAAATGCATTACGTTAATGAACGAAAAAACTTCAAAGATTCTGTTTATTTGACATTCTGTCTATTTGAAAGCACAGTGGTTAGCATAGGTAGTTCGGGGAGTGCTAAGGCCATTCTATATTTTTAGTTTGGTGGTAGTTATACTACCATGCATATTTATTTAAGCTCAGAGAATTACACTCTGAAAAGAGTTAATTTTACTGTAAACCATCTTAACAAAAATATGAAAAATGCAGAGAAAAAGTTAGCAAACCTGTAGATACAGCAAAGAAAGGATAGATAAAATATGGGAAGAAGAAAGAGGAAGGAGGAAAAGAGCTGGGAGGGAGAAAGAAAGGATGGGAAGCAGAGAGGAAAGAAAAAGGAAATAAAGAAGAAATGAATTGCCTTAAGATCTAGACTTGCCTTTGGGATTGTTTGACTGTAAGAGTTGACCTAAGGCCTTCATCCAGCTTCATGCTGTTGGGTTGATTCTGACTCATGTGGACCATGTATGTTGCAGAGTAGAACTGAGTTCCACATGCTTTTCTTGGCTATCATATCCCTGCCACAGTGCCTCTGGCTAAGTTAAAACTGCTAGTTTTTAGGTTAGTAACTCAGCCATCCAGTCAATTCTGACTCATCTGGTTTTCAGAGACTGTAAATCTCTACAGAAATAGAAAGTCTCTTCTTTCTCCTGTGGAGCAGCTGGTGGTTTTGAACTGCTGATCTTGTGGTTAGCAGCCCAACTTGTAACTCACTATGTCATCTGGGCTCCTTTGTGAGTAGTCAGGAGCAAAGTATTTGTGCGACACAAAGACCTTAATACCTACGTCAAGAATAACATAAAGGTATAAAGTATATAGCCTATGGAATCCCAAACCAGTGGACAAGGCACAGCAAACTCACTGCCATTGAGTCAATGCCTTCTCATAGCAACCCTGTAAGGCAGGGTTGACCTGCCCCTCTGAGTGCCTGAGACTGTCACTATGGGAGTTTGAAAAGAAGCTTTGGCCTGCTAAGTGCAAAGCCAGTAGTTCAAATCTATTAGTTGCTCCAAAGGAGAAGGATGAGGTTGTCTACTCCTATGAGGATTTACAGTCTCAGCCTCAGAAATCATTTATATGGTCATTCTGAGTTGGAATTGACTCAACCGCAGTGGGTTTAGTATCAATAGACCACCTGGCTAGGGTGTTGTATGCTTTCTAATTTGAATAACATTCTCTCTAGTTCTCTACAGGGAAAATATATATTGTTGGAACCCAAAGTACAGCCATACAGTCACATTTACAAAGACTCAAGGATCTCTTCAAACAAATCAAACTCCATGTGTTGCTGTGCAGTGGATTCTGACTGCTACGGACCTGATCAGACAGGGTGGAACCACTTCATAAGGTTTTCAAGGCAGCAGGCCGGCACATCTTCCTTCCCCGGAGCAACATCTTGGTTCGCAGAGGAGTGCTGAACTGTGGTGCCTGCATGGATCCTTTGAGGATTTCTTGGCATCCTTCTTTTCCTTTGAGAGTATCATAATCTTGCTTTCTTGCTTCTAGATGATCATGTCGTTTAGGACGTGTCTTTGGGCTGAGGAGAAGAAGAAAGTGCAGATAATGTGACTACCGTCGTGAAGAAAACTGCTTCCAAAGCCCAGCCCCCTGTGCAGGAACACACTCATAAATCGATATTTATGCAGACTGGTGTCAGGGCCTGCACTCGTTAGGCAATTTAAATAATTTTATATCTTAAAATAATTATGACATTTGCAGTACTGTTTCCCAGCACATCTGAGGTCTAAAGTCAAATGCCTCAAAGCAGCCAGATGCAATCCTTGCCTTTGTTTGCCCTTTGTAAGGAGCCTCCCTGTTCTCTGAGCTCTGTCTGTGTTCCTGGCTGCTGGGATCCTGCCTTGTGCTCCTTCTTGAGCGCGGAGGCCAGCCTGCCTGTGCTCGTGTCTGCACGTGCAGTAGAAGGCAGAGGCAACAGAGACCTTATGTCATTTCAAACGGTTTTTATTTCTTTCCCACATTACCAACTATAAACATCTGGTTTTAAAAGACGTGTAAATAAAATAAAATAGCTACATAGAGTTTGTCTCTGGATTGGTGAAATAGCCTTAGCCACGTGACTTGCTTGCAATGGCTTTTTGGATAAAAGTCACATCCTCCTTGGGATCACCATTTATGCTTTGCTCTCCAGCTATAGGAAATCATTGTTAGGGATTGTCAAATTCAGTCGGACACATGCACAACACAATGAAATGCTGCTGTGGCTTACACCCTCCCTGCTAATGCTCTATATTTGAGACCATTGTTGCATCCACTGTGTTCATCCATGTCATTGAGGGTCTTCCTCTTTTTAGCTGGTCTGCGAATTTGTGAAGCATGGTGTCCTTTCCCAGGGACTGGTCTCTCCTGATATCATGACCAAAGGGCACGAGTCTCATAATTCTCTCTTGTAAAGAGCATTATGGCTGTATTCTTCCAAAGTTATTTGTTCTTCTGGCAGTTCACAGTGCTTTCCATATTTTTTGCCAACACCATAAATTAAGTGAATTAGTTCTTCTTTCATCTTCCTTACTCATTTTCCAAGTTTCAAATGCATAGGAGGTGATTGAAATGCCATGGCTTAGGTCAGGTGCACCTTAGAATTCGACATGCCATCCTTTCTCTTCAGCACTTTAAAGAGGTCATGTGCAACAGATTTCCCCAAATGCATTATTTGATTTCTTGACTACTGCTTCCATGAGCATCGAGTATGGATCCAAGTAAATGAAATTCTTCACAACTCCAATCCTTTCTCTGTTTATCATGATGTTGTCTTTTGGTCCAGTTGTGAGGATTTGGGTTTTCCTTACACGGAGTTGTAATCCATACTGAAGGCTGCAGTCTTGAATCTTCATCAGCAAGTGCTTCAAGTCTTTCTCACTTGCAGTAAACACGATAATATTACATGCATACCAAAGGTTGTTAATGAGTCTTCCTCCAATCCAGCTGTCGAGTTCTTCACATAATCCAGTGTTTCATATTATTTGCTCAGCAAACAGATTGACTACATATGGTGAAAGGATACAATCCTGACACGCACCTTTCCTGATTTCCAACCTGACAAATGCATCACTATGGTTCTTCCCCTGAGGTATTTGTATTGGCTCATCCCACTGTAGAATGCTGTTCTTCTGGGCTTTCCAAATTTGTCTACTTCTTAACATATTGTGTTAGTCTGGGTAGACAAGAGAAACAAATCCACAGAAATATATATATGTATGTATGTATACATATATAAATGAGAGTTTTATATAAAGGGTAAGTGTGCATTAAGAAAGCATCCCAAACCAGTGCTGTTCAAGCCCATACGTCCAACATTAACCCATATGTCTGACACCGATCTACAAAGTGCTTCTCAATCTCACAAAACACACACAATGACACCGAATGCAGTAGGAAAGCCGAATCAGTGAGCGTGTAAGCATCTCGGTGCTGGCAGGGGTCTCCATAGGGCTGCTTCAGCATCCAGGGCTGCATCAGAATAGGTCCATGTGACTTCTTCTCAGGGATGTCTTGCAGGAAGTGAGCCTTGCCAGCTGAAGCAGGGAACTGGCTAAGGCAGCTGCACCCTTGTCTGACCATCAGAGAGCAAGAGACCCGAGAACCAGAAAGGCAAGGCTCACTGCGCCTTATCTCTCCATGCTTCCATTAATCCCACATGTGCTTATCGGCCAGGTTGGCACAATCAATCTTAACTTTCTCACATGAGCTCTCAGCTGAAAGGCTTCTCACTCAAAGAAAAAAATTGGCCATTCACTTTAACCCTTATTCCACCCAATTCTTCTCTCTTATCTTGCCTTCTTTATTGTCTTTTAAGGCATTATTGTTTTCTGGAACTAATGGTTTTATTTCTTGCCTCTGTCCCCTGTATAAAGTAAGGGGGGCTCCAAAAAGGACCTTTCTCTGGCGAACAGCTGTGTTCCCAGGACCCTGGGCAGTGTCTGTTACAGAAAAGATGATGTCAACAACTATTTATAGAGTGAATTCAAATCTGGACTAGGCCGATTCAGTGACTGCGTGGGGTCTAGTGATGGAAGCAGCAGGCAGAAAGCACACAAAGTATTGCCTTGCCATAGCTGCTGCACCAGACCTCTTTAAGGGGTTAAAGAACAAATGTGTCACTTTGAGAACTAGCGCGACCTGATTTGCAGTACTTTCAATTATTTTATATCAAACGAAAGATGGACAATGATTAAGGAAGACCAAAGAAGAACTGAGGCCTTTGAATTATGGTGTTGGCAAAGAATATTGAATATACCTTGGACTGCCAGAAGAATGAATGATGTCTTGGAAGAAGTCCATTTGGGAAGCTCCTTAGAAGTGAGGATGGTGAGACTTTCATCTCACATATTTTGGGCATGCTACCAGAGGGACCAGTCCCAACAGCATGTAAAAAGAGATTGTCCCTTAACAAAATGGATCAACACATTGATTGCAACAGTGAGCTTAAGCATAAGAAAGATTGTGAGGATGGTGCAAAATTAGGTATTATTTCATTCTGTTGTACACTGATTCACTATGTGTTGGAACCAATTTGATGGCACCTAATAATATCAGCAACAAAAGACAGGGCAAAATGTGGGAAATCTCTTCTTTTACAAAGCTTTGCTGTTCTAGGATGCTGTTCTAGGATTTCCCTTTGGATAACCCAGAGTTAACGTGTTTCCAATTGGCATGACACAGGATGTGGAGATTCTTGTCTTCAGAGACAGGTAATGTCCATTAGGTCAACCTAGAGGTAGGAATGATTCATACTCTGTGGAGATGTGTGTAGGAATTTAACTCAAAGATGAGTATTGTTCTGTCTTACCTTCTTGGGATTTGGGTCCCGTCTTGATGGCATATATTTGATTGTGAAAGATATCTTAAGGGATACTTGAGTCCTGCCAAGGTCATTTACTGGTAAGAGATCTTGGACAAGTCTCTGATTTCGCTCTAAAATATGGATCCCTTGAATTTGCTTACATGTTTTCTTTGAGCTAAACCCTGCACACATAAAGCATCCGTCCCAGGATAGAGTAGCAGCAGCTATTTAGTGGATGCATGCATTTTTTGAGGAAAGCCTTATTTAGAATATGGGCTCATTTTCTCTCCCTCTGTTCCTTTTCTGAAGTCTCCACGTGCCTTGAAACTTGTTTTACCATACACACAGTTGTTGGTTGCTATCTGGTGCTTGACTAACGATGACAGAGAAAAATGCTTTGGGTGACTGGAATGTTCACGGTAGGTTTTTTTGTTTGTTTGTTTTTGGAATCATGCTTAACTTTAGCTAGAGTCATGGCATTGGGGAAGAAAGGGCTAACATGTGACTAGCCTCAGCATAAGTCATAGAAAGGGAGGGAACTATTTATATTAGTCCTGTGGGCCTCTTAACTGTGGCTGTAAAACTATAGAGGGACATCAGGAAGGGCCAATGCACTGCTATTAAGGCAACAAGGTAAAACAAACAAACAAAAAATCCACACCATCAGGTGGAGTTAGACCCCATAGGGTTTCTGGGGCTATAAATCTTTACAAGAACAAATAGCCCCATTTCTCTCCCTAGAATGGCTGGTGGGTTGAACCACTACCTTGCAGTTAGCAGTCCAAGGCTTGCCCAACAACTCCCCAGGGATCCTTGAGCAAAAGAAAAGCTGTGCTTAAAAGGCAAAAGAAGAGCAATCTGGGAGCAGAGTTCTCATTCTATATGCCCCTATATGAGTTTTGAGAAAAGGTGTTTTCTGCAGTGTTCCTGTAGCTTTGAAGCTCAACATATTTGAAATATAGTTACTCCAGAGAAATACTGTAAACTACATGGTAAGTAAAGAGGCACATAAAGAAACTTTATGGTAAATAAAGAGATAAAGTGCATTTAAGAGAGCACTTATATTCTATATCTATGAGGAAGCATGGTAACGTGAATGGGGAGTAATTCAGTAAATGTAACAGGAGAACTCTACCATCAGACTTTGAACTAGCTCTGAGTGAGTACCTGCTTTCTCACAGATTTAAAGAGAGAACCATTTTGGGCATAAGTGTTGAAGACTACAGGTGACTTTGAGTCAACTTTGGCTCATGGCAAATCCATGTGTATCAAAGAATTGTGCTCCGTAAGTTTTCTTTCCTTTTGCTCTGCCTTGTTTTTGTGCTTATTATTGTTTCTGTGTGTCTATCTAGATAAGATAAGAGGAGAAAACAATGTGATTGACAGTTCCAGGGAGACATGGTAGAGGGGAAGTGGGGAAAGGAAGTGGGGGTTAACAAACCCTGAGATAAGGGAACAACAACTGATCTAAAATTGATGGTGAGGAGGATGTAGAATGCCTGGTAGGGCTTGATCAAGGGCAACGTAATGGAGAGGAATTACTGAAACCCAAATGAAGGCTAAACATGATAGTGGGACAAGAGGAAAATAAAAGGAAATGGAGGAAATAACTAGAAAGCAAAGGGCATTTATGGAGGTCTAAATACAGGCATGTACATATGTAAATATATTTATGTATAACAATAGGGAAATAGATATATGCACATATAATTATATGTTAAGTATCAAGGTAGCAGATGAACATTGGCCCTCTACTCAAGTCCTCCCTCAACGCAAGAGCACTTTGTTCTAATAACCTGGCATTCGGTGATGCTCACCTTCCCGACACGATTGCTGAAGACAAAAAGGGTGCATAAGCAAATGTGGTGAAGAAAGCTGATGGTGCTTGGCTATCAAAAGATATAGCATCTGGGGTCTTAAA
>NW_022107431.1:87885638-87894944 GCF_000313985.2 Echinops telfairi | reverse complement strand
AAAAAGAAAAGGGCAAAAAAGCCCCAAACAAACAAAAAACTATACTTATTTTGTTGTTGAGAATATTCACAGCAACGCCCCCAACCCAAAAAAGAACCCCAAACCACTCCCACAGCTTCTTCGTGTGTGATTCAGTGCCAGTGATTATGCTCTTTGAGTTGTGCGCCCTCCTTTCTGAGTTGTTCCTCCGGGAACATAAATGTATTGCCTGTTAAGTTTTCTATGGACTGTTTCGAGTTGCTTGTTGTCAGTTTAATCCCTAAGAAGTTGACTTTGAAGGAGCACAATGCTCAAGGCAGACATGGTTT
Source organism: Echinops telfairi (assembly GCF_000313985.2). Lineage (NCBI taxonomy): Eukaryota > Metazoa > Chordata > Mammalia > Afrosoricida > Tenrecidae > Echinops > Echinops telfairi. The sequence continues at coordinate 87,894,636 of NW_022107431.1, read as the reverse complement.
ACTAGTTAGGCTAAGTTAGTGTTTGGTTTTAAGACGATTTCAGGGTGTATTTTCAAGACCATCTCAAGGCAATAGCGTCAGGGCATCATCCAGCCTCTATGACTCTGGAAAGTGTGAATTCCAGGATAATGTGAACTTCGGTTCCCCTGTTCCTTTTGTGGATCAGGATTCATCTACAGGCTCTTTAATCAAAATGTTCAGTAACCCTCGGGGTTTTAAATGGCTGCTTTTTCAGAAGAAGTGCCCCAGGTTTTTCTTCTGAGAAGTCGCTGGCTGGACTTAAACCTCTTGTCTGCTGGTGAGCAGCCAAGGATGCTGTTTGCCTTGGGCTCTGCCCTGGAACACGCGGCATCCCTATGATGCTGATCTGCTGATGAGGAGGGTTGGCCGAGGGAAAATGTCAGAACAAGTGGGTTGATCTTCAAACGCTGGGTCTTGCACTGGCTTCCAGCTCTCAGAGCTCGGTTAGTTGCTCAGCTGTAAATCCACTCTGAGACGCACCCAGCTCCCCTCCACCCCCTTCTTGTTTCTCTTTCCTCACCCCAAATATCAACGAAACATTAAATTCAAGCACACGGGGTTGCAGACAGACAACTGAAAAGTGGATGAAGGGAGATGTCGGACAGGGCAAGATATGACAAAATACCCATTTATAAACTATCAAGGGCTCATGTGGGAGGGGGGAGCGGGGAGGGAGGGGGAAAATGAGGACCTAATGTCGGGGGTTTAAATGGAGAGAAAATGTTTTGAGAAATGATGTACAAATATGCTTTACACAATTGATGTGTGTATGGATTGGGATAACAGTTGTATGAGCCCCTAATAAAATGTTTAAAAAAAAAAAAAAAAAAAAAAAAAAAAAAAAAAAAGAAATATGCTGGAGAGAAAAGCAACTTCTTATACACTTGGAAAATGCCTCTGAAGAGTAGTTCATGGAGTTACAGCAGTTTAAAAAATATTGAGCACAAAATACACTGAGTTAAACAGCAGAGTCTCGAGAATTAGTAGGCCTCTTCTTGTACCTATGTACGTGGCTTGTGATGAAAGTATTTATTTCACTGCAATAGAATTTCCAGCAAAAAAGGAACCTGCTCAGTGAACTGAAGGAAAACAGCAATCCTTTGTTTGGGCACAAGCCCTGTTCTTGTAAGACGTAGAGATGCTGGAACACGACAGCAAGACTGCCTGGTTTTTCTTGGGTCTCACAGCTTTCCCACCTTTGACAATGTGCAGTCTGACCACTTTTCTTCCCTCCCTTTAGTCAAGTGGAAGAGATTTGGGCTTTACTTAGCTGACAGGAATCTGCTATATGCAGATTCTGGCTTTGGCAGGTTTTTACAGTACAAGAAAATCAAGATGATCAAACAGAACAGACTCAAATTTTGTAAGAGAAAATCTGTATCAGTCTGATTATAACCACCCGTGATGCTGCTGGAGCGCCTCAGTCCACATAGCATGTGGCTTGATGTCTTCATTTACCATATCAACCCTCATCATTTCCTCTTCATCTCCTGTTCTTGGGCTTAATTCCTTGGCGGACATTCTTATTCGCTTTACTAGCAGGCAATCAATATTACATCATCCAGCTTTCTGCGATGCCTCTCACACGATGAGATGTATTTGAGAAAATTCTGCTGGGACTTGTTTTTCAAGCCCTCAGTGCCTGGCAGAGTGAGGCAAAGAGGATGCCATGCAAAATACTGAAATGTGATTGGCCTGCAGCCCAGACAGCCCGATTGCAGAAACATTCTTAGACTCCTTTATGAGAGATGGTGGTGGTAAGACATCCATATGCTGTTACTTGTGCTTCCACCCAAGACGAGTAGAGAATGAATGAAAGGAAAAATGGCAATGCATTCATTAGAATTACCCATTAATTAAAAAGGCTCAATGTGACTATCTGGCATTCTATCTACCTGAAACCATCAACAGCTGAGCTTACTATCGAGACAACAGAGGATGAAACAGAAAAGTAAAGGAGATCCCAGTTCAACAGGGTTTCACGCTTGCCACACCACGTATGTGTGGGGCTGCCCTCTTTCTTGTTGTGTGCAGCTGCCCTGTGCATTATAAGATGTTTAGCAGAATCCTTGGTCTCTACCAACTAGATGCCATTTTCAACTCTCAGGTGTGACAAAGAAAAATGACTTTAAACATTGCCAAATGTTCCCGGGGGTGGGAGAGTAGGGAGCCAAATGGTCCCCAGTTGAGGACTCCTGCAGTACAATAATTAACAGACAAATAGTCTATGTTTTGCCTTCATGTCCCAAGTGATGGAAGATGCTATAAAGCTACACGAGCATGCAATTTAGAGGTGAGGCTGAAGGGAGTCCGTAGTTCAAGAAAGACAATAAATAATGTGACACTTGTCCCCATTCACATCATTCTGGCTTAGCCATGTCCTGCAGGGATGGACTATGAGCATGCTTTGCTGACTCGGGACATTCTGAAGAAGACGTGGCCTTTGGGACAGTTCAGTCACGTTTCCTGTGCGAGGTTTTTCAGCTGCTTCTTGAGAAACACTGACCTTTAAAGTTAATTTCCTTTCCAGAATTATTTTTCTCTCTCCTTCTTGAATTAGTCCTTTCTACCTTGATGTTCACTGTGGCAAAGAAATATGAATGAGACTTAATGGATCTTTGAAATGTAATCTAGGGTAATGTTGCAAGACTGTCTTTTGCTTAATAATAAAACTACCCTTTTAAATGATTTGGAAATAGGATTTGAGAAAAGGCTTTATTTTTGTTTCCTACAATTTTTTTCTCTGCTATTTTTAGCTGAGCAATCTGATAGTTTCCCCCCACCGCCCTCTTCTTCCTTTCTCCCCTCCCCTTGTCCTTAGTGAAGGACAACTAAATTAAATGCTACAGAACTTTGCACGTACTTAGCGATTCTTCAGCCATAACCAACTAATCTACAGGAACCAGGCAGCAGAAGGAAGGCTTGTTATTGGACGCACGGAAATGACTCCCAGCTTCTCCCGTTTTTCTTCTGTAAATAGACACATAGTGCCAGGCTCTCTCCAAACCTCTGCGGAATAAATGACCCTGTAGAGGACTATGTGGAGTACTGCGTAGAGTAGTTCCTGGTTTTTTGTTGTTTTGTTTACAAATCAACAGACTCACAGAACTTCATGTTGACCTGCGATATTTACTTTCACTAGCCCATTTCCATCGCTTGAGTTAGGGCTCAGAGCAGATACCTAGAAATGATGTATTAAGCAGAATTACACAGAACACGGCAGCTGCTTTGATCAGCACAGTACACAGAACCTTGATATGTTTTTCTTAAATCAATCTTGTGCCACACAGAGGAGAGAAAGAGATATTTATTCCTGTTTTACAGATGAAGAAGCTGCCACTCAGAGAGGCATTTCCCTTTCTTCATAAGCAAGTCAGTGCTGGAGGTTAAATGTAATAGGGTATAAGCACCACTGTTTAGAGAGAAATACCAGGTCTCTCCACTGTTCAGTGAGAAAGACCAGGCCTCTCTTCTGTTGGGGTTTTAAATAGCTCTTCATCACGTTAGTGCCTTCCTCAAAATGATGTCATACTCTTTCCTTTGGTTTGCTAGCCAGCAAGGAAGCATCTAATTAGTACTTTGATGGTACCATCCAAGGAAGTTCCTGGGTGGCAAATAGTAAATGCACTAAGATATCAACTGAGAAAAGGTCTGATGCTGCTCAGTAGAGCCTCAGAAAAAAAGGCCTGATGACCCACCTTTGAACAACTGGCCACTGGAACCCCTTGGGAAGCACATTTCTACTCCGACACACATGGGCTTGCTAGGAGTTACAATTGACTCAATGGCAACTGTTATTTTGGCTTGGGTATCACCCAAGAGAGCAGAAATCATTTCCGTCTGGCTTGTTAGCACAGAACCTAGTATAGAAAACAATAAAAAAATTTGTTCTGCAAATGTGTTGAAGGAATTTCTTTCCTTGAGAGACCTCCCAAAACAAGTTGCTGTCATGTCAAGAACTCAAGTGTCATGTCTCATGACTCATGGAAGCCCCGTGTGTGCCTGAGTGGGTCTGTGCTCCATCGTAGGGTTTTCCAGAGCAGATCACCAGACCTTTATTGGGAGGCATCTCTGTATAGGTTCAGATCCGTAGTCTTGTAGTTAACAGCCTGTCCTGTGAATAAACTGTACCACCCAGGGACATCCAAAGAACGTGATGAATCTTGAGAAAAGGGGAGAGAGTAGCCTGAGGTCCAACAACAGCTATTCCAGGTCTTGGAAGGCATATTCTTCACTTTAGGTGAATACGAATAAGGTGCTTCTCTGTCTCATGCATCTGTGTTTAATCTGTTTACGTTGGTCCTCCTAAATCGAGTCCACTAAGGGGACACTGACAAGTTTGATTTTTTTCAATCTATTAATCTGAGGACAGATTATGGGCTTCCATGCTTTTATAAGGCTCTAAGAAACAAAAGCATCAAGCATATTTTTCTCTATTAAATTAAACACATGCATCCTAAGATGCTGATGCAAATTGTACTTAGTTTTGGAATATTCCTTTTGTATTACTATCACATTACTTTTACTTTGGGGTCAAAACAGCTAGAAACTCCAGGGATTCCTAGGGCAGGAACAAAATCCCAAAGCAGGAAGGTTTCCTTGTGGTAGTCAACTATTATGTCAACTAGACACTCCTGGCTAGGGGCTTAATTCAACTTGGCAATCAAGTGGTAGCTTGATAACACCTCCTTGGGGGTGTGGCTTTCTTATAAGAGTGAGATATGTTGGGAGCCTTTCTCTCTGCCACTCTGCCTTCCTGCTTGTTGGACTTCTGCCTGCCTCAAGGGGACCCATGTGGGCCACAGACCCTGAGACCTGTCAGTGGCCTTCCATGTTCTTATCGCCCTTGAAACCACACAACTTTGTGCCCACCAGCCTGTGTTCTTCCTGCTTTCCAGTTCACTTCTCTGTGTCACCAACCTGCTGCTACATGAGTCTCAAGAGAGATTTATGGACCAGCATTGACTTTATGGACTGGAGTTAGACTGGACTGGGGGGCCTTCCTGATATAAAGCTCTTTCTTGGACATAGATGTGTGTCACTGGATTTATTTCTCTAGACAACCCAGCCTAACATACTCCTCCAGGCTGATGTTTGCCTCCCCCATGCCTCCAGGCTTCCACAAATGGTTGGTGGTATCGAGAGCCACCTCCTTTCTCCACTCCTCAAGAATCACAATTGAACTATTACAGCACCGAGTGTTGTAGCCACACCAAGAAGAAAGGGTGGAACCTTGATTATCTCCCAATCAAAACATCCTTCTGTGGCCCTTCCATTATTGGCTTAGGGTGGGAAGCAAAGGTGGTGTCTTTCTGCTGGGTTATCTTATTTCTTGACCAGACCCCCACTTTCTTGGATCTGAGGACTAGCATCTTATGTGCAGGTCAGATTCCTACACTACCTCCCCTGCCCAGAGAGCTGTGAGCCCATGAAGCTCATGCTGACTTCTGTTCTGTCTTCCTTGAGCACCAGCTCCCATGAAGAGAGACTGGAACTGTGGCTTAGAACTCTCCTCTTGTGTGCTAATGTTGAATATACATAAAGTTGTCATGAGGTTTCTTTAACAATTATTCTTCTGCCTCATACTGGTATAATGAGAGATAAATTGACCAGCAGAACAGAATAGGGAATCCAGAAATAAACCCATCCTCCCACAAAGAACTGATTTGCAACAATGGGCAGAAACACATTAAATGGGAAAGAGGTAGTCTATTCAACAAATGGTGTTGGCAAAATTGAATTTCCAGTTGCAGAAGAATGAAACTGGACCCATATCTTGTTCCATATGCAATAATGAAAACACTGAAAATGGATTAAAGACCTAAACATTAGCCCCAGAATTATGAAGATCATCCATAAAAAATAGGGACAAACGGAGGGACCCTGATGCATGGCATAAACATACTATCAGAATGAAAACTACACACACAACAGACAAATTAGATGATTGAGATCTCCCAAAACTAAGACATTTAAATGGGTCAAAAGACCTCATGAAAATAGTGAAAAAGAACCCGGGGGCTGGGGAAAAGTTTTGGCAATAACATGTCAGATAAGGGACTAATTTCTAAAGTCGATAGAAAGCTTCAAAACTTCAACAAGAAAGAGACAAATAATCCAATTAAAAATGGGCAGAGGACATGAACAGACAGTTCACCAAATAAGACATTCAAGTGGCCAACAAACATGAAGAAATGCTTACAATGACTAGCCATCTGTGAGATGCACATTCAAACAATGCTGAGATATCCCAGCACTGACAGCAAAGTTCAACACCCCCCCACCCAAATTACAAATGATGATGAGGGTGTGGGGAGATGGAAACACTCATAGACTGTTGGTGGGGTTGTGAGACAGTACAACCACTGTGGAAAGTGGTATGGTGTGTTCTTAAACAATTAGGAACAGAAATACCATACGGTTCAACAATAGCTTGACCTGGTATATCCCTGCAGAAATAAAGAACATAGCAGAAACACACTCAGGTTCATTACAGCACTCTTCACAATAGCAAGAAGATGGAGACAATCAAAATGTCTATTGGTGGAAATGGAGAGATAAACTTTGGTACATACACACAATGGAATACAACACATCACTGAAGAATAATGACGAGACTGTGAAACACAGGATTACCTGGATGGATTTGGAGGACATTATGCTGAAGGAAGTTACTCAAGCAGAAAAGGGCAATTCCTATATGAGACCACTGATGTAAAAAACAACCACGAGCAGGTTTTGATACCCAAGTGAACCATCTTTGATGGGTCTCAGGGATAAGAGGAGCAGGGAAGGAAGGGAAAGTAATGGCTCGAAGGTAAACAGCGTTAACCTGGGTCAAGGGGAAGATAACATGCTACAAGAAGGGGCCGGGGGAAAGCAGGGAGTAATAGGGCAAGCTATTGGGAGATTTGCAAATTGTTTAAGTTGTTGAATATAAAACTGATGATTAAAAAATTAAAAAACAAAACAAAAATAAAATAAAATATGTAGACTCCCACCCCCCACCAGGATTATTTGACAATGATTGGATACATTTTAGGAGTGCGGGTGGTAGTGGTTCTGTTTGGGGCTGCTAACTGAAAGGTCAGCCATTTGGAAAAAGTCAGTCCCTCCTCTGGAGAAAGTAGAGTCTTTATTCCCATAAAGAATTACAGTCTTGAAAACTCAGAAAGGCACTTCTGCCCTGTCCCCTAGGGTCACTATAAGGTGGTATCGACTTAATGGTCATGCGTTTGGTTTTGGGGTGGAGACACTTTGGTTGTCACAATTGAAGAGAGGGTTACTACTATGATCTAGTGGGTAGAGACCAGGAGGGCCAAGGGTTAACCAGACTAAGGCTTTGGGCCTTCCTTGTTCACTGGTTTTTTCCAGAGTTGCTTGGTTCATGAGAATATGTCATAAATGTTTGTTAAGTACGTCTATTGGAGTTACAGTCTTTGTCTTTAGGAAAGTGACTCTGTTGATTCCTGTTGATTAGTCAGTAGGGGGCAAAAGAAAAGGATGTCAGGAAAATACAGGGTCCAATAGACCAGCCTGGCCACAGAGTTTCCTGGGATTGGCTGCTCAGGGCGTAGTCCAAAGTCTAGAGATTTGTAGACCAGATACTCCCGGCTGACCAGATACCGAGAACTCTGTGTGACAGAGGCCCCGAAGCACAAAAGAGATAGATCAGCGAACAGGCCCTGCCCTTCCTATTTTGAGCACCTCTAACAGTGAAAGTTCTATATCTTCAGTGGGTCTTGGGTGATGGAGAGAGGATGATTCATTTGTGGTTTAGGAATCAACCGCTCAACAAGGTCAAAGTCTCATTCGTGTCTGCGTCTTCATTGCTATTCTGGTTGTTCTCCCTCTTTAATACCTTCTACGCACTGTTTTTAGATTAGTTTTTTCCAAGGTTAGATCTTAAATGTCAAACCCTTATTTTAAAATCTTCAAAAAAACCCTTTTCTTCGCTGATTGGATCAAGTTGTACGTACCAGTGTCATAAGCTCTTTATATTTTGACCTCATTCCTCCTTTCCTTGACCACACATTCTCTTTGACCACTTCTCCTTTGGGGGTCCTTCGGGCTTTTCCATTCTATCACATTGCACTAAGCCCACCCACATCAATAGCCTCACCTGAGGTAGACTATGTGCTTTTCTCCACAAAGCCAGTGCTTGCACTCCCTGGTGCAGTCTGGGCCTATGCATTTCTTCTTTCATGATGGTCATTTTCCCGGGGTCCTTCCATAAATGTGCAAATCCCTCAACACTAATAATTAGAGTCAGAATTCCAGAATAAATACCTACTCCGTATCTACTGCTTGCACAAGGGGTGTATGTGAATTAAACAGATAATGTTGTCTGGAAAATGCTTTCATCTCACCCGAATGAGCTACATTCTTTCACAGCATTATTCAGATTTTGCATGGCTCTCATATGTGCTTAGCATAGCAAGGAAGACCCTGCTTGCTAGAAGCAGGGAATCCAGGACCTTGCTGAGCCCTGGTCTGAAGTAAAGTAGATATTTAAGTTATGGACAATTCTCTTGAGTTTATTACTGACCCTCCTCCCCCCTTTTAAGCTCCCTCTCTCTTTTTTAGGATTTAATTTTGATTCAAGTTTTAAGTTGAATCAGCTTTCCTCTGCCATGTTCTTGTCCTCTGGCAGACACACTCCTACCATTAGATTGTAGACACTTCGAGAGTACTAATGAAACCTCAGTTTTATAGATTTAGGTACAATCCATTTTATGAATACATTTTGTTTGGGATATGGAGGAATTAAATTAGGAAACTTTGATCCTCAAGAGGAAATGTGATACGGTTAGAAGGTGGGGATGTTCATAATATGAGGAAGCCTTTGGGTGACCAGCAACTCGAAAAGCTATATAAATGAAATGAATACTCCTTAGAGATGGAAGTGCAGTGAAACAGAGACAGTGCTTCCCATAGAAACCCTTGCTTCCGTGACCACACAGCCTATCTATCTGTC